>NC_066624.1:60119401-60433037 GCF_025201925.1 Gopherus flavomarginatus
ACTGGTGTTACACCAATAGCTCATCTTTTCCATTTCTGAAGAGATATACTATGGGTAGATTTTTTTCCTGCTGTTTAATAATGCCTGCTATACCTCTACTGAGGTAGACTCTCTCTGCCAACCATTGAGGAGCCACGCCCCTTGAGATAGTGAACTTCCAGGTTGGGATGAAGCATTCTCCCCACATCTTGGGAGAGATGAGGGCTGCATGGAAGACTGATAACTGGACAAGACAAACAAGTGAGAGCACCATGCTTGTCTTGGCCACATTGGGACTATTAGGATAGCCCTGGCTTTGTTCTATGTGATCCTGTTCATCATCGTTAGAATTAGAGGCACTGGGGAAAATGAATAATATAGGCCCTTTGTCCAAGATAGAAGGAAGGCATCTCCCAGGAAATGGGTGCCTAGACACTCTCTTGAACAGAAAAGAAGATACTTGTTTGTGGCAGTTGTGAAGAGGTCTACTTCCAGACATCCCCACATTCAAAACATGTCATTTAGGATCCGTGGGTCCAATTTCCATTCATAGTCCTGGGGAAAGTGCCTGCTGTGACATCAGTCATAGTGTTTTGAACACCAGGAAGGTACACTGCCCAAATGTGAATGTGATGGACTATGCACCAATTCCTTAACTGTATTGCTTCAGCATGCAGAGAGGTGGATCTTGCACTCCACTGTTTGGTCGATATAAAACATGCAGGCTACACTGTCAATCATGACCTTGGTACACTGTCCTTTGCTGAGAGGTAGAAAATGGAGACAAGCATTCCTGATTGCCCTTAGTTCGAGCAGGCTGATGAAGAGACTCGTCTCAAGATGATCATCTGCCCTGGATTATAAGAAGATCAAGATATGCCCCCATCCGAACAGCGATGCATCTGTCACTGTGGTGACCGTTGGCACTGGTCAGAAAAATGGAACGTCTGCGCCGATGTTGTGGTGATCTTTCCACCGGCCTAGGGACTCTTTCAACACAATCAGTAGAGACTCTGATTCCTCTGACACAGTTAAGTCTTAAGTACCTGAATTCTTGAAGTACTAAGTGCAGTGTTGGCACCATCACGGTCTTCCTAGAAGTGGACAGAACCAAGGATTTAGAATGCTCCAATGGGGCACGAACAGAGGTGGATGCTTAGATTTGTTAGTGAGGAACCCGCCAAGGTTGGTACCAGTGATAGAGATTTGTCTGACAGTACTAGTTTGGGGCTGTTCAGCTTGGAAAAGAAGACTAAGAGGGTATATGACAGAGGTCTATAATTCATGACAGGTGTGAAGAAAATGAATAAGATAAGGCTACAGACTCCTTCACATAACATGAAAACCAGGGATCCCCCAATGAAATTAATAGGCAGCAGGTTTAAAACAAATAAAAGGAAGTAATACCTCACACAATTCACAGTCAACTTGTGAACTCATTGCCAGGAGATGTTGTGAAGGCCAAAACTATAACGTGGGTTCAAAAAAGAATTAGATAAGGTCATGAAAGATAGGTTCATCAATGGCTATTGGCCAAGATCATCAGGGATGCAACCCCATGACCTGGATTTGCCCAATCTCTGATTGCCAGAAGCTGGGAGTGGATGACAGGGGATGGATCACTTAAAGGTTGCCCGTTCTGTTCATGCCCTCTGAAACACCTGGCCTTGGCCACCGTCAAAAGACAGGATACAGGGCTAAATGGACCATTGGTTTGACCCCAGCATGACAGTTATGTTCTTGCATTCTTACGAGCCCCAAAATTGAGGAGATTATTCCCCAAAAAGGAATACATATAATTCGGTTTATATGAATCTTTTTACATCTATCCTAGGAGGGCCTGGTGAATATTGAAGAGTCAACAAAACCATTAAAAACAAATCCAAGCCACGAAATATCGAAACCGAACACACACGTTACATTTTACACTTGATTTAAGGATGAGCAGCATACCACAGCATCAAAAACTGGGAAACTGCCAAGAAAGGCCAACCTCAGCCTGCACCTATGGAAACCAGGCATATAAAATATATTGTGTACACAGTGGACTTTGTTCACTCTTTACTCAAATGATGTACCTGTCATATCACATATGGACTTCACATTATATATCTCTTGTACTTAATGCGAGAAGGCACTTATTCTGAAATTCAAAGGACTGCTTATTTTTCTGCACAAGTATACTAATGTTAATACTGTTAGTTCTGTGCTCTTTTGACTGCATTAACTAGTATTACAGTATTGTTTTAGCATCTAAAATAATTTTTAAAAGGAAACTAATTATTTTCCAGGTATGTAGAAGATGTTTAAAAACACATTTAAAAGGCTCTTCCCTTTAATCAGTTAAGCTTTCAGAAGTATATTTTTAATATTTTGCCTCTGAAATGTGTTTGACATTGATCTGCTTACTAGTTATCTCCTCTCAATAATGTAAATGAATTACACAATTCAGTCTCTCCCATTTTCTTCCAACCCACTGTTGTGAACTCAGCATTGGCATATTTAAAGAGAAGTCAAAATACAGAGCTACATCTAAGAGATCAGACTGCAGAAATCACATTAGCTTGAATGGTTGGTCAATTTGCCTCTTCCTCCTCTCCATTTCAAGGACAGGATTCAGCAATACTTTAGCATTTGTAACTTGTGTTACCTACCCATATAAAGCTACATGATAGCCAATTTCTAATTTATTTTATAGATATGAATTTGAATTATGGAAAAAATTAAACAATTTGAGGCACTTAAATAAAAATCAATCACAAAATAAAATGTAAGATAAGAATTATGCCCTAAATATTTTAAAGGACACAGCCGGCAAAATACCTCTGAAAAATCTTTTCTGGATATAATCATTTGTTACACTTAAGTGTTAAGAGAAAAAAATAGATTTTTTGATTTACTTTGCATATTTAGCACTAATTTGCATATTGTCAATTTCAATGTTTTGTCTACGTAGGCTCTCATCAGCACAGCAACTGGTTTCCTCTTCTGTGGGTGTTTCATTTAAAAGAAAATTGAGAATGACTATGCCCACAAAAATTGGTAGGGGAACACTGGAGCAAACGACATACTCTGAAGTTACTTTTAACTCTTCTTTAAAAATTGACCAATTTCCCGTTGACCATAAATAATCCTTTAATGCAATGTTATACCGCTTTAACGAGGCAAGTTTTTTTGAGGTTGCCACTGGATCATTATGGCCAAGTGATATTTCAGCTATACAACATTATTACACATTTGCAACTTGCTTAGAATAATTTTCTATTATATAGAGTAGAAAATAAGCCACAAACTATACCAAAACAAAGAGCACACTTCATCCCCCATTTGTTAGCTCCATCCTCCAGAAGACGTCTGTGTTCAATACAACCAGCATCAGGAAAAGAATAAATTTGAAGTTGTACACTGAATGATCTTACTGTTTCTACATGGGTTGATCAAGTTATAATTCGATTCAGGGATGAAACTGGAAAAAAAGGAGGTGGTACTCTCCCAAGCTCCACTCATAACCCAATCTTTGTGATAGCAACAGGAAATACACAGTGATTTGTGCAGATTTTAACATAAATGTCCTTTTCCTGTGAGCTTTGACAGACAATGAGATTAACAATTCTTGAGGTTTAATGTGTGTCATAAACAGATAGCTAAGGGTTAATGTCTCTTTCACCTGAAGCACCTGACCAGAGGACCAATCAGGAAACCGGATTTTTTCAACTTTGGGTGGAGGGATTTGAGTGTCTTTGTCTTTGTGTTTCTGGCTGCCTGCTTTCTCTGAGCTTTGGAGAAGTAGTTTCTTTTTTCTAGTCTTCTGTTTCCAAGTGTAAGGACAAAGAGATCAGATAGTAAGTTATATGGTTTCTTTTCTTTGGTATTTGCATGAATATAAGTGCTGGAGTGCTTTGATTTGTATTCTTTTTGAATAAGGCTGTTTATTCAATATTCTTTTAAGCAATTGACCCTGTGTTGTATCATCTTAATACAGAGAGAACATTTGTACTTATTTTTCTTTCTTTTTATATAAAGCTTTCTTTTAAGACCTGTTGGAGTTTTTCTTTACTTCAGGGAAATTGAGTCTGTACTCACCAGGGAATTGGTGGGAGGAAGAAATCAAGGGGAGATTTGTGTGTTGGATCGCTAGCCTGATTTTGCATTCCCTCTGGGGGAATAGGAAAGTACTTTTTGTTTCCAGGATTGGGAACAGAGAGGGAGATTCACTCTGTTTGGATTCACAGAGCTTGTGTCTGTGTATCTCTCCAGGAGCACCTGGAGGGGGGAAGGGAAAAAGGATTATTTCCCTTTGTTGTGAGACTCAAGGGATTTGGGTCTTGGGGTCCCCAGGGAAGGTTTTTCAGGGGGACCAGAGTGCCCCAAAACACTCTAAATTTTGGGTGGTGGCAGCAGGTACCAGGTCCAAGCTGGTAACTAAGCTTGGAGGTTTTCATGCTAACCCCCATATTTTGGACGCTAAGGTCCAAATCTGGGACTAAGGTTATTACATGGTGGCAGAGGGTGGGAGATAGACAGAATCCAGAAGCCAGTAGGAATATTATATTTTTCTTTTCTCTGCTAAGGGCTTTTTAGCAGAGAGAAGCAGTTGGTTTTAAAAGGGAACCAGAGAGAATTTTTTTTTTTGCTCTCTCTCGCAGTTTGTGGCTTGCATGTTAAGGGTCTTTTGTCATGCAATAGCCCTCCCATTAGGAGGCAAGTACCAGCACTTATAGGCATGCAAATAAAGTGGTTTTTCTGGTTTCCCTTCATTGAACATTAGCTAGAGAGAGAAAAGGAAAAAAGCACTGTTGCTAGGCAGACTCCAGGAGGGAACAGAGCCTGCAGTTCAGAAGATAAACACCGGAGGGCACCCCAACACAAGAAAACAGGAACCATGACTTCTAAGGCAAAAATTGACGCCGAAGAACAAATCAAAGAAGCTGAACACAGGCGACAACTGGAAATAAAACAAAAAAAGATGGAGATGAAAGAAAGAGAAGAACAGATCAAAGAGGCAGCCTACCAAAGAGAACAGGCAGCCTACCAAAGAGAACAGGCAGCCTACCAAAGAGAACAGGCAGCCAAAGAGGCAGCACACAAAAGAAAACTAGAAGAAGAAGAGGTGGCCTACCGAAGGAAACAAGCAGAAGAAGAGTTGGCCCACAGAAGGAAGCAAGAAGAAGAAGAGGTGGCCTACCGAAGGAAACAAGCAGAAGAAGAGTCGGCCCACCACCGAGAAATGAAAAAACAACAAAAAGAGAATGAAGAGAAGGAAAAACAGAGAAAACATGAACTGGAGTTGGCAAAAGCTGGGCTGCCTGTGCCAGCCAACCCTAACAACCCGGCGCCAAATATTGCTCCACAGCACAGGAAATTTCCCACCTACAAGGCAGGTGATGACACCGAGGCCTTCTTGGAAAATTTTGAAAGAGCCTGTCTTGGGTACAGCATTCCCGAAGACCAGTACATGGTAGAATTGAGGTCACAGCTCAGTGGACCTTTAGCAGAGGTGGCAGCTAAAATGCCTAAGCACCAAATGAATGACTATAAACTTTTTCTAACCAAGGCCAGATACAGGATGGGGATAACCCCAGATCATGCCCGTCGGCGTTTCAGAACCCAAAAGTGGAAACCAGAGGTGTCATTTCCCAAACACGCCTACTACATTGCAAAAAACTATGAGGCCTGGCTAACAGGAAACAACATTCAAACCTTGGAAGAACTGAACCTCCTCATACAAATGGAGCAGTTCTTGGATGGTGTTCCTGAAGACATCACACGGTACATACAAGATGGAAAACCCAAAGATATCGCTGAGGCGGGGGAGATTGGAGCCAAATGGATGGAACTGGCAGAAAGCAAGAAAGCTACTGTCAAGGGGAACGATTACCCCAGGGGGCACACAGACCATAAACCCTACCACCGAGGACAGCCAAAGACCCCACATACCACCCAAGTAAAGCCACAGATACCCTACCCTTCAACCTCACCAGTCTCCAGTAACTCACCTCGGCCCAGTGACCCATCAGATGGAAGATGCTTTAAGTGTAATGAACCGGGACATATCAAGGCCAACTGTCCCAAAAACACCATGCGAGTGCAATTCATTACACCACCATCACCCCAAAGATCCCCAGGCCCGGATGCCTCTCAAATACCCTTGGAGCGAAGGGAAAATTTGAGAGTGGGCGGAAAGAAGGTTACTGCGTGGAGAGACACGGGGGCACAAGTGTCAGCTATCCACCAATCCTTCGTTGACCCCAAATTCATCAATCCAAAGGCCAAAGTTACAATTTACCCCTTCATGTCACAAGCTGTAGACTTGCCTACAGCTCAACTGCCTGTCCAGTACAAAGGCTGGTCAGGAATGTGGACTTTTGCAGTCTATGACAATTATCCTATCCCCATGCTACTGGGGGAAGACTTGGCCAACCAGGTGAGGCGGGCCAAGAGAGTGGGAATGGTTACACGTAGCCAAACCAGGCAAGCTTCCAGACCCATTCCTGTTCCTGAGCCGTCCACAGAGGCCCCGTCTGTGTTACCAGAGACCCAGACAGAGGCAGTGGACCCGGATTCCACAGCATCTCCAGTCCCAGGCCCGGAACTGGAACAGCAACCAGCACCAGCAAGTGCAACCACATCTTCAAACTCAACGCCAGAGGGCGCCAGCAAGCCAGAACTGGCAGAAGCAAAAGACAGCCATACCCAAAAGGCTCAGCCAGAGCCTGAAATACCCTCAGGTGCACCAGCGGAGAGCGGTTCACCAGCAACGGAAACAACCCCATCACCTACATCGCTTCCAGAGGGACCAAGCCCAAGTCCACAGTCTGAGGAAGAACTGGTGACCCCAGCCTCAAGGGAACAGTTCCAGGCTGAGCAGGAAGCAGATGACAGCCTTCAGAAAGCGTGGGCGGCGGCACGGAGCACCCCACCGCCTCTCAGCTCTTCTAATCGATCCCGGTTTGTTATAGACCAAGGACTTTTATACAAGGAAATTCTTTCTGGTGGACACCGGGAAGAATGGCAGCCGCAAAAACAGTTGGTGGTTCCAACTAAGTACCGGGGGAAGCTCTTAAGCTTAGCCCATGATCATCCCAGTGGCCATGCTGGGGTGAACCGAACCAAGGACCGGTTGGGGAAGTCCTTCCACTGGGAGGGGATGGGCAAGGACGTTGCCAAGTATGTCCGGTCTTGTGAGGTATGCCAAAGAGTGGGTAAGCCTCAAGACCAGGTCAAGGCCCCTCTCCAGCCACTCCCCATAATTGAGGTCCCATTTCAGCGAGTAGCTGTGGATATTCTGGGCCCTTTCCCAAAAAAGACGCCCAGAGAAAAGCAGTACGTACTGACTTTAGTGGACTTTGCTACCCGATGGCCAGAAGCAGTAGCTCTAGGCAACACCCGGGCTAACACTGTGTGCCTGGCCCTAACAGACATCTTTGCCAGGGTAGGTTGGCCCTCTGACATCCTTACAGATTCAGGGTCTAATTTCCTGGCAGGGACCATGAAAAAACTGTGGAAAACTCATGGGGTGAATCACTTGGTTGCCACCCCGTACCACCATCAAACCAATGGCCTGGTTGAAAGGTTCAATGAAACTTTGGGGGCCATGATACGAAAATTCATCAACGAATTCTCCAATAATTGGGACCTAGTGTTGCAGCAGTTGCTGTTTGCCTACAGGGCTGTACTACATCCCAGTTTAGGGTTTTCACCATTTAAACTTGTGTATGGTCACAAGGTTAAGGGGCCATTACAGTTGGTGAAGCAGCAATGGGAGGGGTTTACGCCTTCTCCAGAAACTAACATTCTGGACTTTGTAAGCAACCTACAAAGCACCCTCCGACACTCTTTAGCCCTTGCTAAAGAGAACCTAAAGAATGCTCAAGAAGAGCAAAAGGCCTGGTATAACAAACATGCCAGAGATCGGTCCTTCAAGGTAGGAGACCAGGTTATGGTCTTGAAGGCGCAACAGGCCCATAAGATGGAAGCATCATGGGAAGGGCCCTTCACGGTCCAAGAGCGCCTGGGAGCTGTAAACTACCTCATAGCATTTCCCAATTCCTCACTAAAGCCTAAAGTGTACCATGTTAATTCTCTCAAGCCTTTCTATTCCAGAGACTTACAGGTTTGTCAGTTTACAGTCCAGGGAGATGATGCTGAGTGGCCTGACGGTGTCTACTACGACGGAAAAAAGACGGTGGCGTGGAAGAGGTGAACCTCTCAACCACCCTGGAACGTCTGCAGCGGCAACAAATCAAGGAGCTGTGCACTAGCTTCGCCCCATTGTTCTCAGCCACCCCAGGACGGACTGAACGGGCATACCACTCCATTGATACAGGTAATGCTCACCCAATCACAACCCCACCCTACCGAGTGTCTCCTCATGCCCAAGCTGCTATAGAACGGAAGATCCAGAACATGCTACAAATGGGTATAATCCGCCCATCTACCAGTGCATGGGCATCTCCAGTGGTTCTGGTACCCAAACCAGATGGGGAAATACGCTTTTGCGTGGACTACCGTAAGCTAAATGCGGTAACTCGTCCGGACAACTATCCAATGCCACGTACCGATGAGCTATTGGAAAAGTTGGGACGTGCCCAGTTCATCTCTACAATAGACTTAACCAAGGGGTACTGGCAAGTACCGCTAGATGAACCTGCCAAGGAGAGGTCAGCATTCGTCACCCATGCGGGGGTGTATGAATTCAATGTCCTTCCTTTCGGCCTTCGAAATGCACCCGCCACCTTCCAGAGGCTGGTAGATGGTCTACTAGCTGGACTGGGAGAATTTGCAGTTGCCTACCTCGATGATGTGGCCATTTTTTCAGACTCCTGGCCCGAACACCTACTACACCTGGAAAAGGTCTTTGAGCGCATCAGGCAGGCAGGACTAACTGTTAAGGCCAAAAAGTGTCAAATAGGCCAAAACAGAGTGACTTACCTGGGGCACCAGGTGGGTCGAGGAACCATAAACCCCCTACAGGCCAAGGTGGATGCTATCCAAAAGTGGCCTGTCCCAAAGTCAAAGAAGCAGGTCCAATCCTTCTTAGGCTTGGCCGGATACTACAGGCGATTTGTACCCCACTACAGCCAAATCGCTGCCCCACTGACCGACCTGACCAAAAAGACCCAGCCAAATGCAGTTAAGTGGACTGATGAGTGTCAAAAGGCCTTTACCCAACTTAAGGCAACGCTCATGTCTGACCCTGTGCTCAGGGCCCCGGATTTTGACAAGCCATTCCTAGTAACCACCGATGCATCTGAGCGTGGTATAGGAGCAGTGCTCATGCAGGAAGCAACAGATCACAACTTCCATCCTGTCGTGTTTCTCAGCAAGAAACTGTCTGAGAGGGAAAGTCACTGGTCAGTCAGTGAAAAGGAATGCTATGCCATTGTGTACGCCCTGGAAAAGCTACGCCCATATGTTTGGGAACGGCGGTTCCAACTACAAACTGACCATGCTGCACTACAGTGGCTTCATACTGCCAAGGGGAACAACAAGAAACTTCTTCGTTGGAGTTTGGCTCTCCAAGATTTTGATTTTGAAATTCAACACATCACAGGAGCTTCTAACAAAGTAGCTGATGCACTCTCCCGTGAGAGTTTCCCAAAATTCAGTAGTTAAAAAGTGTTCTTAAAATGTAGAAGTCTGTTAGTTATATACTTAGGAGTATATGTAAAGGTGTATGTGTTGTATTAATCTGTTTATTTTCAAGTTCTAGAAGGAAATCGCCGCCAGTGAGCTTCCCCACTGTCTGCAATTTGGGGGGCGTGTCATAAACAGATAGCTAAGGGTTAATGTCTCTTTCACCTGAAGCACCTGACCAGAGGACCAATCAGGAAACCGGATTTTTTCAACTTTGGGTGGAGGGATTTGAGTGTCTTTGTCTTTGTGTTTCTGGCTGCCTGCTTTCTCTGAGCTTTGGAGAAGTAGTTTCTTTTTTCTAGTCTTCTGTTTCCAAGTGTAAGGACAAAGAGATCAGATAGTAAGTTATATGGTTTCTTTTCTTTGGTATTTGCATGAATATAAGTGCTGGAGTGCTTTGATTTGTATTCTTTTTGAATAAGGCTGTTTATTCAATATTCTTTTAAGCAATTGACCCTGTGTTGTATCATCTTAATACAGAGAGAACATTTGTACTTATTTTTCTTTCTTTTTATATAAAGCTTTCTTTTAAGACCTGTTGGAGTTTTTCTTTACTTCAGGGAAATTGAGTCTGTACTCACCAGGGAATTGGTGGGAGGAAGAAATCAAGGGGAGATTTGTGTGTTGGATCGCTAGCCTGATTTTGCATTCCCTCTGGGGGAATAGGAAAGTACTTTTTGTTTCCAGGATTGGGAACAGAGAGGGAGATTCACTCTGTTTGGATTCACAGAGCTTGTGTCTGTGTATCTCTCCAGGAGCACCTGGAGGGGGGAAGGGAAAAAGGATTATTTCCCTTTGTTGTGAGACTCAAGGGATTTGGGTCTTGGGGTCCCCAGGGAAGGTTTTTCAGGGGGACCAGAGTGCCCCAAAACACTCTAAATTTTGGGTGGTGGCAGCAGGTACCAGGTCCAAGCTGGTAACTAAGCTTGGAGGTTTTCATGCTAACCCCCATATTTTGGACGCTAAGGTCCAAATCTGGGACTAAGGTTATTACAATGTGTCATTTGGCTTCAGTGTTAATAGCTAACTGAATGGGAACAGTTCATGTCTCAGATACTTTTTGAAGTTGTATGTAGACACAGAGCTTATGTACACACACCAATATAACTACCTCAGTTTCCAAAGTGATTTTGTTACTTCAATAACTCCCTCTATTGTGAACACAAATTGGTTTAAATGAATTTAGAAAACAATTTAGTCAAATCAGTACAATTTCCATGCGGAGACTAGGTCTCAAGTAGATGCAGCTACCAGTTTAAGCAAACCACAGCAAACTTGCTCAACCTATCCTCTGAATCTCAAATTACAGAATTTCTTAAATTTACAGATCTTTGTTCAAACATAACTCCAGCAACAGTAATAAACCAATCAAGCAAAGTAGACTGAGTGGATAACAGGAAACAAGCATTATGCTTTTTCAGTAATACTAACAGGCATAACCAAGTTTTAACTTGAATATGGTTTTATTCGATTTTCAACCAGAAAACTTACCAAATAAGCACTGCTACAGTAGGTGATGTTAACCAACATTACAAAAGTCATTTGGAAACCTGATTCTGCAAGGTGCCACATTCCTCCTAATATGCTGAGCACTGAACTTCACCTTTAAGTCAAGGGAATGTGAGGATGCTTAGAACTTCAATAATCAGGCCCTAAGTTAGCAAACAACAGTGCATATTATATGTGGAATGAAGAAAAGAAAGGAAACAGATGGTTTTAGGTGAGGCAGGTGGACAGAGCAGCATTTAAAACATGGGAAAATGAGAAGTCCAACACTGAATTCTGCATGCAAAGCAGCAAAACCTAAGTGCAATATCCAAAAAATGTTATAGCGCACAAACGTCAGATGAGCAAATGCAAGAAGAGCTGTGGAAATGTTTCAATTGTTTTAAATAGTATATTAGATATCAACTAAAACAAACGAATTCTAAAAATTAAGCTGTAGTTTTGCTTTGGCAAAGATCCTTAAACAAGTCCATATGCAGAGAGTGCTCAAGGCTGCAGGATCTAGTTTCTCATTACTTGGACCTGACTAATCTAAAACGACCCACACAAACAGTAAGGCCTACTTTTTTTGCTTTTCATTTTAAGCAAAAGAAACCTCTCCCTAGCCCAGGCAACCCCTAAATCACATTAACATGGTACATATCTTTGTGCCCCACTGTTGGACGTATGCCAGTAAGAATAAATTAAATCAAGAGCAAATAAAAAGGTAAATTTAGGCAGCATCATAGAAACAAGATCATTCTTCAAAGTTTTAACATAACAAAACATTCTGAAGAAACTCCGACAAGAAGGGGAGGCAAGGTTTTCATTCCCAATCATGGAGGATGCTGGAGAGCCTTGTGTTCACTACAAAACTGGATCACGTTACTCTACAAGAGTAACAAAACACCTCTTTTAAAGTGCCTCTTGTGTAAATGCAGTCTAGCTTCAACTACTTAAAAAGTTTTTTAAAAAACTATTAAAAAAATGCTTCAGTTAACATGAGAAAATGAGACTTTTTTAGTCATTAAAAAAGGCGCTCTGCTCTGCAACAGGAATAAGAAAAATCTGCTCTAAAAGAAAAATTGACAAACAGGTGAATTTCATTCCCTAAACAAAGAACAGGCTTCAAATCACGGCAATTATCAGAAGATGCTATTTTTACCTTTAAATTTAAGTACATTTAAATAGAATGTATCAGTTCAGATGAGGGTCTCATGTTCCTGTTATAGAAGCTATTTATATTGCAATAATTAAAGTACAGTTTCAATATTCACTTTCAAAGTAATCTGGTAATACTTCAAAATCAGGAATATAATACAGTTTGCACATTCAGATAATGCACACTCAGTTTTAAAACTTCTCCTTACCCATTTCAACACAACGATTCTGTCCCCACAAGATATTATGAATTCTTGTTCATATATTGTCTTGTGGGGGCAGAGTTAAGGCTGTCTGTGAAATGTGTAAGATGAAATTTTACATCTCAGTGAGAATACCAACTATAAAGATTACAATAGCGACTAACAAATATGCTGCCCTTTGTCAGTGTTTTACCTGGTCAAGAGAATCATGTCACAGTTTCCCTGCTGGCCATACCTCAGCTTCCCTTCAACAGTTGGGTAGTTAGTTTGGGTTGGCACTGTGGCCAAATCTTAAAGTACCTTCTCCAGGGTAAACAAATGTTCAAATGAAAAAAATTCCCTGGACCACAATCTTTTTCCCAGCTCTATGCAACCTCCTCCCTTAGATGCAAAGGACTCGGGGGGAGGGGAGGAAGGGGAGGAACAACACTTGCTCTTATCCTCCATGGAAGACCTAGTTTTGGACAAAGTAAACAATAAGCCAGGCTTCAAGCCCACACTTTCATTTTTACTAGGCAACTTTTTGAACTGCTTTCACCAAATCAGTTCAAGATCTTCCCTCCTCAGTGGAAATCTCCCACACTGACAATCACCATCAACTCCAGGGCCCAAACAGTCCCTTACCCAAAATGTAAGGAATCTTACACACACCTTCCTGAAGTTTCTTATTCCCCTATCTGCCTATATCAGCGGTTCTCAAACTTCATTGACCATGACCCACTTCTGACAACAAAAATTACTACATGGCCCCAGGACAGGGGACCAAAGCCTGAGCCCCACCGCCCTGGGTGGGGGGACCAAAACCGAAGCCCAAGGGCTTCAGCCCCAGGCAGGGGGCTTGTAACCTCAGCCTCATCACCCAGGGCTGACGCCCTCAGAAGGCTCCAGCTTTGGCCCCAGGTCCCAGCAAGTCTAAGCCAGCCCTCGCAACCCCATTAGAACAGGGTTGAGACCCATTCTGGGGTCCTGACCCGCAGTTTGAGAACCACTAGCCTATATGCTTCATCCCCAGCTCTTTCCACCAAGCCTCTTCCCTAGCCTTGCCAGAGAGGGGTGGGTCTGAAGAATCTCAGCCAAATAATAACAATTCTCCCAGTCAGATAAGGAAACAGCATCAGATAAGAATGGGAACAGAGTGCCAGGTACCGCTTTACATATCACCAAACTAGAGTTATTAAAACATGCAAGGATGCTGCCACAGATTTGGTGGAATGTGCCCTAGTGCCAGTGGTGAAGAGATTCGTAATAAGTTTGGTGTTAAAAGCCTAAGTGTTTCGTCCTATATAAGTAATACTGAGAGCCTCTGAAGAAGATCTGCTATACATCTAAAAAGAATGTTTACTGTGGACAATGACTGTAATCATTAACATCAACATCAGGACAAAGGAATGCAAATGTGCAAGTTGCTGGCTTTATGCTTTTAGCTTCTGGATTAACTGTTGGATAAATTTTCATTTCCTATGGAACACAGCCTCAAAGATCAAATAATATGCTCTGGTAGGAAACCCAGCTTCCTAGCAGCTTCGGAAGGGGATTCTCAATAGGGAGCTGGTCGTGAATTCTCACTAACAGGCTCCCCTTAATCAACAATGTCTCTACTAGACAGAGCTCGAAAGTTCCACTCACCACTGGAAATGGGACTTTCCACACCAGCGAGTGTTTGCTGCGGTCACAGAACAGAGCTCTGCCACTCCACAGCAGGCCTCTCTGTGGAGGAACAGACTGCAGGGATCCAAAAGGCCTCGTGACCCTCACAGAAATGAAGACTAGTTGTTCACCAGTTTCCAATTGCTTCCTCTGTTTCGTGGCTCTGTAATAAATGTGAGTGAACAGCCCCTTCCCCTGCCTACTTGCTAATTCTCCTTCCCTGGGTCTGCAGGGAGAGTGACGAACTTTCAAGTTAGGAAGGTGCATGGCTGGCTGAGGAGACGGTCAGATAATAATTCCCATTTAGAAAATGTAAGGAATCTTGTGTCTCACTGTAAGATGCAAGTAAACTCTGCTCCTGAGAACAATTTTCAAATTAAAAAAGATTTTATTTAAGATTAAAATATAAATTTAATAGGATTCCACAAAAAAGAAGGGCTAACAATGCCTCGGGCTACTTTGCTGCTTTACTCTACAAGTGCCATGGTTCCGGAAGAGTATTGAAAAATGAAGATAGGATACACCGCAAGTTCAAGAATCCCCTATATGTAATGTATGTGTATCTCCAACAACAAGCGAAGATCCAAAATGGCGTCTAATCAGGACCTGTTCCTTGTAACGCCTGACTGTTAGAGGCGATGCTTCTGATATAGCAGTGGCTCCAAACGCACCAGCAGAACATACGCAAACACCTTCCCTGGCACAAACAGCAAGGAGATTGACCTGTAGGTCTTACATTCGCTGCGCGGTCCCTTACCCTTATAAAGTAAGATCACAATACCATTCTTGGTTTGCAAGGTTCCAGTTCTCCACACCAGGCAAAAAAGTGGCCAGAAGTGATTCCACTACTGCGTCAATAGTGCATTTCAGCAGCTCCAGCAGTATGTCATCAGTGCCGGCTGCGCATCCATTTATCGACTGCAAATAGCTCGTGTCATTTCATCCAATGTTGGTATGTCAGCACACGTGTCTTATTGCACATCTTAAACATCGGCACGGTCATCTCATTGTCATAATAGTCCACCGGGAGCCACACTGATCAACTCCTCCCCCTTCCTCCCAGAGCTTCCTGCACACCATGAAACAGCTGAATGCAGGGGGCAGAAGGTGCTGGGAGGGAGGGTAAGGAGTAGATCAGCAGGGCCCCCGGCAGATGGGAGGCGCTGTGGGGAGGAGGGAGCTGGCTAGTTTTTGACAGCAGTAGCCTCTTCTGTAGGTAAAGAGAATATTTTCTTCATTTCACTTTTTTCAATTAGTTCAAAGTTAAGAAACCAACTGGGCATTAAAAAAGCAAGGAAGTTTGTTTTCTTCTTCCAATCCATGAAAAAGAACTAGAACAGGGGTTGGCAACCTTTCAGAAGTGGTGTGCCAAGTCTTCATTTATTCACTCTAATTAATTTAAGGTTTCACATGCCAGTAATACATTTTAACATTTTTAGGTCTCTTTCTATAAGTCCATAATATATAACTAAACTATTGTTGTATGTAAAATAAAAAAAGTTTTTAAAATGTTTAAGAAGCTTCATTTAAAATTAAATTAAAATGCAGAGCCCCCCAGACCAGTGGCCAGGACCCAGGCAGTGTGAGTGCCACTGAAAAACAGCTTGTGTGCCACCTTTGGCATGCGTGCCATAGGTTGCCTACCCCTTAACTAGAAGAGGAGATACACTAGTTCTAAAATCTTAAAGGACAAGGTCACTCACTACAGACAACATTTCCAGTAAAAGATATTACCTCACTCACTGCATCTGCATTAAATAAATCAGTTTTAAATACAAAACATGTTTTGATAAAATATTGATAAACTTTTGTATGTATCCATCATATTTAAGGGAATTTTATTTAACAGAAATAATTTTAAAATGCTGTTTTTATGCAATTACGCTTTATTTGGACGGAATTCAATTGACACAATGAGGCAAGGGACTGCATGAAGAGAAAGGATGGTCTGGTAGTTAATGTAATTAAATGTGGCCCTGGGAATTTGGATTCTCTCCCTGCCTCTGCCACAGAGTTCCTATATGCTGGGCAAGTCAGTTGAACCAAACTTTTCGTAGGTGGTCATTAATTGTGTGTTCTTCGTTTTTTTGGGTGCTTGATTTCAGATCTGCATCTGATTTGCAGAAATGCCAAGCACTCTGACATCTGCAACTGAAGTCAGTGGGAGCTGTGCTTTGAACATATAGTGTTATATAATGCTAAGTACTCTGAAAAATCAGGTACTAGGTATCTCAGTTTGGGTACTCCAAATCAGTGGCTTTTTTGCCCTAATCGCTCTATGTCTCAGTTTCTCATGTGTAAAAGAGGGGTGATTAATATCCCCTCTCCTTGCCTAGCCCATCTCATTTCTCCCTTCATCCAATTTTTCTCTGGAGCATGGTTTTAGAATGGAATTGGTCAAGCAAATTTAAGAGGTGGTGCTACTAGCCCCCACCTAGCATATAGTCAGAGAATGTAGATAGACGCAAAGTGACCCTGGGCTAGTCGCTTCAATTCTATGCCTCACTTTTCCCACTTTTTAAATTGGGAATAATGATACTTGCCTTCCTCTGTAAATAACTTTGAAATCGATGAAAACTCAGTCTGTAAGAACCATGTACTATATCTGAGGCTAGTAACATTTCCCTAAAGCCCTTCAAGTTATCAGGAGAAACATCTATTCATAGCAAGACAGTTTCTAAAAACAATTCAGTAATAAGGCTAACGGTAAAATAAGACAGCGTTCCTTGGTTATAATGGCAGATTCATCAATACAGCAATATTTGGCAAATCTACTTACCCTAGCAAATGAGTTAATTTTCCTAGCTACACTGAATGACAGTTCTAACTATCAACTGAATCATTTTTTCCACATGTAGAAACTTAAAGAAATGTAAGGAACCTGGAGTGCTTTATTTTATGCTTTATGCACGCCGCCAGTCATGTAAAAATCTTGTATCGACCAACATTTATAGTTAAAATGACAATTCAGGCACTGCAACACTGAACAGCTAAGTAGTCACTAGTTTTGTTCACATTCTTTACATTCCTTCCAATATTCTTTTGTAGGAAAGATATGACTTAGACTATGTCTACACTGTACACCTTACGATGGCGCGGCTGTGCTCCTGCAGCTGCACTGTTGTAAAGTAAGCAGTGTAACCACTCTGTTCCAGCGACAAAATAAAACCTTCTCCAACGAGGGGTGATAGCTTCGTCACCAGGAGCGTGGCTCTCGCTGATGAAACGCTGTCCACACTGGCACTTTTCATTATTAAAACTTCTGTCAATCAGGGAGGTGTTTTTTCACACTCGGGGGCAACAAAAGTTTTAACAAAAATGCCAGTGTAGTCAAAGGTTTAATATGCCAGGTTTAGGTATGCCTATATAATTTTTTCACATCTTAGCTCAAATCTCAGCTGTACATGCCATAATTTCATTTTGGAAGTAGGCAACATCAAAAGGAATAATTACATCACATAGTAACCTTCTTTAAAATCACAAACTGTTTACACAATATCTAACTCCAAACACATAAAATGAGCTTTCTGGAACTAGAGGAAACTCTACCAGAGAGAACTGTCTGCCTGTCTCCAGGTTTACTGACTCGCAATTACCCGAACATATGGTGTCACTGAAGCTATTCAGATCTTTTGGATTCATCAAAGTTACAGAAGCAAAACAGCTAGAGATACTGTCTTGAGCAGCGGTTTTCAAACTGTGGGTCAGAACTCCAATGCTGGTCACGACCCCATTTAAATGGGGTTACCAGGGCTGGCTTAGGCTTGCTGGGGCCCAGGCTGAAGACAGAGCCTCACCGCTCAGGGCCAAAGCTCCAGAGCTTCATCCCTGGGTGGCGGGGCTCAGGTTACAGGCTCCCTGCTTGGGATTGAAGCCCTTGGGCTTTAGCTTTGTGCACCACCACCTCCACCTCCTGCCTGGAACGGTGAGGCTTGGGCTTTTCCCCCCACCCGGAGCAGTGGGACTCGGGTGGGTTCAGGCTTTGGGCCCACCTCCTGGGGTTACATAGTAATTTTTGTTGTCAAAAAAGGGTTGCAGTGCAATGAAGTTTGACTGGCCTTGAATAATAAATTACTTAGCCATACTGGCAAAACATCACTCATAATAGATACATTTCCAATTCTGATTTACCTACGGAGTACACCTGCATGTAGTTTCATTGGGGGTGAGGGGAGAATTGTGTTTAGTCCATGATAGTTTGAGCAGGTTTCTAAGGGCTAGTCTACACTGGCAACGCTAGAGCACCAAAAAACCACCTCCACACAGGGCATAGCTCCCAACACTGGTACACTGTCTACACTGGCACTTTACAGTGCTGAAACTTGCTGCGCTCAGGAGGGTGTTTTTTCACACCCCCGAGAAAGTTGCAGCGTTGTAAAATGCCAGTGTATACAAGCCCTAATACACATTTCAAATGCTTGACCAGGAGTGGGCAAACTTTTTGGCCAAAGGGGCCACATCTAGATATGGAAATTGTATGGCGGGTCATGAATGCTCACGAAATTGGGGTTGGGGTGCGGGCTCTGGAGTGGGGCCAGAAATGAGGAGTTCAGGGTGCGGAGGGGGCTCTGGGTTGGAGTATGGGACAAATAGTGACGGCTCTGGCTGGGGGTGTGGGCTCTGGGCTGGGAATGAGGCATTGGGGGTGCAGGAAGTTGCTCTCGGCTCGGACAGAGGGGTTCAGAGAGCAGGAGGGGGATCAGGGCTGGGGCAGGGGGTGGCGGTTACTTCAAACAGCTCCCAGAAGCAGTGGCATGCCCCCCTCCAGCTCCTATGTGGAGGTGTAGCCAGGCAGCTCTGCACACTGCCCTGTCCGCAGGCACTGTCCCTGCAGCTCCCAGTGGCCACGGCTGCTGGCCATTGGGAGCAGCGTGCAGAGCCCCTTGGCTCCCCTTCGTGTAGGAGCTAGAAGGGGGAAGTGCCGCTGCTTCTGGGAGCCGCATGGAGTGGGGCAAATCCCCGATTCTGCTCCCCATCAGGAGTGGGGCGAGTCCCGGACCCCGCTCCCCAGCAGGAGCTTCAGGGCTGGATTAAAATGTCAGAAGGGCCAGATGCGGGCCCCACGGCTGTGGTTTGCCCACTCCTGCAGTGCTAGACTCACATGTCCGTGATTAGTATGGCTTATAAGCAAGAAAAATTATACAAGGAGGCTGACAAAATATACAAGAGTCATCTGACCCTTTTAATCTTGTATATTTAATAAAGCAGCCATACAGTAATAAGTACAACCAATGTAAATATGTTAAGACAACAAAAAAAAAATAACTGCGGAGCACGCCGCAGGGGAAAAAATGTTTACATAGCTATTCACCCAAAGGGCTCATCAGCTCCAAAATTAACTATGCACTCCCAGTGCTTGATTAACTGGAGTCACTGCTATTTTATACCGTCTATGCAAATAATGTTTTAAAGCAGAAGTTCTCAACTGGGAATCAGGACCCTTTAGGGGGTTGTGAGGTTACTGTGGGGGGCGGGAGGTCACGAGCTGTCATCCTCCACCCCAAACCCCGCTTTGCTTCCAGCATTTATAATGGTGTTAAATATATTTAAAAGTGTTTTTAATTTATGGGGGGGTCACTCTCAGAGACTTTCTATCTGAAAGGGGTCATCAGTACAAAAGTTTGAGAATCACTGTTTTAAAGCTTGCACTGTAAAAAGCTTTTTCCATTAAGCCACAGGCCAGCCACCTCCTAAAAAACCCAAACCATTTTAGCAGCTTATACATTTCTTTTGTTAGGCTCCAACCATAAAAATCAATCAAACCAAGGTCTGAAATGACAAAATTTAAGAGGAGCCCTTACTAAAACCAAACCTCTACCTCACACAGAGGACCGCCAAGCATAAAAATGTGGTAAAATAATTTGTGATATGCCCTATCAGAGGGAAGCAAGTTGTATCATGGTGCAGAAATCCTCCTACTTAATTGTGCAGTGATTATGAAACTGCCTGGACGTTGAGATTCCTTTCACACACTTTCCCAATTACTGTCAGGTCTCCTCAGTGCCCTCTGAATGCCGCTCATCCCACTAATAAAACCTTGGGCCTCAACTCGCTGTTTCTAGTTTTACCCCGCTCCAGCAACATTACACCCTGCACCGCTGAAGCTGGGAACCTTCCACCACCACAATGGGCCCTGTGCCCCTCCCGACAGACCCTGGGCAGCTAAGCATACGGCAACCCCTCTCTCCTGACTCCCCACACAGAAGGGCCCGGGAGCCCCCCCACACACACACACCGGCGCGCGCACGCAGCGGGGCCCCGCCGCCCCCTACACACAGCAAGACCCTACCTCTGCGCGCACCTACCCACACACAGCGCGGGGGCTGGGGGAGCCCCCCGTCCGCTGACCTCGACACCTGCCTCCTCCTCGACGTCGGGCCACCCCCACTCGCCCTCTCCGCGAGCGGGGCCTCTCGGCCCGGCCGCCCCGGCGCACTTACCGATCAGTCGCCGCAACTCCTCTTCGCTCATGTAGACGCTGAGGCCGGGGCCTGCGGGGGAGCCCGCGCCGAGCAGGTCGGAGCTGGGGCCCGCCTGGCTCTCGGCCCCCGCGGCCAGCAGCAGCAATAGCAGCGGCAGGAGATGGCGACTCGGGGCCCTCCGCCGAGCCGCGGGACCGCCGGGCAGTGCACGGCCCCCGCCGCTCCAGGGCTGCCCCGCAACCTCTGCCCCGCGGCCCCTGCCCCGACTGTCCGGCCCCATCGCTCCTCGGGGAGCGGACCCCGCCCGGCCCCTCACACGCCGCAGCCCACCCCGCCGCTCATGCTCGAGCTCCCGCCGGGCCGCTCGCTCCGCTCCCGCCGCAGGCCCCGCCCCCGGGGCCGGGCTCTGACTGACCGACCGACTGACCGACGCACCGCCCACCAGCTCGCGCAGCCTAGCGCCCGCGCGCCACCCCCTCCGCTCCTGAGGGCCCGCTCACAACACCCCCCCCCGAATCCCGCGCATGCGTCACACCGCGCCGGGCATGCGCATTAGCCACGCCCATCCCTTCCCTCTATTATCAGAGGCCACGCCCCTTCTACCACCTCTTGGCCCCGCCCCCTGGTCCCTCCTCAACTGACCCCCCCCCCATTATCCATTAATATGTCCCACCGTGTCCGAGCGTTGTGCCTCAATCCATATTCACCCCATTTAGGGTGATCAGATATGTTGATTTTATAGGGAATTTGTCTTGTCTGGGGGGCTACTCCCCCACCTATCCTGATTTTTCACACTTGCTATCTCAGGGGTTCTCAAACTGGAGGTTGGGACCCATCAAGGGATCATGAAGTTATTACATGGGGGGTTGTGAACTGTCAACCTCCACCCCAAAACCGGCTTTGCCTCCAGCATTTATAATGGTGTTAAATATATTATTAATTTATAAGGGGGGGTGCACTCAGAGACTTGCTATGTGAAAGGGGTCACCAGTAAAAAAGTTTGAGAGCCACTGTGCTATCTGGTCACCCTAACCACATTAGCCCATACTCCCTCCCCTCCCCCTCTTCTCCACACAATTTCCTTCATAATACGCCTTTCTATCTTTCCTATCAGCATACCCTCTTCCCTTCCTGCTCAATTCCCTTTATCTTTTCCCAGAGCCCCACTAAGGCATAGGCACTATAGGCCCATGGCTAGGGTGTCAGCTCTTGGAGTCATATAGTCATACCAGAATCTCAGCTTTCATGTAAAAAAAAAGTCTTTAGCCTTCGCGGGTGGATAAAAAAGCTTGAAAATGGGACCAAAGTGTAACTGATACAGTCATACATATCTGCTTGATTCTGCAAAGAGAGTAGAACAATAACTCAGAGAGAGGAACTGCCCCATGCATAATCCACTTAGTGTGTTAACTCCAGAACCCACTGTTCTAGGGGTGCCTGGCAGGGAACTCAGTATGGTATGGGAGAGGAAGGATGCAGCAGGCCCAGCTCAGCCCACCTATGTGGATCACACTGGCTGCTGGAGTAAGTACTGGGGGGATTCCTTTTCTACCAGCTCTGAAGGGGGGAAGGGACCTCTGCTGTTCTTGACAGAAGGGGAGCCTTCCCATCATTGTCACTCTGTATGTGGAACATGGCAACAGGGTAGGGGTGAAACCATAGGACCAGGCCCATGGGTTCCTACTTGCCTTAAGTCAACTTTGCCTCTTCCTTTCTTTTCCTTGGGCACTGCTGTTGGCACAGTCCTGCTCTACCTATAGCCTCCATGAAATGGTTGGTACATCCCATTCTTGGGACACTTGTACCAACCTTCCTCTTAAGAGCTTATGTCTCCTGCACATGAGTCCTATATAGATTCTCACACTACATTCACCACCCTTGTTTCTGAGCACCTGCCTATCATACATTAAGCAAGATGACTAACATCTGTCCAGTGGTGTTTGTTCTCTCATCCTCACCGCAGGGGAGAAGTGCACACAGTGGAGTCTCTTGGTTGATAGGGTTGTTGGTTTCCTTTCATACATCCCAACCCACAGGGGGTCTCAAACCCAGACACGCAAGGTTTATGGGAGCAGGCATGTTCCAGTTCTCCATTTAGCAGCCTGCTGGCAATAGCATACCTGAAACCCACAAAGCCCTGTCCCCGTGTGACACTCTGCCCTTGAGGTCTGATTGGTGGAGTTCCAGAGCAACTGATTGGCTTGCTAGCCCTACTAAAGCTGGCAGCAGGAGACTGTCTGAACAACTGGGCTCTACCCTGCTCCAGCCTGTGTGCCTTGTGCTTCCTGCTACCCGCTACACACTCTTGCTTCCCCGGCTTGATCACCTGGCATTCCAACCTGGTCTGACTCCAACATCTGACTCATGGCTCCTAATCTCCAGTTTGTCTCCTGACCTTGACCCTCTGGTACCTGGCCCAGTCTCACTCTTGTTCCCGCCTCGTGGGTCTGATCTCCTGCTTCTGCCATGCTGGTATCTTGACCCATTTGACTTTTGACTCCCATCTCATGCCTGCAGACTTTGCCCATGTATTTACGTTAGACAAAGCAAGGTCAAAGCAGTTGGAAGAAAAGGTGGTGAGCTTTGTGATGGCCTTTAGGCCCTGGGTGACTTCATTCCACAGTCTCAGAACAGCCCCACAGAAGTTCTGGTTTCAGCACACATGAGCTTTACCCCTATCATACAAAGTTTCAGTCAGCTAAAGGAGAGAAGTTGTCAGCCATGGTCTTCAACCTATGGACTGAACTGACCAATTGTGATGGTGTACTTCCAACCAAAGGAGTCTACACTATGGCTTCAAACTCTTTCAACATGTTTTCTGCTGCCCACCAGCATCACCTCTGTCTTGCTCAGCTCTGTTTCAACCAGCTGTTCCTCATTCAGGAGCTGATCTCGTCCAAGCACTGGGCCATCATGGTAGTAGCATTATGAATATAGAATATATGGAGATATATCTATCTCATAGAACTGGAAGGGACCCCAAAAGGTCATCAAGTCCCACCCCCTACCTTCACCAGCAGGACCAAGTACTGATTTTGCCCCAGATCCTGAAGTGGACTCTTCGAGGATTGAATTCACAACCCTGGGTTTAGGAGGCCAATGTGCAAACCACTGAGCTATGGTGAAAGATTGGTAGAGATTTGTGTCATCTGCATATTGATGGCACTTGCATCCATGTCATCTAACCAGTGGCTGCACATAGATGTTAAAAAGGGCTGGTGAGAGAATTGATCATTGTGGAAACCCCTCAAAGGAGGGCTCTGATGGTGGAGGTTCAGTTTCCCATCACTACTTGCTGGGTGCATCATTGAGGAAGGAAGGATCTATCGCCTCTCTTAGGCACCATAGTAGTAACTCATGATCAACAGTGTGAAATGCTACAGAGAGGTCCAGGAAAATAAGAATGGAGGTCTGCCCTCTCTTCACTGACAGGAGATCATCCACCAGTGCCACTAAAGCAGTTTCAGTTCCATATTCTGGCCTGAATCCAGACTGCACACAGGTATAGAATACTTAGAAGATTTGATTTCTGCCTTCAGGCCATTTCTCTGTTCTTTCTGAAAAACCTCCAGATCCTGTTTTAGTTCCTTCTGGGCTGCTTTAATTGCATCTTAGGCAGCTTTGATTTCTTCAGGTGCCTCAGCTATTTGTTACATCTTGGTTCAAAAGGAATAAATTGCAAATTCTGTCTTTAGAAACTTGCTTCCACTGCTGACACCAGCATTGAATCATGTCTGTGTGATGGTCAGTTTTTGGAAAATGACCTGCTGTGGGGTCACATTAGATGTCTCAGAGTCAGGTGTAAAGTGCACCCTCATGAGGCTCTGGAGTGCTGTGGTACACCAGTCTTTGTCTTGGAATAATCCCAGGGATCAACTCTGATTGCCAAATCCAAGACAAACATTATAAGCACTTCAGCTGCTGAGGCTCTGTAGGCCCTAACGCTGGCTAGGTTCCAATACATATTCCCTCACAGTCTTTAACACTACACTCCTCCCTGGGCCCGAGACACCCTGCCTCTGTGACCCCTCCTCCCAAGTGCCACAAAGGCCCACTGACTTCTCACCCTTGCCAGCTGGAGAGAGAGAACAACAAGTTCACCATGCTGCCCTTTGCTCATTGATTGGTCACACAGGTCTTGTGTAATTTGTTGTTTGAGAATGTACATGAATCCTGTTATTCTTAAACCAAGATTGACCCAAGCACACACAGACAGCTCTGGAAACCCCTGCTTAGTCACTCAGGGCAGCCACCAGACACTGTCCACCCAACTGCATTGGAACCTGGCTGCCTTACCACCATCATTCTGGATCCAGAGATTCACCCCTCGCAGATCCATCACGCTGCCCACTGCTGATTTACGCCCACTGAGCCAATTCACCACAGCATTCATTTATCATTAAGTTACCTCAATCTGCTACATTGCAGTTAAAATAATAATGCATTTTCTGCTTATTTCTGACTTGCCAAGAAGCATTCCATAGCTTTCTCTCAGTTATGAACCATGGCAAACCAAGAGAGCTTCATACTGATGTGTAATGGTGGATACTGACTAGTGACGATTTATAATCAGTACAAGACAGTGTGGCAAATCTTTTCAACCCCTGAACATATCTATGCACAGAATATAGCAAATTCTGCTCTTGAAATTGCTCTAGTGAAGGAGGCCTTGCCCACATCCCTCCCCACAACATCATTTATTTAACAGGTTGAGCTATAGGGGAAAACAAAACAGATGAACGCTGGAAACAGAAAGGAAAATTAAATGTTACACTTCACTTTGGTGGATATCGAGAGGACTGAGCAATGGTAGTTGCTGATGCATTCAGACACAGCACAAAACCAGTCTGCAAAAGAGCCCTCTATGCCACAGGTTCACCCACAGAGACAATTGTCTCACCCTTCTAAACACAGACTTGGGTGTATATCTATATTTTCAGCTCAGACATGTGCAAAAAAGGAATCAGACTCCAGGAATTTTCTACTGCACCTCTGTGGAGACCTATGGACAGATAGGGTATTTGCAAGTCTAGAACTATCCAGGACGACACTGAGACTCATCCATTTCAAGACTTCTGAAAAACTGTCCAAAAAGGCATTTGTGAAGCTAATGCACAAAATGATCATGAATTGCATTGGGTTCCAACTGAATATGAAACTGTGCAATCCCCCATTACCTGCAAGTTAGATAATGCAAAAATCAACATGCCATTACTTATTCTCCTAAACCCTAGAATCATTTTACAGTAGCAAAATTGCAACAGACCATTCTTCAGGCTGCTGAAAGTAAAAGGTCTTCACTGCCTCATCATTCTGTTGCGCAAGAGATCACTATAAAATGTATGAAACTATCTCTTGAAGTTCTGCCACTTTCTCTAATGGAATACAGGTCCTTTCGACTTCTGCTTTAATGCCTGGAATCTTATAATTTCATCATGGACAGCTTCTGTTGGTCCTGTTGTACTATCTCTTCATAGGATAGCAAAGAAATTATTGGCCAAGCAAAATATAGCAAAGCCTTGTGTGTGATTTGCTTCACCAAGCTATTTAGATCAGCACCAGTGCAAAACATGCCTCTATGTATCTTCGATAGCACATTGGACACAGATGGAACTAGGTTTCAGAGTGATAGCTGTGTTAGTCTGTATCAGCAAAACCAACGAGGAGTCCTTGTGGCACCTTAGAGACTAACAAATTTATTTGGGTATAAGCTTTCATGGGCTAAAACCCACGTATTTTCCACTGCATGCATCTGATAAAGTGGGTTTTAGCCCACAAAAGCTTATGCCCAGATAAATTTGTTAATCTCTAAGGTGCCACAAGGACTCCTTGTTGGGTTTTTTTAAAGATGGAACTAGGTGGTGAGAACAGTGGTTATGCTTATAAGAAGCACACAGGATCTTTTTCAGGGGAAAAGGCAAAATGCTGCGTTTATTGAAGATACAACAATTAGCATATGCATTCAATCACATCACATCTCACACACACACACAGTCCTGCCAGTCAATGTTATAGCTACCATTACGGAGTCCAGATCAATCTAGTGGCCAGCTAGGTAGGCAGAAGCCAGGTTCCGTCTGTCGCAACACAATGCTCTGGGGAAGTCTTGGCAGGACGAATCCCAAAGTTTCATGGCAAGGTACGCTGTAATCCAGGGCTTTGTGGCTCTTCAGAGGTTAATATGCGGCTCTTTGCATAGGTGCCAACTCTGGGGCTGGAGCTACAGGTGCCAATTTTCCAATGTGCTACAGGGTGCTCACTGCTCAACCCCTGGCTCTGCCACAGGCCATCGCCCCACTCCACTGCTTCCTCCAAGGCCCCCGCCCCTTCCTAGAGTCTGCCATGCCCTTGCTTCCCCTCCTTCCCACTCCCACCCCGAAGCCTCATGTACACCACAAAACAGCTGATTGCAGCGGGCGGGAGGCATAGGGATGAAAGGTTAGGTGTTGATTGGTGGTGCTGCTGGCAGGTGGGAGACGGGGGGGTTGAAGGGAGGAAGCTGATGGGGGACTGCTGACATGTTACTGTGGCTCTTTGGCAATGTACATTGGTAAATTCTGGCTCCTTCTCAGGTTCAAGTTGGCCACTCCTGCTGTAATCAATTGTTGTTTGACGAATGCTTGTTTTCTTAAATTGTCCTTCTCATCCTTTATCTCGTTCTTTCATCAAGTTTCTCAGGGAGTTACCCCATGCTGGTTTTGATCACAGCTATCTTGTCCCCATTGATAGGTGCCTGTCTCATCTTTAGAGTTGTCAATCTGCCCTCCTCTGACATTTCAATAGGGGCATGTTGCAGCCTCCTGACGCCCCTGCGTCTGTCTCTGGTGCTCCCTAGAACATCTAGTTCAGCGATGGCCTTCACGCTTATCTCTTAACACCCATTCCGCATTCACACATGTAACCCTTCTGCCCCTCTAGTTGGCAGCAACAAGGGCCGGGTTCAGTATCCAGGGGTTCCGTTTCAGTAACACAATGCATAACCGGCTCGAGCCCCCACCCAGTGACCTGGGACACTCACATACCACACCCCCCTGGGCGCCTCTAGGAGGCAATACTTCCCCTCTCGCAAGCACGGAGTCTGAGTGTAGCAAAATCTTTTTTAATAAAGGAAGGAATCAATGCGGCATCCCATTGGAGAAACACCACAAACAGGGTTATAACACAAACCATAAACAAAAACCCACCTCCAAGTACGTTTGGCACTGTCCTTTTTCCGCTTAGGGTTTTAAGTCCAATCACTCCAAAGTCCAACAACCCAAAAGTCTCTGGTCAATGCCACCCCAGAGTTCGAGAGTCTATCTGTAGAGGTCCCTCCCCCCAGCCTGGGTAGAAAGGGGCACCTTACGTGGTCCAGGGCCAACTGCCCTGCCTCTCCGTGGGTTCTGCTTCCGCCTTCTCCACGAACTGCTCCACTTTACCAGCTGCTCCACTCTGCTCCTCCAGCCGTCCTCAGGAACTGCTCCGCTCCACCAGCTGCTCTGCTCCATGAGCTGCTCTGCAAAACTGCTCGGCTCTGCTCACTCTGTGGGCCGCTCCACCTGTCCCACAGCTACTCCGCTCTGCCAGCCGCTCTGCTGCCACCAGCTGTCCCGTGATCCGCTCCAGCCGTCCCCGCAACTGCTCCACTCCGCCAGCTGCTCTGTTCCACAGCATATCTTCAGGCTCCCCCACTAGTTAGCACAATGCTCAGTGCTCTCAGCTCAGTCATTTCAGCTTTTTTGTGATTTCAACTCTTAGTGATCTCAGCTCTTAGTGGGGGAGCCCCAGCGCTAGTGCACCATTAGCCCAAAGTGCATTCAGCTCAGTAACCTGTATTTAGATTCTTGAGAGAATAAAAAAATCAACTCTGACATTCCACAGTGGAGAGAGGAGGGGGTGCAACTGGTGCTTCTGGCTCCACAAGGAGACTGCACCACCAGGCACAGATACCTGTCCCCAGCCTCTCTACTTCACTGGGTTTTGGAACCCATGTCCCTTGTCTAGCAAGTACCACCCAACTGAGGGTGAGTCATTTGTCACCAAGCAGTCCCACCGCTCAGCAGTCTGGGATAGGGTAGGCGTGCCTATGCAAATACACTCTCTGACATTCTTTCCACCAGATGTCAGGGTAGAGCTTATCCTGACTCTGCTTACACACACAAAACAGAATTAATGTACACAGAACATTTTGAACAGGAACATCAAATTGCAGTGCAGAAGAAAAATAGTCATGGCATTCTTTTACTTATTTTAAAATGCTAAACCTATAACACAGTGGTGACCACCTCAAAGGTCTGTCACTGCCTTGAAATCAGTCCAGACCCAAAGAGATTCTGGCTGATGCATCTCTACCAATAGTCCATTCCTTTCTGCTATTCAAAAAGGGTGGATGGCAGGATATGGTCAAATCATACATTAAATACATGCTACATTATTATCTTTTTATTCTTTATCCTTCATTCTAAATTATAAAAAATACAAACATAAATCCTACTACAACAAATGGGTGCGGCGGGTTTTGTACCTCGTTACCCCTTTGATTCAAGGTTAACCCCACCTCCCTGAGTCTATGTCAGTCTTACTACCTCCTCGGTAGTCAGGGGTGTATGGCCCAATGGCCAGAGTCCCAAATGCACCTCCCCGGGTAGGGTAGCGTGGCCCAGTGGCCAGAGTCCCTCTACACTCTCTTCGCCTGGAGGAATAGCACGGCCTAGCGGCCGGAGTCTCTATAGTGCGCTCCTAAGGCAGCGTGGCCTAATGGCCAGAGTCTCTCTAAATTCTTCTTCCCTCGGGGGATAGTGTAGCCTAGTGGCCAGAGTTCATCTACTGCCTTTGGGGCAAGAGAGAGGGGTCAGTGAACTATGTCATCCCCAAAAGGGGGGTGTTAGAGACCCCTCGGTAGGGGAACCCAGGCCTACCTGCCTTCACTGGGCTCTGACCCAGGGCCCTGTCAGTGACAGCGTGATCTGCCATGGGTCAGCACGGAATCCTACCACAACACGCTGCCCATAGAGTGGTGGGAGATACCACTCCCTTCCCTTTCCTTCCCTTCCCTTCCCTTCCCTGGGTCACTTCCTACCAGTCCTCCATACGTAGCAGTCCTTTTGGCATCAGGGTCTCCAGGTTCACCAGCACCTGATGCTCCTTGGGGTTCCCACAGCTGCCAGTGTCTGGGCCTGCTTCCTGGCTCCTCAGCTCCCTCCTGTAAGGGTTGCAACTGCTCCTGGGCTGGAGCTTCTGCTGGGCATCCTCCTTCCCCAGCCACCAGCTCTGACTGAGCAGTTCTGCAGGCTTTTATGCTTGACTCCCCGTTGGAGCATGCCTAGCAGAGCCTCAGGGTGGTGGCTTCCTCTGCCAGCAGGGAAGGGTTAACTCTCTCAGTCCCAGTGCGGGCCAGTCCGTCCCATCACAATGGGCCAGTACAATTGGGGCAGTCTTGAATGATTGATGGCTTTTGCTCATATCTTTTATTTATCACCAACTTCTTTTGGTGAAAGAGACAGGCTTTCGAGCTACACAGAGGTACAGAAGAGCTCTGTGTAGCTCTAAAGATTGTCTCTTTCACCAATGGCAGTTGGTCCAATAAAAGGTATTATCTCACCCACTTTATCTCACTAATATCCTGGAACAAGCAAGATTACAACACTGCAAACAACAAATGTACACCAGCAGCACCAGATTCTGGATTATGAATCCTCCCACAGTATGGGGAGGAGGTGAGCAGCCCTCAGTGGTGAAAGAACAGATTAAGGACTATTTAGAAAAGCTGAACATGCACAAGTCCATGGGTCCAGATCTAGTGTATCCAAGGCTGCTGAGGGAGTTGGCTGATGTGATTGCAGAGCCATTGGCCATTATCTTTGAAAATTCGTGGTGATCGGGGGAGGTCCTGGACAATTAGAAAAAGGCAAATATAGTGCCCATATTTTAAAAAGAGAAGAAAGAAAACCTGGGGAACTACAGACCAGTCAGCCTCACTTCAGCCCCCAGCAAAATCATGGAGCAGGTTCTCAAGGAATCCATTTTGAAGCAAAGGCAAGTCATGCCTGACCAACCTGATTGCCTTCTATGATGAGATAACTGGCTCTGTGCATATGGGGAAAGCAGTGGATGTGATATATCTTGACTTTAGCAAAGCTTTTGATACAGTCTCCCACAGTATTCTTGCTAGCAAGTTAAAAACGTATGGATTGGATGACTGGAATATAAGGTAGATAGAAAGCTGGCTAGATTGTTGGGCTCAATGGTCAGTGATCAATGGCTCAATGTCAAGTTGGCAGCTGGTATCAAGTGAAGTGCCTCAGGGGTCGGTCCTGGGGCTGGTTTTGTTCTATATCTTTATTAATGATCTGGATAATGGGATGAATTGCACTCTCAGCAAGTTAGCAGATGACACTAAGCTGGAGGGAGAGGTAGATATGCTGGAGGGTAGGGATAGGGTCCAGAGTGACCTAGACAAATTAGAGGATTGGGCCAAAAGAAATCTGATGAGGTTCAACAAGAACAAGTGCAGAGTCTTGCACTTAGGATGGAAGAATCCCATGTACCGCTACAAGCTGTGGACCGACTGGCTAAGCAGCAGTTCTGGAGAAAGGGACCCTGGGATTACAGTGAATGAGAAGCTGGATATGAGTCAGCACTGTGCCCTTGTTGCCAAGAAGGCCAATGGCATATTGGGCTGTATTAGTAGGAGCATTGACAGCAAATTGAGGGAAGTGATTATTCCCCTCTATTCAGCACTGGTGAGGCCACACTTGGAATACTGTGTCCAGTTTTGGTCCTCTCACTACAAAAAGGATGTGGACAAATTGGAGAGAGTCCAGTGGAGGGCAACAAAAGTGATTAGGGGGGTGGGGCACATGATTTACAAGGAGAGGCTGAGGGAACTGGGGTTATTTATTCTGCAGAAGAGAAGAGTAAGGGGGGATTTGATAGTAGCCTTCAACAACCTGAAGGGGGGGTTCCAAAGAGGATGGAGCTAGGCTGTTCTCAGTGGTGGCAAACATAGGCACTGACTTCTGCTCCAGCTAGTGGGTGCTTGACCCACATCTGCCCCCGGCCCCGCCCTGACCCTACCCCTTCCATGAGGCCCCACCCCATCCCACCCCTCCCCACCCCCATTCCAACTCCTTCCCCAAAGTCCTCGCCCCAACTCCGCCCCCTCCCTGCCCCTATTCCGACTCCTTCCCCAAATCCCTACCCTGGCCACGCCTCTTCCCTGCCTCCTCCCCGAGCATGCCACATTTCCGTTCCTCCCGGAGCTTGCTGCACCACCAAACAGCTGTTTGGCGGCAGCCTGGTGGGAAGCGCTGGGAGGTAGGTGGAGGAGTGGGGATGTGGCATGCTTGGGGTGGGGCAGGCAGAGAAGAAGGTGGGGAGGGAATCTTGGCTGCCAGTGGGTGCAGAGTACCTACTAATTTTTCCCTGTGGGTGCTCCAGCCCCAAAGCACCCACGGAGTCGGCGCCTATGGTGGCAGATGACAGAACAAGGAGCAAGGTATCAAGTTGCAGTTAGGGAGGTCTAGCTTGGATATTAGGAAAAAACTATTTCACTAGGAGGGTGGTGAAGCACTGGAATGGGTTACCTAAGGAGGTGGTGGAATCTCCATCCTTAGAGGTTTTTAAAGCCCGACTTGACAAAGCCCTGGCTGGGATGATTTAGTTGGTGTTGGTCCTGCTTTGAGCAGGGGATTGGATTAGATCACCACTGGAGATCTCTTCCAACCCAAGTCTTCTGTGATTCTATGTCACTCACTGGATATATATTGAAATGATCACTTTAGCACACAGGGTTCTCCAGGCAACAACTATTGAACATAATGCTATTCTCTCTTGAAATCAGTGGGGAATCTTAAAGGCAGTGATATGTTTCCTATGGTCATTTGAGCAATCCAGTGACCTATGTATTCAACAGGCTTCTCTGAGCCAGATCATCCACCATGCCCAGATTTGGTTATCCTCAATGGAAGCAGTGGCGGATTACTGTATGGGTTGACGGGGCCTGTGCCCAGCAGCCCTGGAAGATTTGGGGGCCCCACAGGAGCACAGGCACTCTGGCGCCATCCAACTCCTTGTTCCCCACCCCCATCCCTCAACCCTACTCCTCTGCCCCATGCCTCTTCCCTGAGGTTCCGCACGCGGGAAAGCTGGAAGACAGACATAGCCTGTATAGAGTGAATGAGTATATTCACCTCCCAACATCACCCCCCATGGAACTGACTAAGCCCCCTCTCCCTTCCCCCCCTTATCCCCGCATGAAGCTGACCCAAGCCACTTGTCCAAGCCCCCTCCTCCCCTGTGCAGGGCAGGCCTGAGCCACGCCTCTCTCCTCTCCTGAGCCTCTTGTTGGAAAAACTGGGCATTTGTACCTTTTGGTTTTGCCAACTGGTGATCAGTTAGCAAGAGCAAATGAGACAAATGCCCAGTTTTGTCAAAGAAGTTGGGACATCCAGGGCCAATACAGGACATATGGTTACCCTTGGCCAGAGGTCCCCAAACTTCATCGTTTGTGTCCCTCCTTACTTGGTCCGCACCCTCCTGGAAGCCAGGGCCTGAGCTGGGAGTGGAGGTCACAGTGGGGCCGGTGGCTGCAGTAGGGGGCTGTGGCCGGGAGCACAGCCAGAGGTGCATCTGAGGTGTGGCCAGGAGCAGAGCAATGGCTGGGGCTGGCGGTAGGGCTGGAATGGGGCCAGAACAGACCTTGATGGCAGAGCAGGGATGAGTGGTGCTCCCTTCCCACCTCCATGGGACTCACCCAAGCCCCATCATACCCACCACAAATGTTCCTTCATGCTCCCCAAGAGGGATGCATCGCACAGTTGGGGGACCCCTGTCCTAGGCTATGCTAAAAGCCACGCAGGGAGTCTGGGCAGCTGTGTGGAGCCCATGGCCCTCCACCTGCCCTGAGTGGGGGACCAGGGTGCCTGAGAGCAGCCCCTGGCCTGTGTCCCTGCCCTCCCAGGCCGTGCCTCCCAGGACAGATGGAGGATCCAGAGCTCCCCACAGTGGCCTGGGATCCCTGGGCAGCTTTTATCCCAGCCCCGGCTTCTGGCCAGGTCAGGGGGGCAGAGTCTTGTGGCAAGGAGAGGAGCAGGGGGCGAGGCCCAATGGTGATGGGGGGAGGATGTGGACAGCCCCAATATTCTTTGTGCCCAGGGCCCCAATAAATCTTAATCTGCCTCCAAATGGAAGATACAGATTTGGCAGCACTCCACGGAAATGACGGCATGGAGAGTTAACCTGTGGGAGAAAGAACAATTGTGTCTTTACCACCACATGAAACCCTAATCGCAAAGGTGCTCTCTTCATCGATGTTAGGAAGTGGAAGGAAACATCCCTTTCAGTCAGTCCAAATAGAGAAAGCAGCTATCAGTGGGCTAGGATCAGCTATCCCGAGCATGACCAAGAGAGGGTGGCAGGCATGGCAGAGGAGCCAAGCACCCGTCTCTTTCTGGTAGTCTGTGTACCTGGAAGAACCAAACAGCTTAGGGAAGCATGTTAAGACCATAGCACTACAGTATTTAAATGAGCCAAATAAATCCAATCCAAATACTCCTGGGATATTGGCCTGCAAAAGGGAACAAGCAGACGGAGGGGTGGGGAATGATACAGATCCTTTGGAACAGAAACTAGCGGAGTCTCATATACGGCAGCCAGCATGGTGAAAGGTGGCTGTTCCTGTGAAAGCAGTTCTCCACCGAGAAGATTGTGTCAGGAACTGTGGACAGACTCTGCCTAAACAGCCCCAAGCTGCAGACCTCATTTTGAATTTTGATGGGCTGACTGGCTGGAAATAGATCAGCAGCAGGGCTCTTGAGTAAAGGAGGGTGGGTTCCCCCTTGTAAAGTACTTGCTTGGGGAAAGGGTTGTGGTAGAGCTGGGCTCTGGCACATAGCCACAAAGGAAAAGGAACTTTCACCTATTTGTCCTGCTTCCCACTAGTGTGCAATCAGTAGCCTAATTCCTCACGGTCTTGCACCTTTTCTTGTCGTTTACATGTGTATGCAGGGCCGGCTTTAGGAAGTGCGGGGCCCAGTTTGAACATTTTCCGCGGGGCCCTGGCAGGGATGACTAAAAAAAAAAAAAAAAAGTGTAAAAAAAACTTTTCATTTCTTCCATGTATTATTTACTTTCCATAACTATATAAATAATACAATTATATATTATGTACATTGCATCATATATGCTGTTGATTGCTTATTAATGACCGCTATTTAACATGTGTGGGTCCCTGCCACTCCCTGCGGATGTGCACATGTGTGAGTCCCAGCTGCTCCCTGCCCCCCTCATTGAAGCAGGTGTGCAGGGTTACTGCCCTGGAAACTGCAGGGCAGCAGTGGACATGGAGCTGGTTGGAGGCAGGGTAGGGGCTGACTGGAGGTAGGGTCTAGCTGCAGGCAAGGAAAAGGGTGCAGGGCTGGCTGGAGACAGGGGGGTGTGGGGTGGGCTGGCTTCAGGCAGGGCCGCAGAGGGATGCAGCAGGGGTTGGGAGGGCTGGAGACAGAGGAGTGCAGAACTGGCTGGCTTCAGGCGGGGGAGTGCAGCGGGGTTGGCTGGAGACAGGGCAGGGTGTGCAGGGGTGGTGCGGGCAGGGGTGTGTGGGAGCTGGCTGGCTTTGGGCAGGGCCACAGGGGTGTGTGGCAGGGGGTGGCTGGAGACAAGGCAGGGGGTTTGGCAGGGGCTGGCTGTGGGCACGGAGTGAAGAGCTGGCTGGGGGCAGAGCTGGCTGGGGGCAGGGCAGGGGGTGCAGCAGAGGCAGCTGGAGCCCGGCCCTTTAAATAGCCCCCAAGCCTCCCCCTATCCCAGGGCTCTCGGGGTTATTTAAAGGGCCCGGAGCTCCCCTGCTTCTACCCCTCCCCGGACCTTTTAAATAGTGGCGAGAGCCCTGGAGAATACATGGGGGCGGCGGGGCTCCGGCGGCTATTTAAAGGATGGGGTGGCAGAGGCAGCTGGAGCCCCAACCCTTTAAATAGCCCCCGGAGCCCCCCGCTATCCCAAGGCTATGGGGGCTATTTAAAGGGCCTGGAGCTCCAGCAGGGAGAGCGGGGCTGCTTGCTGCGCTCCGGCCGGGGCTCTAGCCGGGAGAGCAGGGCTGTGGGGCGGCTTGCTGCGCTCCAGTAGAGGCTCCAGCCAGGAGAGCGGGGCTGCAGGGCGGCTTGCCGCGCTTCGGCCGGGGCTCCAGCCGGGAGAGCGGGGCTACTTGTTGCGCTCCGTCCAGGGCTCCAGCCGGGAGAGCGGGGCTGCGGGGTGGCTTGCTGTGCTCCGGCACCAGTTGGGGCTCCGGCTCTTGGCGCGGGGCCCCGATTCCTGGGAATCGGCTGAATCGACCTAAAGCCAGCCCTGTGTGTATGAAATGAGTGGCCACACAAGGCCAGATCAGAATCCTTCACTCACACCTGTGGTGAGCATTTCACACTCACTTGAGAGAGGAGACAAGGTGCAAGGGAGCGGAGAATCAGTACTTATATGTTAGCCCCTTAAGCACACAGGTCCAAATTTACATCTAAATTAATATTGAAGCTTGTTTACATCAAGAGTACAATATCTGTAAATGAGTGGCTGACTCATGGTGTCGTCTGGTGGTTTCAAGGCAGCCCCACACACAGCCCCACACCTCAGTTTCCCCTCCTGGACCCCACCCCCAATAAACTCCACACAGAGGTTTTCCAGTCCAATCACAACATCCCTCCTTAGGGCCTGATTTCTTAACTTCAAGTTCAAAACTAAACACAAAAGTCTTCCCTCCAGCAGCGTACAGACCAACTCTGGTCTTGTGAGTGTACTTCCTGCCTTAACAGGCTACTCCCAGCCCTTCCTAGCTGAGAAATTCCCCCACTCTCAGCAGCCTCTCTCACCCTCTCTAGGCTCACTTCAGCCACCTGAGCTTCCCTGTGACTCCTGGGCACCTTCTGCTCTTTCTAGGAAATGCTGTTGATTTCCCTCAGGTGGGGCTCGCGCTGACCTCAGACTCTCCAGCCCAGGCAAGCCACTCTGTGAGAACACCATTGCTGGATTAGGACTATATTTGATTTTACCCATTTAAAAATTGTGGCATCAATGGTTATTTGAGAGCGAGAGAGAGAGAGTACGCGCACGCATACACAGAGGATGGACAAACTCCCTGTAAGTCTTCTTGCAAGCATGTTAGCAAATTTGATTGCAACTAATATGTTTCTCAAAACATTTCCTCCTTTAAGAAATAACATACTCAGACACAAGATCAATCTTAGATATTTCCTTGCATTTCTTGTGAATATATAATTTGTCATTAAAATATAAAGCCACCAAATACATACAAACCAAATACAAATAAATACATATTTGAGATGTATACGCTAGACATACATGAAGGTCAAACTCATTCCTGGGGTATTTTCACTGAAGTGAATACTTACACAGACTAGACAGCAAGATAAGGATAAGCTGATTGCTGTACTGAGCTCTGATATTGAAGTTATAATTAAGATTTTAACCAACAGACTGCAAAGGATTATTGATGGTATTATACAGAAGCCAAAAGTAGGTTTCTTGATGTCAAGCAACATACAATTTGAAAAAGGTGAAAAACACAATTCACTTGGCCCTTTCAGACGACCTGTTGATTCGGTTGATTTCTTTGGTTGTATAGGTTTTTGGCCAAGTCAAGTTTCTCTGATTCTGTTCTTTTAAAGCTGATCTAGCTAAGGGTAAATTGCAAGGGAATGTATGAAGTCCATATATAGGAAGCTTCTAGCAACAGCTGTAAATTAATAAAGCTCTTACAGAGGAAATTTGCTGAACCAGTCAGGAAGATATATTGTTTCTTACTTTGTCAATATTATGTTGAGAATCTCTTTCCACTATTTTGTCCTACAAGAACTGGAAGAATTAAGATTATTTTCCAACAGTAGAAATCAATATACAAAAGCACATGGATCTTGTCACTGATGAAAATTTGATGCATTAGAACATTTTGTCCTGGTCAATGGACAACATCTAAAATACATGGACATTAATATGAGCGTATGAAATCGGGGTCTCATCATCCACTACCCTGTACCCTGTATATTCATTATACATGGGTAAAGAAGGTACAAAGATTACTAAGTCAGAATGGTAGCATCCTACTCTCAAGTTGCCCAGTTGTAAATAACTGCACACAGTGCACAGCAGTGCAGAATGAGACCCTTAATGTTAGATATTCAGCAGATGTCACTCAGGTGTCTCACAATCATTCTTCAGACATTTCTGGTGCTGTCTAAAAACAGTTTGCTTTTCTCCCATAGGAGCACAACACAGCTGGAATGCACCTATTAATCTGACCCACTATCTTCATTGGGGATTGGTGAGTCCCTTAATATTGATCATTCAAATGGCACAAATATCAGCAATCACTGTGGAACTGCTGATATGGCCCAAGGGATCAGATTCTGTTCTATATCTCCAAAGGACAGAGCTTCTAGCAGCACATTGCTCCTTAACACCAGGCTGGGACCTAGGTTCGATACAGACTCAAAGGAAGAGTGTTACTTACTGTATCATGAACACTACATCCTGTATTAACTGAGAGTTCTCTTAAAACTTCCCCTTTTCAGCTTCTGATCCAGCCTACATCTGCTTAAGTGTGAGAACTGACAAAAGGATGCTTGAAGGTGGTTGGCTATAGGCCTTGAAAGGCAATCTCTATGCTTTAATAAAATTCCAGGGGATTTTTAATTTACACCTGGACAGTCACCAGAAATGGTCAGAAGAGCCTGCAAATTAGAGAGACCTGGTAAAAGATGCCACCTCTCCAAGGCTGTGTCTACACCAGATCCTTTCAGGAAATCTCCTGCTGTTACACTTCTCCTGGTGAAGCTCCTGCATGGCAGCAATGATGGCTGGCCCTCACAGCAGGTATAGATATTGTAGTACCAGTGCTGAATGCCTGAGCCCTGTCTACCATAGTGCTCCCACCAAGTTCAATGGTGGCGGATTTCCCCAAAAAAGCCTACTGTATATAACACAAGGAGAAGGAAGGCACATCCTATGGGGTAGGATGCTGCACTTGGAAGATGTACCTTGGGATAGCATGACATGCCTGGAGCAGCTGGAGAGAGAACTAATTTAGAAGTTGAGTAGGGAAACAGTGTCGTTTGTTCAACCAGAGCAACTTTGCTCTGGATATTCCTGTATTGCAGATGGAGATCCCTGGCATCTCCAAGAAACTAGCTCTAGAACAACTTGATGTTCCCAGCACACATTCATTTGTATGTATGTGGCAATGGAAACGGAAGAAGATCCATTCACGATACAGCAGAAGGGATCAAAAGATCAGTGGAACAGGTTGCAGTAGCAACATAGCGTCCTTCATTTTAATATGAAGGTTCCACTGATAGTACTGAACTAGCTCAACAAGCTGCCTAGGCTGATCTCTGTAAAGTAACAGAAACTGAGGATGTGCTCACACATCGCCATGACACCCAACAGAATCTTCAGTATCATTTGACTCCCAGCAGCAGCTCATGTGAATCTGTGTGATCTGCTCAGTGCTCCATAAGCTGTGATTTTGGGAGATACAAGTTGATACAAGGAATCAGTCACTTTTCACCAGCCAAACACTTGAATCACCCCACACATGCTGAGACAGAGAATGCAGAAGGTTTGGACGACTGTGACAAACCTTGTCTCAGTCCCAGATCAGAGACCCCCAGGGTTTCCTGCTGAAGGTTCAGATGTTGTAAAGTCTGCCAGGAGCACAGGAGTCTGTACGGGAGATTTCAAGTGAGCTCTGGGAATGTGCCCTACCCCTATCCACAGTCATGTAAGGGGATGGCTTGGTGATCAAGGGACCTGAGCTAAGGGAGGAGCTTGGTTTCCTAATCCCCATGCTTCAATCCAGTGGGGCGTGACACTCTTGGATGTCCTCCTTTGGATGCTATAGGATGTTCCTAGGCCTTCTGCTTCACCTCCACAGCACTTACTACCACGCAGCGCTACCTGTTCTCTTTGCATCTGCAAATGTGGGGCCTGATTCTTCGTTGCCTTGCAGATTGTGCAATCACTTAGACCAATCCAGAGCGAGTATAAAATGCTACCAGATCAGCCTGCTAGCAGTTCACACACACTCGACAGACCCTGGCCCCAAGAAGGCTGCCTAGTGCCACTTTGAACCTGGTTTAGGTCTAGTCTACCCTACAAAGTTTTGCTGGTTAGATGTGTGTCGGGGGGGAAGCCACACTCCTTAGAAAACACCTCACTCCCCCTCTCCCACTCCCCCCCGGTGTAGAGTGCATCTGTTGATGTAGGTAATGTAATTCCGGGAGGTGCTGTAGCTATGCCGGCAGAATAACCCCTTCTGCTGGCTTATATTGCATCTACACTGTACAGGGCTAGCACAGACAAGCCAGTAACATGAGGATTGCCCTGCTGATGGGATAGCCCCAGCTGGTATGGGGCTGGCTCTAGTCCCTAATGTAGAGGATCCACAAGCGGAAGGCATGTGGACAGAGTACTCAGCAATCCACGGCCGCCCTTGGGTGCCAATGCAGCCAGGTGTAAGTAACAGCAGATTGGAGGTTGCTCTAAATTATACTGTGAGTTGGAGCATGCAAAGGTAACTTAGAGCTCCCAAAAGCAGAGTTCTGGTGCAGCTCAGGATCTGGCATGCTTTGTCTAAGGGTAAATGACATCACAAGGAACAAGGCAGGGGAAATAGGCCTGTAATGTTCAAAAACAAAACAAAAACCCCTCCACAAAGCCACTCCTGATGCCATAGTCAATACGTGTTAGGACATTTCAGTCCCGGGGTTGTTCTTTTATTTGTATTCGTTGTCCACCAGTGCACAAGTGGGCCATGCAACAGCCCCGCCAAGACCTCCATGCTCTAGTAGGGCTCCAAACGTAGCTTTTCTGACAGGAATAAATAATGCAATGAATGCACCTGGGCACCCGTATTGGACTGAAGTCTGAGCAGGCCAAGTCTGGAGTGAGGCTGGAGAAAGAGTGGGGCTTTTGGCAAGCAAGGTGACTCAAGCTGCAGGATGTACCTCCTCCTTCTCCAGCAGGCAGCTATTTGCTCTACAAACCCAATGCAATGCATGTGATTTGAGCGTTGTTTACACTACTGTTTTTCCCACCTCTGGTTTGCAGCTTGCTGTCAGGGGACTCCTTAGTGGAAGGAAGGGATCTAGTGATGAGGCTGATGATGCTTCATGGGGTATTTCAGTCTAGACAAAATAGCACCAGTCCCAAAGCAGAGTCAGCAGCTATAGCTTGGTGGGTTTTCAAGAGGGGTTAACACACAGCACCAAAAATATTTCTAGCACCACAGCGATAGAGGCATCTGGCTGCCATTGGCACAGACCCAAGGGCACCCCACCTGCAAGGTATTTCCACAAGAAGGGGTGATCTGCTTCAACATGAGCATCAGGCTCTGTAAAGGCTGGGGGCTTTATAAGCCTCCAGAAGGTGGGATGCTTAGCCAGACCTCTGGAGCGCACCTGCCCTCCACCCCTTGCACATGCCCACAATCTTCTGTCCCCAGGGGCAGCTCTAGCTATTTTGCCGCTCCAAGCATGGCAGGCAGACTGCCTTCAGCGGCTTGCTTGCGGGAGATCCCCAGTCCCGTTGAGTTGGAGGCATGCCTGTGGGAGGTCTGCTGAAGCTGTGGGACCAGCGGACCCTAGGCAGGCATGCCGCCGAAGGCAACCTGCCTGCCGCCCTCACAGCGACTGGCAGAGTGCCCCCGGTGGCTTGCTGCCCCAGGCACGTGCTTGGCATTCTGGTGCCTGGAGCTGCCCCTGTCTGTCCCCAAGCAATCCCTCTCCCCCAGTAGATGCACCACACATGCCTTCTTGGCAGTCGCAAAACCCACCTGACAAGCCCTCCTCCCACTTACTTCTCTGTGCTGTTCTCTTGCTTCTCTCTTTCAAGCACATGGGGGGGGTGGGGAGGGGCACAGAAAAATAGTCAAAGCCCCAAATCATTTCCACTCTAATCAGAGGAAGGGGGAGAATCCCAGTGGCCCGTATCTTAGTTTTCCCTCAGCCCTAAGAGGGAATCCAGGGTAGCTGCGACAAAAGACTTTGTGCTTACACATACAGGCAGACACACACCAGCAGCAGTAAACGGGATCTGCAAAGGGCAAAGAACAACTAGGTTTGTGCCTTGTTTTGCTCTTGTAGGCTGTTGAAATACAGCCTGAAAATGATTATGCCTCCAAAAAAACAAACCCTAGAAGTATCAGGCATATCAAATTTTGTCTTCCCTTTATGGCTGGGAGGGCTCAGTCCAAAGACCCAGAGAAGTGGGTTGAGAGCTTTCTCAGCCTTTAACTAAGGAGCAGAAGCACTGAATCTTTAACAAAAAACAAATTTTATCCTATTTCCCAGGGGTTTTAGTTAAATGGGTTTCAACCAAAACTAACTGGGGGGAAAATACCACAGCATTCCTTCTCAGATCATTCGGTTCTACTTCCTTGGGATCTTGATGCTGTACATTTACTAGATCTCCAGTCATCCATAGAGTCTGCCAGTGAGATCCAGGGTAGAGAAGACCTGAATTTCTAAAGTTAAAAACAAGCAGGAAAAAACAAACTGTTTTTCCTCCCTCAGAAACAGAAACCAGCCTCCCTCCCAGGCCTTCTGTATTCATTGGGAAGAGGCACAGGAACAAGCCCAATATTCTCTTTCCACGTCCGCTTTAAGAGGCTGGGCCAAGCACAGCCGAGGCAAGGAAAGAGGATGCCAGGCAGCCTCAGTCCTCCTTCCTGCACTAGTGACAGGAGAGCATGGTTTTAGATTTATTTTTAAATGAGCCCTAAAACTTTGGCCACCAGAGTGAGAGGAGCATGAGACTTTAAAAAAGGCCAGGGGAGTCCCAGCAAAACCAGAGCAGTTGGCAAATACTGTAGGATCCTGGTCATGGAGAGAGGGAAACATAACACACCAAAGGCAAAGGGAAATTCTCGTATGCTAGTTACTGTAGATGTAGCATCAGACGCAAAAGCATTCCGAGAACATGAACCTAATAAGCTAACTATAGCTATGAGAACATTAAACAAGCTGAGGTTGGAGCGGAGCAGAGCATCTGAATATTATTATAGCCTGTGGTCTGTAGGATACATACCATTCTTTTGTTTGCCTTATAAGGGGAGTGGCATCTGGTGTAATAATGCTGAACATGAAAGAAATTGCTCAGGTCTGGAGGCTAACCATCACCTCTCTTTCCTTTTCTATGCACTCATGGAATGCTGGCCAGACTATGATAGGGTCTGGCTATTAATTGGTTCTACATTTCAGAAGCATTTACGTGGTCAATGTATGCCAGAACCTTTGACCATTATGTGACTGAGAGAGAAGACAATACGTTTCCAATTACAGGCAGTTACATTTTATTTTGCATTCAGACAATTAGAGCATAACTCTGCTGTTATAGGGAGATGCCAAAAAGAAACACGTTGGGGACAAAGATGAGAGGTAATATATTTGCTCAGCTTTCTAACCTTCTTCCCTAATTCCTAAACAACTGGGCAGTGCCTGCGTTACCCATGGCTCTCTATTTCTTATAGAAATAGTCAATGGGAGTTTTACCATTGATTTCAGTGGACCTTGGATTAGGCCCAAACAGCATTAAAATTCACTATAAAATGCTCATATGAAAGGAGTAGTTTATTAGCATTGGCTTCTCCAACTGAGTCAGATCCAACTCATTGCTATGGCAAAACTAGGGTCTCCACCTCTTTCTCTACCATATGAGAATTTTGCTACACCCTTCATAGACCATTCAACTAGGCACTTTTAATTGAGAAAAAGTGCATTACCGCACGGGCATGGCAGACATGTTCCTATTATATAGGGGGAAATGCAGTCAAGTCCCATTCCTCAGTCACACAGTTCAATTTTAATCATTCTTTCATTGGAGACCCTATAAGTTTACTGTTTCAATAGCTTTCTCTTGGGCTCTGAACATCCTCAATACCAATACAGCTATAGACTTAACAGGATGTTTCACTTCATTAAAATGATTTGTGTCTTGGGTTTTATTCTATTCTCCTTAGGCTGATGTGTCTTCACAGAGTCTGACATTTAAAATAAGACTGTGGTCTGAGAAGTGATTACGGAAAGAGAGCACTCTCTAACTCCCCAGAGCAGCTGGCTGTGCGTAGTCAGAATTTACTAACAGAATTGGGGGGTTAATTCTCCACTGCTTTACTCCATGCACACTTATTCTCACCTGTGTCAGGTGAGGGGGAAGTGAGTGTGTTGAGGAGTGGGCTCACCACTGACAGGCCTCCTCCTGGCTGGCAGTTGCATAGCAGGTTCTCCTTCTCCAGCACCTCCTTTTGAAAACTAGGCTGGCCCCAGAGCAGTCTGCCTCCCCTCGAGGCTCAACCCTCCAGCAGGTCACATTTAGCCCTCATCCCCCTTCCAAAGTAAATATAAGTCAGTGTCCCTGCCCAGGCTAACTCCCACACAGACCTCCTCCTTCCCGGGCTCTGCAGGCTTGTCCTCCTGCTGTTATGCAGAGCAATGCCTCCCAGAGCTTTCTCTCTGGAGGCCTGGCTCCAGACTCAACAGTCCTTCTCCCAATTATGTCCAGGGGTTTCTACTCCACTTTTTCTGGTGAGTGGTAGGGGAACCCAGAACCCCCACCCCTCTGGGCTCCAGTCCAGGGCCCCTGTGGCAGGCAGCTAACTTCTGCTCTCTCAGACCTCTTGGTGCCTCCCTGGGCTTCATACCTTAGCCTTCCTACAGACCCTCCCTGGGGTCACTGTGCATCCACCATGCCCTAGCCACCAGGGAAGGACTGCAGAGCTCTTCCTTCTTTGCCTGCAGTTCCCTTCTCAGCTTGGCTGTCTCTTCCTCCCGCCACCTGGGCTTCATCTTCACTTGGGCCTGGCAGGTGCAACCAGGTACAGTAATTGAGCTCTCCAGCTCCAGTTAACCCTTTAATGCCAGTTATACCAGGGTATATACCCCATCACGGTATAAAATACTACCATGCTGCTTTGGCAGCAGTTTACAGTCACTGTGCAGGGGTAAATGACCACACACAGTACGGGGCAGCTGTGATTTGAGGTTTACTACTTATTACTCCTTTATTATTTTTACTGTTGGTTTTTATTCTTGCTAGCGCTGCAGAAGAAATTCAGCCAGGTTGCACTCCCAGCGGTGTAAGCCACACCACCTTTGAGCCACGTGTCACTGTGCTGCATAAATGGAAGCGCATTGTTGGGTGAGTAAGGATTCCCAGATGCCTTGCATTGCTCACAGGCTCGCAGCATTCTGGGGGATTTTTGCAGATGATCAGGGTATACCTCCTAGAGGCCAGAGCAGGGCCGGTGCAAGGAAGTTTCACGTCCTAGGCAAAACTTCCACCTTGCACTCTCCGCTCCCCCTCCACCCTGAGGCGACCTCTCCCCACGGCAACTCCCCCCTTGGGGAGCCGTGCTGCACCTCCCCACCCCAGCTCACCTCTGCTCCGCGTCCTCCCTGAGCACGCTGCCCCCACTCTAATTCTCCTCCCAGGCTTGCGGCGCCAAATGGCTGATTGGCACTGCAAGCCTGGGAGGTGAGAGAAGTGGAGCAGTGACCGCACGCTCGGGGAGGAAGTGCTGTAAAAAAAAAATTGGGGCCACCTCTTTTTAGTGCCCCCAAAACTTGGCGCCCTAGGCAACCACCTAGTTCGCCTTAATGGTAGCACCAGCCCTGGGCCAGAGGAACTCCCTTGACCACCCTGCCATATCCTAGAATCCACATGGTGCCTGCCCCACTTTCAGTCTACACTCTGCCTCCACCACTGAGGGAATGCTATGCTCCGGTCCATTGCTGAGGCAGAAAAACAGACCCTGTTGTATTTAACAGCCTGCAGTATAGGGTGTCGGGGGCGGGCTGGTGCTGCTTGAGCATGCACAGACATTTCTGTGTGAACTACTCTTTGGTCAGCTTCGTGATGTGGATACTTCCAGGAGCTCTAGGCACAGAGCATTCCTAATGTTGAGCAATCTCTTGGGAAAAACAGATCTCCCATGTATTACCTTAACCATTTGTTAATTTCTAGGCATGTCTAAGAGTACATCTACAGTATGAAATTAATTCAAAGTTATTTTATTTGAATTTCCTGAATTGAGTTCAGACATTCGATATCATGTGTCCCCACTAAAGAGCATGGATTCGGTGGAGGCTAGCATCAAATGGTGGAGCATTACACTGTGGTAGCTATCCCACAGTTCCCGCAGTCTCTGTTGCCCATTGGAATTGTGGATTAAGCTCCAGTGCATGATGGGGCAAAAACATTCTCGCAGGTTTTTCTGGGTGTGTGCCATCACTCGCTCCTCCCTCTGTGAAAGCAGATGCCATGCTACCAGCAGATGGTGCAGCACGGTGCACCGCCTGTCTCCTGGTATGTTGAATCCATTTCAAATGTCCTCTCCTCTTTCTATCTACTCTTTCAGCTAACCATTTCCCGCAATTTCTCGGGCATCGTGAACAGAGCTGCATAGCTTCCGCCGCTTTCTCCAGATTGTCTGTGCTGGGCTCCCATGGAAGCCGTAGAAGGCAACAATTCCCCACCGTTTCTCGGCCATCATGAACAGAGCCACACAGCTTCTGCCACTTTTTCCATCTTGTCTGCCCTAGGCTCCTGTGGAAGCCACAGAAGGCAACAATTCCCTGCTGTTTCTCAGCCATCATGAACAGAGCCACACAGGCAATCTGGAGAAAGTGGCAGAAGCTGTCGTGGGCTCCTGTGGAAGCTACAGAAGACAACCATTTACTGCCTTTTATCGGCCATCTTGAACCAAACAGCTCATTTGAGCCCTTTTTCAAGGATTACCTATGCAGGTGCCATTGCACAGCAAACATGGAGCCTGCTCAGATCTCTGCTGCAGTTTTGACCATTGTAAATACCTTGCGCATTATCCAGCAGTATGTTCAGTACCTGCAAAACCGGGCGAGGAAGCGACAACAATGCCATTACTATACTGATGAGAACATGGGCACAAATGTTCCTAGATGCGCCATGGCATGTGGCAATTGGGAGATCATGGTGGCGTTGGGCCAGGTTCATGCCATGGAATGCCGATTTTGGGCCCGGGAAACAAGCACAGACAGGTGGGATCACATAGCGTTGCAGGTCTGGGATGATTCCCAGTGGCTGCAAAACTTTCGTATGCGTAGGGCCACTTTCATGGAACTTTGTGACTTGCTGTCCCTTGCCCTGAAGCGCAAAGATACCAAAATGAGAGCAGCCCTCACAGTTGAGAAGCGGGTGGCCATAGCACTGTGGAAGCTTGCAATGCCCGACAGCTACCGTTCAGTCGGGAATCAGTTTGGAGTGGGCAAATCTACTGTAGAGGCTGCTGTGCTGCAAGTAGCCAACGCAATCATTGAGCAGCTGCTATCAAGGGTAGTGACTATGGGAAATGTGCAGACCACTGTGGATGGCTTTAATGCGCTGGGGTTCCCTAACTGCAGCGGGGCCAGAGACGGAACGCATATCCCCATCTTGGCCCTGGCACACCGTGGAGGTCAGTACATAAACCGCAAGGGGTACTTTTCCATGGTACTGCAAGCACTGGTGGATCACAAGGGATGTTTCACCGACATCAATGTGGCATGACCGGGAAAGGTGCATGATGCTCGTATCTTCAGGAACTCTGGCCTGTTTGAACAGCTGTAGGAAGGGACTTACCTCCCAGACCAGAAAATTACTGTTGAGGATTTTGAAATGCCTATAGTTATCCTCGGGGACCCCGCCTACACCTTTATGCCATGGCTTATGAAGTTGTACACAGGCATCCTGGAGCAGTTCAACTATAGGCTGAGCAAGTTCAGAATGATGGTGGAGTGTGCTTTTGGACGTTTGAAAGGGCACTGGTGCAGTTTACTGGCTTAGTTAGATCTCAGCACAACCAATATTCCAATTGTAATTGCTGCTTGTTATGTGCTCCACAATACCTGTGAGAGTAAGGGGGAGACTTTTATGGCGGGGTGGTAGGAATTCGAATTTCACACAGCCAGACAACAGGGAGATTAGAAGAGTGCAGCAGGGTGCGCTGCACTTCAGAAAAGCTCTGAAAGCCAGTTTCATGACTGGCCAGGGTACGGTGTAACAGTTGTGTTTGTTTCTTTTGAAGTTACCCGCACCCTATATTTATGAAAGGAAATAAAGTCAAAATTGTTTGAAAACTATTCTTTATTATTTCATGCACAACGCATTGAGGGATATGAAAGTTCACATATGCCAGCTTTCTCGTGCTTGGGCGATCCTCTGGGGTTGAGTGTGTGGGTGCCTGTAGCCTCCCACCTCGCATTCTTGGGCATCTGAGTGAGGAGACTATGGAACTTGGGGAGGAGGGAGTTTGATTATACAGGGGCTGCAGCAGAAGTCTTGCTGCCTTTCCTACAGTAGATCCACCATACAGCGGAGCATGTAAGTTTGCTCCCCTATGAGCTTGACCATAGCGTCCTGCCTGCTCTCATAGTGCGCCTCCCTCCTCTCTTCGTGTTCCTATAATGCTTTACAGGACTCCACAGTTGTTTGCCTCCATGGATTCAGCTGGGCCCTATCAGTGCGGGAGGACTGCATGAGCTCGGCGAACATGTCATCCTGAGTTCGTTTTTTCCCCCTTCTAATCTGGACCAGCCTCTGGGATGGAGTAGATAGGGGCCGCATTGAAACATTTGCACCTGTGGGAAGAGAAAAGAGGAGGGTAGTATTTTAAAAAAATATGTTGCAGAGAACAAAGGGGACACTTTGGTATGAGAAAACCATCACACACGGCTGGGCAACAGAATTCATCTTGCAGGCAGCCCCTAGGGGCACTCGGGGTTCTGCTTCTTCGACATTCATTTCAATGTTTTCAAACTGCTGGGCCCCCTTTCCCACAGCAAGCAATGCCTGGTGGGCTTGCCATATAAAAGGACGGTCTGCGGGCTCTCTGGGTTGATCACTGTACACAACAATCACTTCCCTCTGCCCCCCACCGTGTGGCTTCGGTCAGGCTCAGAGCAGGGATGAGCCATTTACTCTAAACCCGAACAACCCAGGGTATCTGGGTTCCCCTACCCCTACCCCCACCGCATGGCTCCGATCAGGCTCTTACTCACCAGAAGTAACTTCTCCAGGGTCATGGAACAGGAGCCTGCCTTGGGAGTGAGGGGAGGCTATTGGATCCAGCATTAAGGTTAGTTCCTGGCTAGGCGGGGGAAATGGATTCCCCACTTGCTGCCTGTGCACTGTCCTCCTCCTCCTCATCCTCCAATGCCTTTTCCTCCTCGCTCTGTGCAACTTCCCCCTTGCAGGTGTCCATGGATAGTGGTGGGGTAGTGGTGGCTTCACCCCCTATAATTGCATGGAGCTCACGGTAAAAGCAGAATGTATGGGGCTGTGACACAGAGCGCCCTTTTGCCTCCCTGAGCTCCTTGATTTTTGTACGACAGTGCTCTGTGTTCCTGGAGTAGCCTCTTTCCATCATGGCCCTGGAGACTTTAGCATAGGTATTTGCCTTTCTTTTTTTGGAACGTAGTTCTGCCATAACAGACTCATCTCCCCAGCATGCGATGAGATCCAGTACCTCTCATTCGGACCGTGCTGGGGCTCGTCTGCAAATGTGGGACTGTGTGATCTCCTGTGATGGTGGAACTCTGCATGGTTGCCTGTGATGGTGGACTGTGCTGATGGTCACCTGTGCTGATGGTGACCAAACAGGAAATGAAATTCAAAAGTTCCTGGGGCTTTTCCTGCCCACTTGGCTAGTGCATTGGAGTTGAGAGTGTTGACAAGGGAGCATCCTGGAATAGCTCCTGGAGCCATAACGTCAAATTACGTCCGCAATACCTTTAACCCGGGATTGCGATCTCGATTTAAGCACTACTCCACTTGCTGAGGTGGAGTACAGATATCAAATTAAAGAGCCCTTTAAATCGAAAAAAAAAAACATTTAATCATGTAGACGGAATCATTTTTTTTTTCGAAATAACTCGGCTAATTCCGAAATAACAGGCTAGTGTGGACCAGGCATATGTGTTTTTCTGTTGCTGTTGAATTTAGAACTCTGTGATTTTTTAGTTAGTCCATTAAAAAGAACCCATCAAGTGTTGCATTAATTGGAAAATGTTAGGGCTGTCAAGCAATTTAAAAAGTTAATTGCAATTAATCACACGATTAAAAAAATTAATCACGCTGTTACACAACAATAGAATACCATTTATTTAAAATATTTTTGGATGTTTACTTCATTTTCAAATATATTGATTTCAGTTACGACACAATACAAAGTGTATAGTACTCACTTTATTTTTATTACAAATATTTGCTCTGTAAAAAACAAAAATATTGTATTTTTCAATTCACTTCATACCAGTACTGTAGTGCAATATCTTTATCATGAAAGTTGAACTTACAAATGTAGAATTATGTGTAAAAAAACTATATTCAAAAATAAAACAATGTAAAACATTAACGCCTACAAGTCCACTCAGTCCCACTTCTTGGTCAGCCAATTAAGCAGCCAAACAAGGTTAGTTACAATTTGCAGGATATACTGTTGCCTGCTTCTTGTTTACAATGTCACCTGAAAGTGAGAACAGGCGTTCGCATGGCACTGTTGTAGCTGGCGTTGCAAGATATTTACGTGCCGGATGTGCTAAAGATTCATATCTTCATGCTTCAACTACCATTCCAGAGGACATGCTTCCATGCTGATGATGGGTTCTGCTTGATAACGATCCAAAGCAGTGCGGACTGACGCATGTTCATTTTCATCATCTGAGTCAGATGCCACCAGCTGAAGGTTGATTTTCTTTTTTGGTGGTTTGGATTCTGTAGTTTCTGCATCAGAGTGTTGCTCCTTTAAGACTTCTAAAAGCATGCTCCACACCTCGTCCCTCTCAGATTTTAGATGGCACTTCAGATTCTTAAACCTTGGGTTGAGTGCTGGAGCTATTTTTAGAAATCTCATATGGGTACCTTCTTTGCATTTTGTCAAATCTGCTGTGAAAGTGTTCTTAAAATGAACATGTGCTGGGTCATCATCGGAGACTGCTATAACATGAAATATATGCAGAATGTGGGTAAAACAGACCAGGAGACATACAATTCTCTCCCCAGGGAGTACAGTCATAAATTTAATTGACACATTATTTTTTTAACGAGCATCATAAACATGGAAGCATGTCCTCTGGAACGGTGGCCGAAGCATGGAAGGGGCATATGAATGTTTAGCATATGTGGCATGTACATACCTTGCAACGCCGGCTACATGCCTGTTCTCACTTTCAGGTGACATTGTAAATAAGAAGCAGGCAGCAGTATTGCCTGTCAATGTAAACAAACTTGTTTGTCTTAGTGATTGGCAGAATAAGAAATAGGACTAAGTGGACTTGTAGGCTCTAAAGTTTTACACTGTTTTGTTTTTGAATGCAGTTATGTAACCAAAAAAAAATCTGCATTTGTAAGTTACACTTTCACAATAAAGAGATTGCACTTTGGTACTTGTGTGAGGTGAATTGAAAAATACTATTTCTTTTGTTTATCATTTTTCAGTGCATATATTTGTAATAAAAAATAATAATACAAAGTGAGCACTGTGCACTTTTTATTCTGTGTTGTAATTGAAATAAATGTTGGAAAATGTAGAAAAAAATCCAAAAATATTTAATACATTTCAATTGGTATGCTATTGTTATAAGTGTAATTAATCACAATTAATTTTTTTGATTGCAATTAATTTTTTTTTGAGTTAGTTGTGTGAATTTACTCTGATTAATTAATAGCCCTAGAAAATATATAACTTTACTGTGCAGCCCCTGCTGTTAGAAAGCGGTAATTGAATGCTGGCAGAAAAGATAACATATAGTCATACAAGAGTCTTAAAAGAGAAGTGAAAGATGTTGAGCTGTAGTAGCTGGGAAAATATTGTGCTAGTCCGAACTCCATAACTCCTATAGCTACTTTTGTCTAACCGTCGCTCCCGTTCTTACCACAGCCCCAGTAAGGCCCCCATTTCCTACATTCTGAGACCCTAACCTGTCTCTCCTGCCTTTAAGAAGATTTTCTAATGAACCCCAGCAGGGGGATGCATCTGCTGGGGCTCCTTAGGAAGAAGAAATAGAGCTGTGAGATCCTCAGACTGAGGCTCATGAGCCTCAAGAAGCTCTTTAATGTGTCTCCTGCCGCTCTTTGCAACACATGATGTTAAAACACTGTGTGATTTAATTATTAACCAGTCTAAGTTATTAACCAATCATGATGCTTTTATTATGTCATTAACCAATTAGGTTATCAACGTGCACTAAGTTATTAACTTATTTGCTGTGGGAATTTATTTATTTTTATATATATATATATATATATATATATATATATATAAATAAATGACTAAATATTTCTCCTGTAATACTCTTTACATATGAATGTATAGTACTGTAGTAAATGAAACAATGAATTCATGGTTCTGTAACTCTTTTGGGTAATGTGATTGCTTATTTGGCTCCTGAAGCAATGTGGTTGGAGTATCACTGAAACAGAGGGAAGAGTTAAGCCAAAACCTTTACTCCAGGGGTAGTCAATTATTTTTTGTCAAGATCAAAATTTCTTGGTCAAGGTACAGTCAAGGTCCAGACTCCAGATAAAATAATACAAAAATAACAATAATGATAATAAGTAAATAAAAAGATTTCAGAGTCTGTTCAAAAGTATCTAATGGTCCAGATTTGGTCCATGGTCCACCTATTGACCACCTCTGCTTTACTACCTCAAGCTGCTTGATAACTTTGTCAGTGCTTTTTATTTTTTTTAAACTAAAATTGGCTGTTTGACTAAATATAATTTTTGCCCACGTTTCTCTCTCTCTCTCTCTCACCCCCCCCACCCCATGGAAAACACTGAAATCCTTCTATGCCCGCAAAATAAAAGTTATCTTTATTTAAATTATGGAAAATAAAACACCTTTTGATCAGCTCTATTACTCCCGCATATACGTGCATTTAGCAAAGCCAATAACAGAGCCAGGCTCTTTAAACTGGTGTTATCGTCAGAAGACTGTAAAAAAACAAATTTTGTTTTCCCCACAGCACTCCCTGTGTCTTCCAAGACTTTATAGATCCATAGAGTGATGGATTTTAAGGCCAGAAGGGATTAGATCAGATAGCCTGACTTCCACTGAATTTCACCCAGTAATTCCTGCATTAATCCATAACTTGTAGGTTGAGCTAGAGCATATTCAAGGTCGACTGATTTTAACAGAGAGGGAAATTAACTGTAGGACCAGCTTACCAAAGGAAGTGTTGGATTCTTCATCACTTGAAGTCTTTAAATCCAGATTGGATCTCTTTCGAAAACATTTTTTCACCACATACACAAGAGATCCCTACATAATTTTTTCCAATGGTTAATTGCTCTTGTGCTTTATTTCTACCCAGAATTTATATTATGTGATGGGGTAAGGCCAAATGGCTGCAGTAAAGTATTGAGGAACAGGTATGTTAGCACCAGGCTAAGCAAATCCCTAGGACCATGGTAACAAAACGGCAGTTGCTCCAGGTTAATCAAGACACCTGGGGCCAATTAAGATCTTTCTAGAAGGCAGTGGAGATAGCTACATTGAATGGGACACCTGAAGCCAATCAAGGACTGGCTGGAACTAGTTAAAAGCCTCCCAGTTAGTCAGTGAGATTTGTGTGTGAGGAGCTAGGAGCAAGAGGCACAAAGAGCTGAGAGTGAGAGGGTGTGCTGCTGGAGGATTGAGGAGTACAAGCATTATCAGACACCAGGAGGAAGGTTCTGTGGTGAGGATAAAGAAGGTGTTTGGAGGAGGCCATGGGGAGGTAGCCCAGGTTGTTGTAGCTGTCATGCAGCTGTTACAGGAAGCAATATAGACAGCTGCGATCCACAGGGCCCTGGCCTGGAACCCGGAGTAGAGGGTGGGCCTGGGTTCCCCCAAACCTCCCAACTCCTGATCAGACACAAGAGAAGTTGACCCAGACTGTGGGTTCCACCAGAGGGGAAGATCACTGAGGTGAGCAAATCCACCAATAGGTGCAGGACCCACCAAGGTAGAGGAGGAACTTTGTCACAACAGCTTCAGCTTCCAGCCATTGGACTTTGTTAGGTTTTTATCTGCTATATTAAAGAGCTCTCTGTTAGCAAAAACGTTCTTCTTATTGACTGGAACCAGTCACATCTTAACCCTTCTCTTGCATAAGCTAAATAGATAGAACTTTGTAAATCTTTCCCTGTAAGGACAGTTTTCCTGACTGTCAGTCATTTTTGTAGTTCTTTTTAGAACCTTTTCCAGGTTTTCAACATCCTTTTTGAAGTGTGGACCCCAGAATTGGATACAGCATCTAGTAACGGTGTCACCGGTGCTGCATACAAAGGTAATACCACTGCTCTACTCCTATATGACATGTCCCTGGAATGTAGCACTAGTCTCTCCAGAGTTACATTCTGGAAGCAGGGGTACAGAGGGGTGCTGCAGCACCCCCTGACATCAAGGGGGTTCCATTATATATAGGGTTTACAGTTTGGTTCAATGGCTTGCTGCACCACCACTATACAAATTGTTCCAGCACCCCTCCATTAGAAGCTAACTTTCTGTGAGGAGCCCAATTTTTCATCTCCCTCTAAATTCACTAAAACCAAAGTAATCCTCCTGAAATTCCACAGGGAATTTTTTCTCTCATAAGTTTGGGTGAAATTCATAAAGCGATATTACAGCTAGAAGGGTATTAAAATCACTGTGTTCAGTTTCAAAATTTTCCTAATCTTTTTGGCATCTAATATTTTATGCTAAAAATTCCTCCTGCTGAATAGCTTCAATCCTGGAAATATCTGTTGTACTATATAAGGGTCACTAGCAGTCCTAAACTTATGCCAGAGCTGATCTCTAGCACCTTTTAGGCTTGACAGTTCATAGCTCTGGCACGTCTGGGATTGCTGCATCAGTTATGAACGTAAAATAATTGCTTGGTCCCTGTAGTGGGTCAGCAGTGGTTCCTCCTCCTCTGGGTCAGTGGGAGGCCACTCTGCCTAACTACGTCACTGGGCGTCGCTCACCGTCAGGAAATTAGCAGAGCACTACACAGATGATCGCTCTGGCCTGCAGTCCAGGCAGAGCTGCAAATGAGTCTCTGAGCCCAGGCCTTCAATCAGAACAGAGCAGCACAAGGGTTGGGTGTCCTAGTTTCGGCAGATGGCTGACAACTACAGGCCTCTTGGCCTACAGAGGGGAGACTGCCACTCCAGGGGTGGGGTGGCAGGGGGACCCAGGCCCACCCAACTTCACCAGGCCCTGACAGAAGTGGAGTGTTCCACCACTGGGTCAGCAGGGAATCCAGCCACAACATGCTGACCAGGTCTCTGGTAGCAATGCAGCCAGACTGGAGTCACTGGGCCACTTCCTCCCCTCAGGGTGTACCTGGATCTGTGGTGGTCCTCTGTTGCCTTGGAATAGGCGGCCAGTGGCAGTCCCAGCAACTCCTCAGTGCCTGAGTCAGTGTGTGGCTCCCGCAGCTCTGGCCAGTCCTCAGCTTGATGAGGCTCTGCTACAGTCTACCAGCTTGGGAGCAGGCTGGTGGGATCTGTCTCCTCTGGCAGACAACTGAGCTCCAGCTTCCACCCTTTATTCTTCCTGTCCCGCCTCCTGACTTCTGGTAGAAGGGGTGAGCATGGCCTAGCTTTTCCCAGCTGGGTTCAGAGAATATCCCTCCCCCTCTGACTCAGAGAGGCCACTCCACGTCACTAGAATCCCCTGCACCTAATAGCTTGAGCCCTTGCACTTCTTTCATTACAAATTAAGCGCTGGTCACTAGTCCCTAGATTGAAGAGGTTTGGAAGGGACATGGGTTCAGGGAGAGGTAGCATGAGGTCCTGGAGCTGGGGGTGCACAGCTTTGTGCAGTTTCTCTCTCTCAGGCTCTCTCTCTATGTACCCCAGCTTGGAAGAGCTAGCAAAAAAGGAAGGAGAGGGGGTTGGTCAGTCTCCAGGGCTCATTCAGTTCTTGGCTGTATTAGAATGTGGCAGTTGTGACTGTTGGTTCTGGACACCTGTTCATTGGATTTGCACTGAGCCAATCAGTTTGCATCATCTGGGTCACTGACCAGCCAAAGAAACAGAACTCCTAGCTCTGTAATGTGGGCAGCTGCCTCCTATGTGCCCTCTCGTGGCCTAGAGCCAGACTAGTTTCCCCATTCCTCAGTATCCCCATCTTTCTGGTTGGAGTCTTGGGGTACATTTGTGCTGCAGGAACTGACCCCTCCATGCCAGTAAGTCTCAGGACCTGGATCGTTTGGCTGGGCGTCGTGGGGCTCGCACTGAGGAGCTAAACATAGCCATGTCAACATCCTCACTTGGGCTCTGAGCCTCACCCCCTACTCCAGGTCTCAGAGCCAGGCTCCAGTCCAAGCGAGGACATTGATAGAGCTCTGCGTGGATACAAAACTTGACCAGTTGACCCAGGCTCTGAGACTCGCTGCTGTAGGGTATTTTGCAGCGTAGATGAATCCTGAGTCCTGAATCCAAGGACTCTGCTGGAGCTATCTCATCCAAGCCTCTGCCCTCCCTGAGCATCCCCCACTTCCTTGAAGCCTCCTGCTATGCTGATCTCTCAGAGGTGGGGGTAGGGTGACCAAATGTTCCGATTTTATAAGGACAGTCCCAATTTTGGGTCTTTTTCTTATATAGGATCCTATTACCCACCTTCCCCGTCCCGATTTTTCACATTTGCTGTCTGGTCACCCTAGGTGGGGGGCAGAGGGAAGGGGCTCAGCCCAAGGCTCTCCAGCTCACGGTGCTAGCCCCTGTTACAAGCCCATAGACCAGCCTACAATGGTGTCCTTTTAATTACTGTGTTCTGAAGCCATACAACGTGCTGTGGTTCCTTTATGGACTTTTAGCCTAGATTCAAGCAAGAGCTCTGCCCATTAGCAGTGGTGGGGGTTATTTTGAAATTACATTTATTCCTTATTGTTCTCTGCTTTGAAATAAATTTTTGAAATTGAATCATCAAATGAAATGTGTTCATATTTACACATTTTTATTTTCAAAATGGAAAAAGTTAGGTCCCAGTTTCAAGTGGAATAAAAAAAATCATGAAATATTTCAACCAGCACAAAAATTATAAGAATTTTTTGCAGCTTCCCCCTCCCACCACATTTTCAGCCCACCTGTAACTCTGAATAGCTTTACCAAACCTCGAGTCCCCCAACTCCAAGAATGAGAATGAATATAAAATATTATTCTAAAGCTGGATCTAGCCAGCAGGAGGCACTGCAGAGAACCGCATGGGATACTGGCTGTGGAGGATATCCCAGCTAATCGGCTCTCAACCTTCCCTGGCAGAGTGCCTAGCGGGGGGTAGTAATGAAAGAACAGGGCAGTGTTTTGCTTTGTAAGAGCAGCAAAGAATCCTTTGGCACCTTATAGACTAACAGATGTTTTGGAGCATGAGCTTTCATGGGTGAATACCCACATTTTCAGATGCATCTGACGAAGTGGGTATTCGCTCACGAAAGCTCATGCTCCAAAACGTCTGTTAGTCTATAAGGTGCTAAAGAATTCTTTGCTGCATTTACAGATCCAAACTAACACGGCTATCCCTCTGATGTTTTGCTTTGGTGCCACTAGATGTCAGTGTCCCCCAAGATTCAAGGGAATATCCCTTGAGCAGAGCCTGAAGTTAGCATTGGTTTGTCCATCTCTCTCAGACACTACTAAATATTTTCAGAGCTGGCATTTCACTCTGAAGAATGTCAGTGGATCTGTTTGCTTCACGTGCACCTCAGATATCATACTCTGCTGTATGATTTGGATAGATGGCAGTTTGGGTAGTGAGTGAGGAACCAAATAGCATGTAGCCACGTTTAGGGCCTGATCCACTGCCCAGCAAAGTCAAGGTGCTTACATGATGGCTGAATTAGGTATTTGCTACCAATATTTTATTAGTGGTAAATGTGCCATGTACCTTTGCCTGTAGAAAAATGGGACAATAAAATCTAAGAATAAAGGAATCTCCTAACAGAGCCATGCTAACGGTAGCGTGAACCAGCATATCATTTTGTTCCCACATTTTGAAAGGGAAAAAACAGCCTGCAGGGGAATTGTTTCCACAGCAGGTGCCAGGATAAGAGGGTGAGGGCATATGTTGAGAATTGTGCCCTCTGTTCTAGTTTATCAGTGACACTGGCGGATCCTTCCAAGGCAGTGTATCTGAAAGGGAGTACTGAAGGAGCTTGTTCGATAACTCCTGACTGGGAAAGGATCAAGTAATCCATTGCTGGCATGCAGTTATGTGGGAGGAGTCACAGGCCTGAGACCTTGAACTCTATGAAGATTCCACCTGTGGTGCCATTGCTTTTGAGTGATATTCTGTCCTGGGACGTACGTGTGGGGCTTTCACTGACTGCAGCAACTCCAGTCACCCATCTCCTGAGGGCTTCACCTCCATCCCCTTCCTCAATCCATCTGAGAAAAACAATCAGCAAGGCAAGAGTTAATGTTGACATTACACAGTCCACACTGGGGTGAATGAGAGTCAGTGGAGGTCACACCAGTCCAAGCCAGTGTTTCAGGCTGTTTGCAGACTCAGGAAGATAGCTCTCCATTGGTTAGGCTACAGTCACATTTGGGAAGTTTTCTTCCTACCCATGAGTTCTAGAAAGTTGCTCTTTGTTCTTAAATGAAACCAGGATCTGAAAATGCCCTGGGAGCCACAGGAATACATCAAGCAGCCAAGTATTTGGTGCACCTGGTGTAGGAATTACAGTCTTGGCAAGCAGAGGACCATGTGTATAGCTGGTGTCCTGTTAATTCTGAAGAAGTCTGTTCCAGGACTTTGCATTATGGGATGTGTTTTCCCATGTGCCTAGGGATGAATTCTCCACAGAGTGTTAAGTGGCACAACCTCAGCTTTCTCTTGGAAAGCCATCTATTACTCTGAGTGCATCTCTCCCAGGGACACTTATCTGGTTAGCCAGTGACCACACAGGTCACGAAGATTCAATAAACTGACCCCAGCATTTCCCTTCTGACTCTAAATGGAAACTCTGGCCAACTGATTCCACTCCTCCCTGTTTTAAAATTAACAACAGGAATGGGGAAACCCCTGATATAACAGATTGCTTCAGGTTCAGAATCTTCTAGCATCTCTCGACAGGGCAAAGGGCTCACTGATGTGAGAAATGTTGCATTGGTGTCACTAAAACAATTTAATATTGATCGGGTTAGCCCAATGCACACCTCTAATGTGGATCAGTTAAGCCATGCTTAAATTAATTTAGCTTTACGCTGACTTAAGTGCTGCCTAGGTCTAATGCTGCATCTGTGCACAGAGACAGATTTTGCCCATAAAGAGTTATGAATAGCAAATACTGAAAACAATGGTTTGCCAGCAATCCAGCCATCAAAATCTGTTCACATAAAGTTTCCATTGAGTGATTTCAAATCAATGGACTGGTAAAAAAAAAAAAATTGAAACCCATTGATACATAGTCTGAGAAAAGAAAAAGGGGCTAAATTGTTTGGAAATACTTGCTGGTTGCAAATACGTACTTTTATAAATAAGCATCTTCAAAAAACAGTCACATGGAGGAGAATTGTCCTCTCTTGAAGGAACTTTGATATATTTGATTTACATGCTGACACAGAGGGCTGGTCTACAGTAGAAAATTAGATCGACCCAGATACATTGCTCAGGGGACACGTCCTGAAGCAACATAGCAAAGCTGACCTAAGTCCCGCGTAGACAGCACAGTCGACAGAAGAATTCTTCGATCAAGCTAGTTAACACTTCTTGGGGTGATGTATTAACTCCAGCAATGGGAGAACCTCTCCTGTCACTGCAGTAGGCACCCACGCTGAACAGTGCAGACAGCCTGAGATCAGTGATTCTCTGACTGTGGGCCATGAATCACCAATACTGCCCAGGACACTTGCCTGCGGTCTGTAAAGAGCTGGATGCTCACATGGTGCTGACTCTCCTTGTTTCCAGCTGCTAGATCAGGTAAAGAGAAGAGCTAGTCAGGAACGGCTCTGTTTTATCAGAAAGTGCCAATTTGTCAAACTGGAACTGTTCCATGAAAACATCTTGGGTTCAGTATCATCATCAGTGATCCCTCAATTCGAGGATGATCTCTACCACAGATTTATATATGGGTCCTGAGGTGACTCAGGAGTTCGATCCTGGAACCACAGATCCGCCTGCAGTGGGTACAGATATTTCCTGGCGGGCCAGCTGCTTGCTGGAAGAAAGTTCTTTTTTTTTTTTCCTTCTGTCATAAACAGATAAGTAAGAGTTAATGGAACAGAAGTACTTCATATCTCTTTTGCCTGTAAAGGGTTAACAAGATCTGTGAGCCTGGCTATCACCTGACCAGAGGACCAATCAGGGGACAGGATACTTTCAAATCTTGAGGAAGGGAAGTTTTTGTGGGTGCTGTTAGAATTTGGTTGTTGTTCACTCTGGGGGCTCAGAGGGACCAGACGTGCAACCAGGTTTCTCTCCAATCTCTCCAATACAGGCTCTTATAAGTTCAGAATAGTGAGTACTAGGTAGATAAAGAGAGTTAGGCTTATGGTTGTTTTCTTTATTTGCAAATGTGTATTTGGCTGAAAGGATTTTAATTTGTACTTGTACTTTAATTTGTACTTGTACAAAACTTGTACTTTGAGGGTATTCCCAGTGTCTATAGCTGAAAGACCCTGTACCTATTCCATTTTAAATTTACAAAGATAATTTTTACTGTTTTTCTTTAATTAAAAGCTTTTCTTGTTTAAGAATCTGATTGGTTTTTTTTATTCTGGTGAGACCCCAGGGGACTGGGTCTTGGTCTACCAGGGAATTGGTGGGGAGAAAGGAGGGAAGGGAGAGAGAGAGGTTATTTTCTCTCTGTGTTAGGAGTACTTTCTCTCTCGGGGAGAGTCTGGGAGGGGGAGAGAGAAGGAGGAAGGAAGGTGCATTTTCCTCCCTGCTTAAGATTCAAGGAGTTTGAATCACAGTAATCTTCCAGGGTACCCAGGGAGGGGAAGCCTGGGAGAGACAATGGTAAGGGAAAGGGTTTACTTTCCTTGTGCAAGATCCAGAGGGACTGGGTCTTGGGGGTCCCCGGGCAAGGTTTTGGGGGGGACCAGAGTGTACCAGGCACTGAAATTCCTGGTTGGTGGCAGCGCTACAAGTACTAAGCTGGTAATTGAGCTTAGAGGAATTCATGCTGGTACCCCATCTTTTGGACGCTAAGGTTCAGAGTGGGGGGTTATATCATGACACCTTCCTTCCTCCTCTCTCTCTCTTTTCAGCTTTGAGGGCAAGGCACTTCTCCTCGAAACGGGCCACTTCCTGTTGGAGGATGGGGTGCCATTGAGATCAGTTGTTGGCTTCCTCCTCCCAGCTTGTGCTGTCCACATCAGTTTTCTTGAGATACGCTTTCAGTGTGTCTCTGTAGTGTTTTCTCTGACCATCACAGGATCTCTGACCATGAGTGAGCTGAGACTAGAGGACTTATTTTGGGAGGTGAGAGTCTGGCATCTGCATACAATGTCCAGCCTAGCGGAGTTGGTGCATGAAGGTTCAGCAAACATTTGTTGAATCACAGGCAAGGTTCTGATGGAAACTGACTTGGTCTCCTAGCAGGCTGCTGAGCAGCCTGGCTTTCAGGATCTATCATTCTGCAGCATCCCCACAATGCATACTCTCCTGGGTCCGGGACCCTCTGCCCTTCCAGATGTCTGGGGCAGCCCTGCCATGCAGATCAGAATGAAACAAATTTCCTGCAAACTGGAAATTCTGAGTTTCGGTCATCTCTAATTAAGAGAAACTACAAATAAATTAACTACTATCCTGATATTGGTTTTTCACATATGAAATCTCTATAGTAGCCAAAGGGATGTTAATGGAACCCCAGTGGCGGGGGAGGTGGTCTGCACAATCCTGAATGGAAGGTGATGACTCTGTTTATTAAGATGTGGTTCATACTAGGAAAAGTGTGAGGCCTTCTGACCTAGTCACCAAACCTTGTTGGAGGTACCCTTGTAGGCATTTATATCTGCAAACAGGAAAGTCTAATAGTCTGAAAGTAATAGTTGGTCCAATGATCCTACACATTGTTATAACAAAGCAGCCCTTGTTCTGTGGCTGGGACATAGATAGATGTTCATCCAGTGTCTCTTGACATATGTTTTGATTATAAGCTCCTGGGGACAGAATGTCTTTTTTGTAATGTGTCTGTACAGCTCCTAGAGCAGTGGGGCCCTGATCTATTATTGGGGTCTCATGTCTATGATTGGGATCCTCCTCTTGGAGGATAGGTCCTTCAGTGGCTATTAGCCAAGATGTTCAGGGATGCAACCCCATGCTCTGGGTGTCCCAACATCCCAGAAGCTGGGACTGGACAACAGAGGGATGGATCACTTGATAATTGCCCTGTTCTGTTCATTCCCTCTGAAGCATCTGGCACTAGCCACTGTCAGAAGACAGGATACTGGGTTAGATGGACCATTTGTCTGACCCAGTGTGGCTGTTCTTATGTAGCTGTTATCACAGTACAAACAACACATAATGAAAATAATGAGTAATGGATGTGCTGTGTAAGACCCTATTTTTAAAAAGGAGAGAACTTCTCAGTTACTGGTTTCTTAGGGTGATCTGATACATTTTTGACTTGCTGCTCCTTTTCCCCATCCTCTCTATTTCTTTTCCTCCTGTTATTTTTCTTCTCCTTCTTCCAATTTTTATCTCCATGCTGCTTGGCACCTTTGTTAATTGACTCATGGTTGATTTTCCTTCTGAAATATATGATGGTGCCAGAGAGATTGATGACAGAATTCCGAGCTATAGACGATATGTCCTTGGGGTTTGGAGGGGAGCAGAAGAGGGGTGATCTAGTGGAGGAGAGAATTCCAACAATTCACCCTCACTGGTGAGTGGTGTTTATTAAACACACACACACTGCAGCCATGAGTCCACTTCCAGGCATGGGAGGAAAACACAAATATGTTAATAAACCACTCCTGAGGGTTTAATTGGTTCTCCATCCCAAAACCAGGTGACACCCTGGCCTTCTCCCTGAAAATGCTCTGGGATGGCATTCTTGGGAGCAGCCTCTTGGAGGAATGCAGCCATTGGCATTGGGACAGGAGCTGACATTCCAGTTTGAAGCTCAAGAATGTGGACAGACTGTTCACTCCAAATGACAGGCACATGAGTTCATTCACCCTCACGGCGGTCAGAATCCAAACAATCTGCAAACCTTCAGAGAGTTGCCTGATTTAATTCAGGTATTAGTGCTCAGCAAGCATCTGCCAGATGCTTTCCCAGGGGCAGGGGCTCTCAACTACCTCGTAGCATGGAGTACATCTTAACAGAGAAATTGTCTCAGGAACCACCTCTCTTTCTATTGGTGGCTTACTGACCACCTCCCCTTCCTTCCATGGTTACATAACATCTCAATTGCAACCACAGCCAATGCTTTCATGGAACTGTAGTACTGGGGAAAAGTTTAGTGGGTTTTGTTTCTTTTAATGCAATGTAGCAGCTGGATGTGCAGAGGAGAAGTCGGCAGCACATGATCAGCCAGCTCTCTGTAGAGTAGCAAGAGTTCTGTGGAACAGAGACCACAGTTTGGGAACCAAAGCTTTCTAGTTCAATGTGTACCACATGGAGACATGCAACTGGCAAGTCAGGGACAAAGGTCTCATGATGAAGGTTCTACACAGCCAAAGCCTTGCATTGGTTTGGCATTTGAACCCTTGCTTAAACCAAATTCAGAGCCAAATGCAAACCCTCAGCTCATCCCCAATACTTAGCTCATAGATAGTAGCATACCTTTGCAAGGGCACTGTGCCAACATTCAATAACTACCATCTCTGTAACACATCCATCAGAAGGCAGGCCAGTGTTTATTTTATTTATTTTTATATATATTATATAAACATTTAATAATATTCCAGACAACTTGGATTACCAAATCACACCAATCTGTTGAGACAGGGGCTTGGGAATCAAAATAATTTTGCATAAATGCATTAATAGTTGCTGAATAGCTTTTGGAAACTGACACTAGAGAATTATTCCCTGGCTAACTGTTTGCTGAGACACGATCATAAGATTTCATAACCTAAAATAGCAAAACTTCAGCATCAGGCAGTTCTGATGCTACAGCATATTTAGGGCAAAAAGACCCCTGACCAGATTCACTGCTCCATTACACCAATTCTATACAAGCGGTAATCCATTAATGTCAATGCTGTTAAACTAGCACAACAGAGAGGAGAAGCAAGCCCCATGTATTTGAGATTTAAACTCATTTCACACTTAGCACAGGGTTTGGGGCATATTTCAGACTGAACACTATAACAGTGGGCATCAAAGTCTTGCATGTCATGGATCACATGAGCAGTGGTTCTCACACTGTGGACTATGGACTACTTTCAAATAGTCTAGGTCAGTATTCAAGCACTGCCAATTGTTGCCAGTGGAAGCCCAGTCCAGGACTTTCCTAGAGTTTCCAGATATTGTTTTACTGACTCCCCAGGAAACAAGTTCCAGGTCACACCCTGTGCAGTTGATTTGTGGCTATCTTGGTTGGGTGCTACTTTGGTGTGAACTTAAATTGTGATCAAATTTGTAGAAGATGCCAAAGTTGGAGAGAGGGCATATTCAAGGGACAGAACCTACAGGTCAAGAGACCAGGAAAGATTAGAGGAGTGAGTGCAGAAGGCAATGAGAAGAGATTGCGCACTAGTCAGTGTAAAGCTCTACACTCAGGGAGAGGAAATGAGAGGAGAGATACACATTGGAGTTTTGTAACCAAATAGCTGCACCCATCACATTCAAGAATATTTATAATCACCCTGTTTTTAGCCAGTTCATGTAGATGGCAAAAGGAGAGGTGTAAAATCAGCATGGGAAAGTCTGGAGGTTTATCTAATTAATAGATTTTAAGGGCAGAGGGACCCCTGTGATCATGTTGTCTGCACAACGTCCTGCAGAACACCAGCCAGAGATTTGAACCCACTATTTCCCACAAAAAAAAATTTTTTAGTTGGAAAAACAATTTCTGAGGAAAAAATGTCCCACTCTAATGACAATGTTTGGGAAACAGAGCCCTAGAGTGAGTCCTCCTTTCCCCCCGCAGCTGGGGTCAAAAAGCGAGCGGGTACATTTCCAGCGGGGTCCAGCAGGGATGGGTTCTTGGCCCTACACTATTGAACATTGTTCTCAGTGACCATGATGAAGACATAAAATCATCCCTGATAAAGTTTGCAGATGATGCAAAGATTGGAGGAGTGGTGTATAATGAAGAGGAAAGGTCACTGAGTCAGAGTGGTTTGCATTGCTTGGTAAAATAGGTACAAGTGAACAATATGCATTTTAACATGGCTCAATATAGATGTACAGAGCTAGGAACAAAGAATATCTGCCAAACTTACATGTTGGGGACTCTATCCTGGGAAGCCATGACTTGGAAAAAGATTTGTGGGTTGTGATGGAGAATCAGCTGAACATGAGCTCCCAGTGTGAACCGTGGCCAGAAGGGCTAACGCGATCCTGGGATGCATAAACAGGGGGATTTCAAGTAGGAGCAGAAGTTATTTGACCTCTGTAGTTGGCACTGGTGTGACTGCTGCTGGTATCCTGTGCCCAGTTCTGTTGCCCACAGTTCAAGAAGGATGTTGGTAAACTGGAGAGGGTCAGAGAAGAGTCATGAGACTGATTAAAGGATTAGAAATCCTGCCCTGTAGTGATAGACTCCAGGAGCTCAGTCTATTTACTTTAACCAAGAGAAGATTAAGGAGTGACTTGATCTCAGTCTAAAAGCACCTGCACAAGGAACAAATATTTAATACTGGGCTCTTCTGTGTAGCAGAAAAAAGTGGAACACAATCTAATGGCTGGAAGTTGCAGCTAGATAAATTTGGATTGGGAATAAGGAGCAAATTTTTAACATTGAGAATAATTAACCACTGGAACAATTTACCTAGAGTCATGGTGGATTCTCCATCAGCAACCATTTTAAATCAAGACTGGGCGTGTTTCCTATCGATCTGCTCTGGAAATTATTCTGGGGCCGTTTTCCAGCCTGTGCTATACAGGGGGTCAGACTAGGTGATCCCAATGGCCTCTGACTCTGCTCCCAGATCTTGCAAAGGGGCTGGAGGGAACTGTCTTCTCTCTCTGCATCCCCCTTAGCCAATGGGAATAAGCACAAGGCCTGAATCAGTTTCTGCACTTTACAACCATTATTCAGCTTGATCCTCTCCTCCGGGTCCATCTGCAAATGTTAATCACTCCTGTGCCACTGGCCTCTCGTCACCCCATCACCAAGTGTGACGTCCCTCAGTAGTGCCCTCTCCCTTCATCGCCAAATGCCCAGGAGACAAGGCAGCCTTTGCCAATCCAAGTGTGCGCAGAGAGGGACCCCCTCATGGACAGCATATTGCCAACAGCGTCGGGCCATTAAATCCAATGGCTCATGTGTCTCTGCTCTTTGCACCTGCCACGATGTCACACCAGGAGTGGGGGGGGCCTCCAGCCGCTTGATCCTAAACCACCAAGATTTTATAGGCTAAAGCAACACCGTTAGCTCCACTAACTGGCAACCAGTGCTCCTTAGCAAGCAGGTAGCTGCACTGTGCCCTGCGCCTACAGGGTCCCAGACAGCATAAAGAACAGCACGGCCGTCAGTTGGGGGGGCAAAGCAAGGACTGCTGTGGCAAGGCTGCACCCAAACGGAAAGGCTTGCCAGGCACAAGCAGTTGTGGCTCTTTCCAGCTCATCTGTTCAGGTTCCTAGACTGGGACCTTCGTTGCTCTGGATTTCAGCTGCTATCACTGCACCCAAGAGCAGCCTAGGAATCAGCCATCAAATGACCACTGTCTTGTTATTTCTTTGCATAGCAGCAGCACTGGTGCCCCGTCATGGACCAGACTCCATTGTGCCAGGTGCTGTACAAATATCAACTAAAAAGACAGAGCTTGCACTGGTGCAAACCTGAGGCCACATGCCTTCTCTCTAGGCTGCTCACAGAAACCCAGCCTGCCTCCAATCACAGCCTTTTCTGACAGAGCTGGTGCCCGCACTCCATCAGCTAAATCCCAGGACCTTCATTCCACTCCACCCAGTGGGCCAGTGGAGATTGAGACTGTCATAGAGTGGCCTTGCCCAGGGCGCCCTCCTGTGGCAGGCTGTGGCAGAACAGTCATGCATGCCTCAATTTCCCTCCTTCAGAGGCCTCAGTAATTCCACACATGCTTACTTACCTCAGTAATCCTCTTCTTGGGGCTGGTTTATTATAAAAGCAGAGTGCAAAAAGTTGATAATAAAAGCCCGAAACATAACCCAGTTATCACCCACAGAACGAGTAGCCCTTCAAATCACAGGACACCTAGGCCCCCATTGCCCCTCATGCTACATTTCTGCCACACTTGGTCTCTTAGTCAGTCCTCTTCTGTCCATCTGCCAGGTCAGTCAGCCCAGATCTTCCCAGCAGGAACCCCCTCAGCCTCTCTGTGGGGAATACATCCCTCTCAGCCTGCAGCCCTTTCCAGCCCTCTGGCTGGGGGTGCTCAGCCAGCAAACCGCTCTTGCTGCTCTCCTGCCTTCATTCTTCCCCCAGGGACCACCTACAGCTTCCTTTGGGGAGCTCCTAGCAGTTCTCACCTGCTAATCTCTTGCTCCTGGGCAGCTCTTACTTGCCCTTCCCTTGGCTGACCCAGTCTGTTGTCAGGCTGCCCCCTTTAGGACCCACATGCCTTCTCCTAAAGCCCAGCTGGGAAGCAGCTGATGAATCATAGGTGCCCTGGCTTCTTCCTTCTTAAAAGGCCAGTGCCATCTTGTGACAAAGACAGAGAGTGAGAACCACCTGCCTGCTAGAGAGCTCCCAGCCCAGGCTGCCCAAGGCCTCCTATGCACCTGGAGCAGGAGGATGACAGGATCGAACCTAGTGCTAACACCTATGACAGAGCCGTTGGCAGCAAAGAGCCATTCCCCAAACTGCTCTGCCTTGAATCTGTCACAAAGGAAGGAAACGAACAGGTTCTAGAGTGATCCCATCTGCCCCAAACTCCACCCATGCTAAAGGGATTGGCCCCAGACTCTCCAGAAAAGAACACCACTAGGCTTAGCCAAGTGTGTGAGTTTCAATCCCAAAGGAAAATGTTGAGACCCTTCTGACTGTGTGAGAACAGGGGGTGAGCACTCTAGGTTATAGTGTAATGGCAGGCAGCACCAGGCAGTGCTGTTACACATAGTTTTCCTAGTCCTTTTTCTTAGCATTTGTCTAGGCTGATTACCCACTCTGGCACTCTGACCTTGGCTGGGTAGATGCTGCCACCACCCAAATGCAAAACTGCTTGAAACCCAGGAAGGCTCACTTGGGAATTCCTTCCTGTGGAGTACCCTCAAGCCCTTTCACTCCACCTCCAGGGAAGAGCTGAGAAAGGAAAACAATGAAATCAGGCGTTGTCACCAGCTAATAAAAAAAGGTGCACAAACCTCTTAAGTCCCAGAAATCCAAATCTCATTCTTAAAAAAGCGTAAATGTTATTAAAAACAAAAAGAAAGAAAATACATCTGGCTCTTAGGCTTTTACTAGATTTAAAAAATTCCACTAACAAAAATTAAACATCAAGAATGAGGTCCATCTTGAAGTTTACAAGTAAAACAAAAGCTTTTGGGGTTAGCACAGAGGAATCCACAAGCCTTACAAAATAAAAGTTATAAACCTAATCGCATCTTTCTAGACATTTCTGATCTACTTACATATCTAGGTTTCCAAATAAGCAATTTCTACATATTTTCTGATGATTTTCATACTTGGCCTTCAGCTTCTCACAGCACAACTGCTGCCCTGTTCCCCTCTTTCTCGGAGAACAACAACAGACACAAAGGGAAAGTTTTTTCCCCCCATTTTAAAAAGTTCTAGCCTTTCCATTGGCTCTTTTGGTCAGGTGCCCACTCCTTTCCTTTACCTGTGGATTTTTTAACCCTTTACAGGTAAAGCAACTAGAGAACAGCTACTAACAGGGATTTTATAGCTGGCTGGCTGGCTGGGTGTCCATAAAAGGGAGATCCACACCCCCTCCCCGCTTCAGTTATCACAGCATGCAAGCAAGTTTTGATAATTGGGAAGACATGTGGCAGCGGTGGTAATTTTTTGTAGGGGCATTTCAGGTGATAAGGAGGTACAGAAACAGCAGGAGAGTTTTCTGTCTGCCTTGGACTCTGACCAGAGTTAGCTCTCGAGATAGAATTGCTCCCTGGGATCCAGGCTTTGGTGCTGGGCTCAAATTCCGAGAAGAAGAGACAGTCCTGCATGCTGTTTGACCCCCTTTCTTCCATGACTGGTGTGCATGTGCAGATAAAGTAAGTGAAACTTAGAATAAACTCATTTCTCCTCCCTGGGACGCTGACCTAGAAGGCCCCAAACATCTGCTACCACTTGGCAGAGGGGAGGCACTGGTGTCGGAAGAGGACCCTAGATTGGAAGGAGAGGCAACAATATTAATGTGAAACTGTATGCTAAAGGCTCTCCTGCTCCATGGAGTCTTTTGCCTCTGGATAGCAATGGAAATCTGGGGAGTTTGATTTCTTTACTAGAAAGCATATTTTCTGTCCCATCAGCCTCCTGATTCAGCATCTGAGATGTCAGCAACTCACTATCCCAGTGCTTTTGTGGAATGGAGTCCAGGTGCTCTCTAGAACCAGGGTCACCCTCTCTCAGCACCCTGCAGGACAGCACAGACATCCCAAAGGCCCTTTGCTGACTCCTGCATTCCCTAAGGTCAGCTTCAGCAGCTCAATCCCAGGTTTCCATTCCTCTCCCCTACCTGTGTGGTTTGGCAACACAAAGGTTGGCACTTATCTCTGATCCACCCAGTTTTCTGTCCGTTGGTTTTATTTCTCTGGTGGATGGGCAGGGGTCAAGGATCTGTCAACAGTTTGCAATCTGCACTGCCATGCTGCTGGTAACTGCCATGCACAGGAGATGAAGAAGGGTGTCACCGCTTACATTCAATAAGCAGCGACAGCTGAAAAAGTGAGCAAAATCAAAATAGCAAAACCTTGGGAAATGGCCAGTCAGCAACTTACCCAGAAGTGACAAACCCAAGTGCTGGGCCCCCATAAACATAAAACTGGCTAAAAAAAGAATGAGATTTCAAGCCTTTCAAGTTCACATTTTAATGCTTTCCCTCACAGTCATGAAGGATAGAAATTAACTTTTTTTAAATGAGAGCTGAACTTCTGATGGAATCACCTGACTCCAGGAGCTGGAACTTTAAGAAAAACACCATTTCTTGCAAGACTCCGAATCAAATCATGAGAGTGGGCAATACTTCTTGCTCTGGTTGCCTCTGTACAAGAAACAAGGGCATGGGAGGGCTGGCAGCAGTTACTCTCTTCCCAGAGGTTGCAGTGGCCCTTGCATTGTATTAGTAGCGTTTCCTAGTCAGCTACAAAGAACTGAGGCTTTGGTGGGAAAATTATGTGCAGTGCAGAATAATAGAGAAGGATGATCCCTAGTGCACCAAGTCTTCATTGATTAAACCATGGCCTGGGGTAGGTGAGGACCCTGCACCTCCCCCTCTTGCCTAAGCATTGCCCTGGGGAGATGAGGGCTCAGCCTGACGACAGACACTCCCTGAGTCATCCCCATGGGGCTCCAAGAGCTTCTTCAGCTAAACAGCTATTAGCCAGTGTTGAGTTTAAATTGGTAAAGGGCAACCCATGTTTTTGGGGACCTGACAGGCTGCTGCCAGGTGCCTGGAGAGTCATTGGAGAGCTATGGTGTTTCTGTAGGTGCTAGGGCCATCTGCCCTGCTTCCAGGGGCAGCAAAACCCGCTCCATGAAAGCAGCAGTCCAGCCAAGGGATGTGGTGTTTCTCCATGAACACGGGGTAGTTCAGCGCTCATATTGCTTTTCCCCAGGCTGGCAAACTCATACATTGCCCTCCTAGGTTGTTCAATAAGTGTTCACAATTATTTTGTATTATTTTCCTAGGAGCCTTCATTATGGACCAGTACGCCACTGTACTAGGCACTATACAAACAAATAACCAAAAAGACAGTTCCTGCCCCACAGGGCTGCCAATCTAAGTAATGGGTGCATCAGGCCAACACCAGGCTGAGACACCACTCAAACAATTGAGCCCAAAGTCAGCACAATATTAGATGTACACTGCATCTTCCTCCCTTCCAAAACCAATTCTTTAAGACCAAGGAAAAAATCCATGCACACATCTCAGCCCATGGAAGTGGCCCTACAATAACAAACACTCGTGGGTGCCAATGTACAATAGGGAAAAAGATCAGTTTCAGGCTTCTAAAGGGATCAAAATAAAGCCAAGCAGGAGGAGAAACAAAGTTGGTGAGAGTTATAGGGAATACCTAGACAGATGCACAAAATTATGCGTCAAACCAAGTGAGAGAAGATAGAACTCCAGGAGCCAGATCCTTCTTGGTGTGCTGAATTAAAGCAACAGGTATGGGTTTAACTAAGAGCTTGTCCACACAGGAAAATTGACCAGAAGAGCTATTGTGGAATAGATCCCCAGGTCTTAACTCTGTTCCAGAATAATTGGGGCCCTTTGTGAGCTTATTCTGCAAGAGCTATTCTGGTCAATTTCCCCTTGTAGACAAGCTCCTTCTAACCCCATTCAAAAGTTTCCTGTCTGCCCCCAACCAGTGTTTGTTAGGAGAAAGTTGCAGCAGAAGCAGGGGGAAGGCAGCTGCCAGCTATTTTTCCAGATTATTTCACTTTCTTAGAATTTCCTCTCTTGGTTTCTTCTTTTTTTTAAAAAAAAAAAATCAACATTTTTTGACAGCTGGAAAAAATAATATGTTTTGGTTGCCATGGCAATGGACTTCCAAACTTTAGATGGGTTGTAAGGAATGCCAAGAGCTCCAGGACAGCCAATAATGTTCAAGGGGAAATTCACGTAGTTTCCAGAAAGTACCATGCACAATCTGGCCATTCCTAACTGTGCATGTGCATAGCTTTGTATACGGACACTGATGCTAGTGTCATACCCATGTTTACTCTGCACAATACGGCACTGACCGCGGAGCATTGGCTACTGTTCTTCTTGTGCATTCCATGGAATCACAAGACTAGGCTCTCATCAGCATGGTATTTCTTCATAATGAATCTTACGCAAAAGAAATGATAAATAAATATTGCACTTTAAGGCTATAAAAGTGTGGGTGGGAAGATTTTCCAGCATGTGTCACTTTCCATTAAATCTGACACACACATTCTGCATCGTCTGTTTGTGGTTTTGTCCCTGACACCCATCTCGGATTTAGGAATTTGTAACTCTTTCTCACCACCCCTAGTTTTTAATGCACCCTGGAGAATTGGAATGGAGGAGAATTGGAACTGCAATGCATTACCTCTGTGGGTTTTGGACCAGCAGACTAATGAGATCCAGCTGAATAGCTTCAAAGGCATCAGTCCAATGGCTTGTTCCAATGGGTCCTGCCAACATGTACCATGATAGGTGGATTTCCCATTTCATTCTCCACCTACCATTTAATAGTAAACAAAGAGGCTGTCCATTGATCTATGATCCCTGAAACACTTTTGAAATGTGCAGTTGGTGGTGTTGGCATATGTGCCATGTAATTTCTGGAGCTAGTGAGACAACACTAAACTTTCCTCTGGGAAGAATAATTACACTCTAGGGCCCAATCCTGCAAATGATGCCATCCTGTCACCCATGCAGAGCCCCACGGAAATCACTCGGGTGTGTCTACCTACATACAGCCACCTGGAGAATCAAGTCTAAGTTTAGCTACAAAATCCAGAGAGAGGAATAAAATACAGTCAAATGAAAATAAACTTCAACAGTGATACCCAAGGAGTCTCCCTGAAATCAGTGGGACTATTGGAGAAGTAAGGTAGTACTCACCTTGAGTAAGGATGTCACCATCTGGCCTCTAATGAAAAGAGGGAACAGGAATGGCACCTAATGGTTTAAGACAAGATACCACATGCAAATGAAACAATATTTCTACTGCAACATGTCCTACAGAAGAGACATTTAGTTCCTTTTAGAAAGGTAGCATTGAAAATTTGACACATTATGATGCAACCAAAGAGGAGCTAATGCTCAGGCTGGGCATCTTTGCTTAAGTCAATTTTCATTTTGAGGGAGATGTTCAAGATCACAAAGAGGAGTTGGGTGCCTCCCTGCCTTTTATGCCTTTGAAAATCTCCTGCTTTGCTTTTGTGATTACTTTGCTTTTAAGGTTCCTCATGCTTCAAATCCTAAAGATCTTAAGGCTTTTTAGGAACTACAAGAATTGAACAGAGGCTTTCCTGCTGTCATTTTTATACAGGGGGAAATTCAGGCCCTGTTGAAATGAATGAGAGTTTTGCCATGTGGACCCAGGATTTCACCCATCAAGCAAACAAATTACTAAACGAATGCATTGATCTGTCTGAACTGGACTGTGCTGAGCAGAAGTTGTCCACACAGTTTTCCTTTGAAAATGACAAATGCTTGGCTGTAATCTCAACTCTGCCATCTTTTGGATTTGGCAGGAAGTTGGACTGATGTACATATTTTCCTCTTAAATGCCTTGTATGTCTGGTCCGTGCTTGAGTATCTACATATGCACCTCCTTATTCATTCCCCAGTTTTTACACACATATACAAATTAAAAAGGTGGACATTTCTCCTGCACATCTGCAGCATCCATGCTGGTGCATCACAAAACTGCTTCTAGACAACTACCACTATTTTTTTTTGTTCAACCTTCCTGTCCAGAGAAGTGTCCTTCCTATAAATGTATAGAATGAGAAAACGTCCAAAATATTCAGCTGCACAACAAACTAGCACTCATGATACTCTTGTGCAACTAGATCTTATTTTGGGAAGTGCCTGATGGTTTTTTCCTGAAAAACCAGCCATGCTTTTTCCAGAAACAGTCATGCTTGTACAAATCATTCACAACAGAATCCATCAAGCCAACAACTTCCATATGGAAAATAGAGAGATAGGAGACTCAGAAACCAACAGACTACCCATATTTATACACAGCTATGAAGAAAAAAACCAAAAACAAATGCAGGCAGCTAACTTACATGTAAATGTCTATACAGCTAGGAACAAAGAATGTAGACCTTACTTAAGGGATGAGGACTCTATCCTAGGAAGCAGTGAATCTGAAAAAGATTTGGGGGTCATAGTGGAACATCAGCTAAACATGAGCATCCAGTGGGAAGCTGTGGCCAAAAGCATTAAAATAATCCTGGGATACAAACACAGGGGAATTTTGAGTAGGAGTAGGGAGGTAGTTTTACCTCTGTTTCTGGCATTGGTGTGACCGCTTCTTGAATACTGTGTCCAGTTCTGGTGCCCAGTATTCAAGAAAGATGTTGATAAATTGGAGAGAAGAACTATGAGAATGTTTAAAGAATTAAAAAACCTGCCTTATCGTTGGCGATTCCTGAGTTCAAGGATGATTGTCTTTCATAAAATGATAGCCAGTTAGCGCTGGTGGATCCACAGGTGGTTAATGATACTGATCCAGGATTTGCAGATCTTGTCACAGATGGGGCAGAGATCCACTGGAAGGGGTGGATCTGGATTGTTCAGTTGGGCTGTGGCACATTTGTCTTCCTTTTCCATTTCTCCATTGGATCTCAAAATACTGAGATCCTTGCCACAAGGTCCCTTTCCATTTTGATTGGTCGAGGGCTTGGGTTTCCCATGAGTTTATGTTAACATTGCACTTCTTCATGTTGGCTTTGAGGATGACTTTGAAGTGCTTATTTTGCCTGCCTGTCTTCCATTGGCCCTGGCTCAGTTGTGAGAACATGACCTGCTTCAGGACTCGATTTTCTGGCATTCAAAGAACATGACCAGCCCAAAAGAGTTGGTGGTGGGTGATTGTAGCTTCAATGCTGGAGGTTTTGGCTTCGGACAGAATACTGATGTTGTTGTGTTGGGTCATCCCACTTGTTTTGGAAGATCTCGCAGAGGCACCATTGATGGTATCGTTCAAGAATCTTGAGGTGCTACTGTACGTGACCCAGGTTTTGCACCATGTAAGAAAGCAGGGACAACAACATCTGGGTACACGAGAAGCTTGGTTTGATTCTTGATGTCACGATCTTCAAAGGTACATTTTCTCAAGCATTCGAAAATTGCACTGGTGCATTAAAGATGGTGTTAAATTTCCTCATCAATGTCAGGTTTCTGTGACAGATAGCTGCCAATGGTTAAGGAAATGCTTCACGTTCTCCAGGGTCTCTTTACTGATCTGCCTTATGGGAGCAGGATCCTGGTTATTAGGAGTCTGCTGCTGCATACTTTTGTTTTCTCAGAGAAAATAGCTAATATTTTTTGAAGATCTTCTTCTGGGTGATCTTCTTGGATTGGAGCTGACTGAAGTTGAAGAGCTTGCCCTCCCTTCTGTATTGAATGTCAAGTCCAGAGGGGAGCTTGTCAGCATGACTTATAGTGTCTGACACAAAGAGTTTAATCTATTTAGCTCAACAAAGAGAAAGTTAAGGGGTAATTTGATTACAGTCTATAAATACCTATATGGGGAACAAATATTTAATGATGGGCTCTCCAATCTATCAGAGAAAGGTATAAGATGATCCAGTGGCTGGAAGTTACAAATTCAGACTGGAAATAAGGCATAAAATTTAAGTGGGGACAATAATTGGAACAATTTATCAAGGGTGGTGGTGGATCCTCCATCACTGACAATTTTTAAAATCAAGATGGGGTGTTTTTCTCAAAACTCTGCTCTAGGAATTATTGTGGAGAAGTTCTCTGGCCTGTGTTAGACAGGTCAGACTAGAGGATTATAATGGTCCCTTCTGCCACTGGAATCTTTGACTCTGTGAAAACCTCAACAATGTTTGCAGTCGTAATTTTTATTTCCAGCTAAGCAGAGGACCCCTGTTAACTGACTCCCAGTTAAAAGCATATGCCTTATTTTAGGATAAAATGGATACTTCTTTTACCCTCATTGCATCACTGTCATCTCGGGTAACAGCACTCACACTGAAGTGGAATTATTCTGGATTGATTTCAGTGTAACTGAGATTAGGCTCTGGCGCAGAAAGCTCTGGGAAGCACACGCCTGCTAGCAACAAAAGATACAATGAGCTACTGCTCAGCGATATGCCCAACTAATGCTAGATTGATGGCTCCAAAAGTGTTTGCAGAATTTAACCTTCAGAATTTAAGGGCCCACAAAGATCATCTGCAGTTTAGAGATTAAAGTCAAATGGCTTGAAAAGATCTGTTTAGTTTGACAAGCCAAAATGAAATATTGCAATTTTTGCAATGGAAATTTCAGCCAAAATCAATCTTTCCCAGCAGAAAATTTCATTTTTTAAAAAGCCCACTTTCAAACTGGAAAATGTTTCATCTGGAATTTCTTGACCTGCCCTAGTGCTTGATGACTCAACCCTAGTGTTGTTTTAACATATTTTTAATGGCATATTCTTTAGGTTAAAAGACTTTTTAAATAATAGAAATAACTGCAAGGACTATTCCCTTTCTCCTGGTCTCAGAATACACAGTCATGTTCATTCAAATCCATCGTGGATGCTCTCTGTCCCTTTCAGACTGGACAATTCATACATAGCATGGAGCCATACCACAGACTCCATTATTAAGGCTTTAACCACCTGACAATCATATAAGTCTGAGGCCTGATCTACACTACGCGTTTATACTGATTTTAGCAGAGTTAAACCGATTTAACGCTGCACTCGTCCACACAACAAGGCCCTTTATATCGATATAAAGGGCTCTTTAAACCGGTTTCTGTACTCCTCCCCGATGAGAGGAGTAGCGCTGAAATCGGTATTATCATATCGGATTAGGGTTAGTGCGGCCGCAAATCGACGGTATTGGCCTCCGGGCGGTATCCCACAGTGCAGCACTGTGACCGCTCTGGACAGCTATCTGACCTCGGATGCACTGGCCAGGTAGACAGGAAAAGCCCCGCGAACTTTTGAATTTCATTTTCTGTTTGGCCAGCGTGGAGAGCTCACCAGCACAGGTGACCACGCAGAGCTCATCAGCACAGGTAACAATGCAGTCTTCTGAAAATTGAAAAAGAGCTCCAGCATGGACCGCATGAGAGGTACTGGATCTGATCGCTATATGGGGAGAGGATTCTGTGCTAACAGAACTCCGTTCCAAAAGACAAAATGAAAAAACATTTGAAAAAATTTCCAAGGCTATGATGGAGAAAGGCCACACCAGGGACTCAGTACAGTGCAGTGTGAAAGTTAAGGAGTCCAGACAAGCCTACCAGAAAACCAAAGAAGCAAATGGAAGGTCCGGGGCAGGGCTGAAAACAAGCCACTTCTACGCTGGGCTGCATGCAATTCTAGGGGGGTCCGCCACCACTACACCACCCCTGTCCATGGATTCCGAGGTGGGGGTGATAATCTCAGCCATGGCTGAGGATTCTGCGGATGGGGAAGATGAGGAGGAGAAAGAGGAGGACGAGCTTGCAGAGAGCACACAGCACTCCATTCTCCCCAACAGCCAGGAGCTTTTTCTCACCGAGACGGAATTACCCTCTCAGCCCTCCCAAGCCACTAGTCCAGACAATGAAGCCATGGAAGCGACCTCTGGTGAGTGTACCTTTGTAAATATAAAACATGGTTTAAAAGCAAGCGTTTTTTAATGATTAATTTGCCCTGAGGACTTGGGATGCATTCACTGCCAGTACAGTTATTGGAAAAGTTTGTTAACATGTCTGGAGATGGAGCGGAAATCCTCAAGGACATCTCCATGAAGCTTTCCTGGAGGTACTCCAAAAGCCTTTGTAGAAGGTTTCTGGGCAAGGCAGCCTTATTCCGTCCACCATGGTAGGACACTACCACGCCATGCATGTAGCAAGTAATCTGGTATCATTGCATGACAAAGCCCAGCTGCGCATGGTCCCGGTAATTGCTGGCATTCAAGCAACATCCGTTCTTTATCTCGCTGTGTTATCCTCAGGGGAGTGATATCATTCATGGTAACCTGGTTGAAATTCAGGAATTTAATTAAGGGGACAGAGATGGCCATTCCTACTGGGCTGTTTGCCTGTTGCTTAAAAGAAATCCTTCCTTGCAGGTAGCCAAGTGGGGGGAGGGAAGGAGGGGTAATGGCGCTGAGCTTTTTCGCGTTTGGCAGCAGGGATCTTCCCTGCTACCAGCCATGCGGTGGGGGGGGAGGGGGTGATTAGCAGTGATCTTCCATGATACCAGCCAAGCTGTGAGGGGCCACAGCGGCCAAGTGATTTGCCTCAGCCTCCCACCCCGCCATGAAGGTCTCCCCCTTACTCTCACAGAGATTGTGGAGCACACAGCAAGCAGCAATAACAATGGGGACATTGGTTTGACTGAGGTCTGAGCGAGTCAGTAATGTGCGCCAGCGTGCCTTTAAATGGCCAAATGCACATTCTACCACCATTCTGCTCTTGCTCAGCCTGTAGTTGAACAGCTCCTGGCTACTGTCCAGGCTGCCTGTGTATGGCTTCATGAGCCATGGCATCAAGGGGTAGGCTGGGTCACCCAGGATAACTACAGGCATTTCAACATCCCCAACTGTTATTTTCTGGTCTGGGAAGTAATTCCCTTGCTGCAGCCATTTAAACAGAGTAGTGTTCCTGAAGACGCGAGCGTCATGAACCCTTCCTGGCCATCCCACGTGGATGTTGGTGAAACGTCCCTTGTGATGCACCAGTACTTGCAGCACCATTGAAAAGTACCCCTTGCGGTTTACGTACTGGGTGCTCTGGTGCTCCGGTGCCAAGATAGGGATATGGTTTCCATCTATCGCCCTCCCACAGTTAGGGAATCCCATTGCAGCAAAGCCATCCACTATGACCTGCACATTTCCCAGACTCACAACCTTTCGTAGCAGCAGCTGAATGATTGCTTTGGCTACTTGCATCACAGCAGCCCGCACAGTAGATTTTCCCACTCCAAATTGATTCCCGACTGACCGGTAGCTGTCTGGCATTGCAAGCTTCCAGAGGGCTATTGCCACTCGCTTCTCAACTGTGAGGGCTGCTCTCATCTTGGTATTATGGCATTTCAGGGCAGGGGAAAGCAAGTCACAAAGTTCCATGAAAGTGCCCTTACGCATGCGAAAGTTTCGCAGCCACTGCCAATCGTCCCACATCTGCAAAACTATGCGGTCCCACCAGTCTGTGCTTGTTTCCCTGGCCCAAAATCGGTGTTCAATGGCTAGGACCTGCCCCATTACCAGCAGGATCTCCAAAGTGCAGGGGCCTGTGGTTTGAGAGAATTCTGTGTCCGTGTCCTCATCACTCTCGTGGCCGCTCTGCCGTAGCCGCCTCCTCCTCGCCTGGCATTGCAGGTCCTGGTTCAGCGTAGACTGCACGAGAATGCATGAGGTGTTTACAACATCCACTATTGCGGCCTTGATCTGAGCAGGGTCCATGCTTACTGTGCTATGGCATTTGCACAGTTCACCCAGGAAAAAAGGCGTGAAACGGTTGTCTGCTGCTTTCACAGAGGGAGGGGTGAGGCTGTACCCAGAAACACCTGCGACAATGTTTTTTGCCCCATCAGCACTGGGATCTCAACCCAGAATTCCAAGGGGTGGAGGAGACTGCGGGAACTATGGGTAGCTACGGAATAGCTACTCACAGTGCAACGCTCCAGAAATCGACGGTAGCCTCGGTACATGGATGCACACTGCCTAATTAATGTGCTTAGTGTGGCCGCGTGCACTCGACTTTATACAATCTGTTTTACAAAACCGGTTTATGTAAAATTGGAATAATCCCATAGTGTAGACATACCCTGAGACTTACTCAGGGCCAGCTCTAGCTTTTCTGCTGCCCCAAGTGGCCAAAAAAAAAAAGAAGAAGAAGAAGAAAACAAGCGGCGGCACTTCGGCAGCAGCTAAATTGAGCCGCATCTTTGGTGGCAGTTCGGCAGCGGGTCCTCCCTCTCTTCCTCTTCGGCAGCAATTCAGCAGCAGCTCAAAGAGGAAGAGAGGGAATGAGCAGTTAGAGAGCTTATTCCTTCGCTCTCAAACTTCCCTGGTCCTTCTCGCATGAACAAAGAGCAACAGAAGGTTAGTTTGGACATTAGGAAAAAGTTCCTAACTGTCAGGGTGGTTAAACACTGGAATAAACTGCCTAGGGAGGTTGTGGAATCTCCATCTGTGGAGATATTTAAGAGTAGGTTAGATAAATGTCTATCAGGGATGGTCTAGACAGTATTTGGTCCTGCCATGAGGGCAGGGGACTGGACTCGATGACCTCTCAAGGTCCCTTCCAGTCCTAGAGTCTATGAATCTTTGAAAAAAGAAACCCAATACCTGAAGTCCAAAGGTGCAAACAATTCGATGTTTATTGGGGTGAATTCCAGAAATCTTAAATTCAAGTTCCTTTTTCCTTATTTTCGAATCCCAACTTACTTCCTGTTTACCGCTAATTTATATAGTAATATTCTTAGCTATACCTTAACCAATCATTCTACTGAAATTTACCTGACCAATCCTAACGTACTGTAACATGATTAGCTAACCAATTATATCCCACCACCTTAATTAGTTTACACTCAGCAAAATTAATTATAGAGCAGACAGAAACAATCACAGACCCAGACACAGACCAAGCAAATAAACATACAAAACAATTCAGAAGTGAGGATTTCACAACTACATCTATACAGACATAAGGATTCTCCAGCTGTGTCTATTGATAAGTGAGTTCTTACCAGACAGAAACTATCAAACTAAATTTCCTTTTACATGTTTTAGGCTCTTCCCTTTCTCTAGAGGTGATAGATTGAATCACCTTACTAACAGATTGCCTTATTTCAATATGACTAAACAGGGCCTTAGACTATCACAGTGAGAGAAGGCGCTTACACAGATAGACAGTGATTTTGATTCTTTCTTTTATACCTCTATAACTAGCTAAGTGATAAGAATACACCTAAATTCTTAAAGTATAGGCCAGACAGGCTTGAATATCTATATCTTAACATGAGCCATTGCCGAATTGCCACCGAAGACCGGGATGTGCCACCCCAATACTGGATGGAGTGCTGCCCCTTTGAATTGGCCACCCCAGGCACCTGCTTCCTATGCTGGTGCCTGGAGCCGGGGTATGGCTACACTTGCAGTTGTACAGCACTGTGAGTTAAACCCGCCTTTGTATAGCTGAGTAGGGAAAGCGCTGCAGTCTGTCCACACTGACAACTGCCAGTGCACGGTCGTGGCCACATTTGCAGCATTTGAAGCTGCATTGGGAGCGGTGCATTATGGGCAGCTATCTCAGCATGCAAGTGGCTTCAACGTGCTTTTCAAATGGGGTGGGATGGAGTGGTGTGTGACAGGGAGCGTGGGGGAAGAGGGAGTGGGTTTTTGGAGTGCTGAGAGTGTGTCACCACGCTGTCTTGTAAGTTCAGACCTCCTTCCCTCCTCCACCCCTTTTCACTCACTGAAAGCAAACAGCAGCTGTTTCTTTTTTTCTCATAGACCAGATAAGCAGCCACTCACCAAAAAGGACCCCAACCCCCCCATCCCCCCACGCCGCCTCTTTCTTCAAGCAAACATTAGCTGTGGGTACTCCAAACAGGGCCCACCCCCGCCTGCCTCTCACTCATTCAAAGCAAACAGTAGCTGTGTTTGTTTTTTTGATAAGCAGCCCCCACACAGAGCTTTGAAAGGGCACTTCCTCCTACGGAGTTCACAACAAAACAAGAGAGGACACTTCAGTTAAAAGGATTATGGGGAGTTTCTGGAGGTCAGTCAGTGAGTAATAACGTTATTCCCCGTCTACACTGGAGCAGCAGCGTCTCAGCCAATACGCAACACCTTTTATCCTCTCGGGGAGGTGGAGAACCAGCAGCGCTGTAGCTGCGGAGACACAGCGCTGTACGTGCCTTGCCAGTGTGGACAGGGAGTGAGGTACAGCGCTCTGGGAGGCTTTATTGAGCTGTAACTGGCAAGTGTAGCCAAGGCCTTACTTCACCCCTGAGATTACTCAAGAAGTTGGGTTTTTTGCCTGGAATTTCTCAGGCATTTCTCTGTCCAGAGGACAATTAGTTTTTTAAAGTTTGGTATGAATTATCCTGGTTCCCTTGGAGATAGGAGAGTGTGAAATATGAGGGGCTTTTGCTTTTGGAAAAGTCCTAGCACTTTATTTTAGAACACCATGTCACAAATATCTTTGGCTGCAGGTTTGTTTTAGTTCCAGGTTTGTTTTAGTCAGCTGTCCTAAATGTGAACTTTGCATATTTTTAGGAAGGATGGGTGGTTAATTTTAAATTCTCTGCAATGGACCGTTGAAAATCTAGTTCATCCTGTCCTGGCAGAATATGTAGACTTAGACAGTTAACCCTCTAGTGATCTGCACTTATCTGATCTTTCTTTCTTTAGAAAAATTGAATTCTAGACATTTTTGTGCAAAGACAGGCTTGAAAATGTAAACTGATCACTGAGGTTCAAAGTTTATCTCAAAAATTTTCATTCAAAGCTCCCATGCACCCCCTCTCAACCTGTTCTTTTTACCCCTCTCCTCCTACACATCAGTGACCAGCCACCAGAATTCCTACCTCAAGTTTGTGCTCCTAGCAGCTGATCTCTTCATCTGCACACACCAGAAGGACATGTTGTGGTGGATTCTCCTCCTCAAGGAACCTTGCTCTGTGGTCCAGTGGCTTCCCTAGCAACAGGACTCTCCAGAAATTGCCAATATATACATCCCTGCCCCATTCACGCTACACTGATTGACTGCAGATGTCAGAAGGGCACAATCACCTTATCACACTGTGGCATGTGTGTAGAATGTATTACATTTTACTCTATAGTCCAAACTCTTAAGAATGGGCTTTACTTTAAGCACGTAGAGGAGTCTCACTGAATTCTGTGTAGAGCTGGCCAAAAAATGATCCATTTGAAATGTTGTTTCATCAGAAAATAGCCTATTTCCAAAAACTATTCCTTTTCAAATTTGTCAGTTTTTTGACAAAAAAAAATGAAAAGAAAACAAATAATTTTTCATATTTTGAAAACTGCTTTTTGTCTCTTTTTCTTATTTTTTCTCCCCGTTTTCCTTTTTACCATGGAAAAGGGAGGAAATAAAAGGAACTAAGTGAGAAAAAGGAGCAATCCCCATAAAAAATTAAGTTTTTAAAAACTGATCTTTTTTAAATGGGCTTTTTGTCAGAAAAAAAGGACAAATTTGGAAGGAAACAAAAATGTTCCATGAAAATATCCATTTAGAAAAAAAAATCGGTTTTTGCTTTTCAAAAACAGAAAAGTTGTCAGGTTTTGATTTTTTGTCAAGAAACCGACTATATCCCTGGGAAATTTAAAGAAAAAGAATTTTTTTGGAAATGTCCTACAAAAAACAATTGGCATTTTCCAACCAGCTGGGCTTCTACAAGGCTACTGATGTGCTCTGGAGCCCATTCCAATGCCCATCCAAGCCAATGAGAACTCTTCCAGTGGTCTTTAACATGCCAGGTTGTGGTAATATTTATGAAACCCAGATAGCCATATATCAGTGGACAGGCATCATAGAATCATAGAATATCAGGGTTGGAAAGGACCTCAGGAGGTCATCTAGTCCAATCCCCTGCTCAAAGCAGGACCAATCTCCAACTAAATCCCCAAATGGTCCCCTCAAAGATTGAACTCTGAGCTATCCCTCTCCCTCTGACTGAAGATCAGAGATGAAGTTCTTTGAGGAATCCTAACTCTGAATTCCCTTACTTTCAAATGTTATTTTTTTTAAGACCATGACATGCTAATAATAGTGTTTTCAATTGATTGAGCTGAATTTCAAACCTCAGCTAGCTTAACATATTTGCCTGAGAATTTTTCAGTTCACTATCTTTGGCCCTGGCCCTGTACCATTAACATCAATGGGCGCTTTGCCATTGACTTCAATAAGTGTAAGATCCAGCCCTTGGTAAAGTCTGGGCAGTTCTTTCCTGGCCAGCATTCCCTTTAACTGACATAGGATCAAAGTTTCACTCTGGCCTGTGACTCTGGCAGTTATTACACAATGAAAAATACTGGTTTTGAGAGGTTTTCATTATTTGTATGTCATTCAAGGTTGAGGCCCTGGTCCAGCAGAGTACTTAAGTACGTGCTTAACTTGGAGCACGTGAGCAGTCTCACGGCTAATCTCAAACTATTCCATGGTTCCAAGATCTCATTAACACACATTTTGTCTGATGCAAGTCTGCAAGGACTGTTAGCCTGAGATCTGACTCATCTAGGAGATCTGCAGGGCAAGCACCAAGGCTACTGTGCATAGGGTAACAAATCCACAACTGATTCATACAGTCACCAATTATAAAGCCAGGAAGTCACTGGAACTATACACAAGCTTAAAAATAACCATGTGCTTAATTGCTTTGTTGGACTGGGGTCTTAGTAATGATCTGTGCTTTTTAATGTATTGCCAACATCTTCATTTTGCATTTGCTCTAAAAAAAAAAAGCAGTTTCTGCCTTCAAATGCATCTGTGCGACCTCCATGGATTCCAGTGGGAACTGGGGAGCATGGATCAGCATTCATGCCACGCTCCACATCACTACCTGGCCTAGGGAAGCTAATGATCCAAGCAGCAGACCAAATTGACTGATGAATCCTGGTCGTGTGCCACCTGCGGCACATTGCACATACGCTAAGGAGTGGGAGTTGCATGCAGGTTTCCAGGGCTAGAGTTTGGCTTTAAAATGCAACTGTGAAACCTTAATTGAAAATGGCTCCATTCTTGATATGGAGGGAATTTGACAGCCTAATGGCTTGAGGAGCAACCCCACAGATGCTTTGGGGCTACTAGTCTCAAATACACTTATGTTCAATTCATGGAGACTTTATGGACATAAACTCCACAAGGGTTGCCAGAGTTTGAGAGACACACAGAGCCCTCAGATCTCTGCTAGCACTCAGGTCTGCCCAGGCCAGGGCTACCCATTGTGCTGGGGCTTGATCCGCTGTGTCGATTTGGCAGCAATGTCCATTCCTGAGCCAGTGGCTCAATGCCACCTCTCACTTAGAAGTGAGTATAGGTAGCTGCTGAAAGACATCCCCTGATATCAGCTACTGTGCTTTTGCAGCTGCGGGGCACTTCACTCTCCATGTGGGAAAAGGGTTCCATCATTATGTTCCCCTGGTGGGTCTCCCAAGCCCCAAGAAACTTCCTAGCACCTTCAGGAAGGTGTCCAGGTCTTACGGTAGCTGGCCTTTAACACCTGAGAACCTCTAGGCATTAGCTATGGTGCACTAACATTCATTTAGTATTATTGTCTCCCCTTCTCATAGAGCCTCTTTCCGGGCTCTCCTGAAAGTGATTCTGGGAGACGCTTGTATCATAACCTAGTCCCAGATTTGGACCTTAGCGTCCAAAATATGGGGGTTAGCATGAAAACCTCCAAGCTTAGTTACCAGCTTGGACCTGGTAAAGCTGCCACCACCCAAAAAATTAGAGTGTTTTGGGGCACTCTGGTCCCCCAAACCTTCCCTGGGGACCCCAAGACCCAAATCCCTTGAGTCTCACAACAAAGGGAAATAAACCTTTTCCCTTCCCCCCTCCAGGTGTTCCTGGAGAGATACACAGAAGCAAGCTCCGTGAATCTAAACAGAGGGATTCCACCCTCCCCGTTTCCAGGCTTGGAAAACAGAAGTACCGAGAGCTAACCTCTCTTCCCCCCTCACCCAGAGGGAATGCAAAGTCAGGCTAGTAAATCTAACACACACAGATTTCCCCCTGACTTCTTCCTCCCACCAATTCCCTGGTGAGCACAGACTCAATTCCCTGGAGTTCCCCACTAAAGAAAACTCCAACAGGTCTTAAAAAGAAAGCTTTATGTAAAAAGAAAGAAAAATACATAAAAATGGTCTCTCTGTATCAAGGTGACAAATACAGGGTCAATTGCTTAAAAGAAATATGAATAAACAGCCTTATTCAAAAAGAATACAATTCAAAGCACTCCAGCAACTACACACATGTAAAATACAAAAAAACCATATAAATCACTATCTGATCTTTTGTACTTACAACTGGGAAACAGAAGATTAGAAAGCAAGAGACAGAAATCCTCCCATAGCCGAGAGAGAGACAGGCAGAAGACAAAGAACTGAGACACAAACTTCCCTCCACCCAGACCTGAAAAAGTCTGGTTTCCTGATTGGTCCTCTGATCAGGTGCTTCAGGTTACCTCTTTCCAGGTGTAAGAGACATTAACCCTTAGCTATCTGTTTATGACAGCCTGCCTCCAAAATACTTTTCTAGTTGAGACTGTAAATTCTTCTCTTCCCTTCATTCCCCTGTAACTACTCCCTGAGGTCAGGGCACCTAGCACTCCCCTTGTGGCTCAGTCTCTTGCATCCATGCCCTTCACAAGGCCTGTAGTTCTTGATTTGGGAGAGATCAGAAGTGCTTGGTGTGACTGCTCGCCTCCTTGCCTCATGTAAGTGACAACCGTAGTAGGATAGCTACAAAAAATATTCATGGCGAATGTCTTCCGATTCTTGAGTGTTTTAATGGCAGGATAATGCTCATTTTGGGTGTGCACTTGAACTCCAGAAAGTGACAACAGTTGCGTATTTGTAGTAGCTAAATACAAATCCAACAGATGAGGAGAAACAGCCAGACTGCGTTACACACTCTTTTTAGAAATTCAGGACTTGGTCAGGCACTGCAGTTCAGCATCCACTGAATTTGTGATCAGCTGGAAACAGAGATGCTATCAAATCTGTGTTCCAGCAACTCCAGAGATGGGTCATGTGTCTGTGAGATTTAATCAGCAGCTGGGTTACTGCCTTCAATCTATCAGCAGATTACACTGGAATCCAGTGAATACAATTTAAAATAGCCAGAACCCTGAGGATTTTATAAAGACCCTTTAGACCAGGAGTAGGTAACCTATGGCATGTGTGCCGAACGCGACACACGAGCTGATTTTCAGTGGCACTCACTCTGCCGGGGTCCTGGTCACAGGTCCGGAGGGCTCTGCATTTTAATTTAATTTTAAATGAAGCTTCTTAAACATTTTTAAAACCTTATTTATTTTACATACAACAATAGTTTAGTTATATATTTTAGACTTAGAGAAAGAGACCTTCTAAAATGTTAAAATGTATTACCGGCACACAAAAGCTTAAATTAGAGTGAATAAATGAAGACTTGGCACGACACTTCTGAAAGGTTGCCGACCCCTGCTTTAGACTGTGCCCAGGCTCAGACATAAGCTCTGAGCTGCAAAGCACTGAATCACATGCTTAACTTTAGGCATGTGAGTAGATCCTTAGGCTTCAAAGAAACTACTCACAAACTCAAAATTAAGTATGTGAGTAAGTGCTTTGCTGGATCAGGGCCATAGTTATTTTTTCCATACTGCATCATCCAGCCATCCAAAACATACCCACAGACACTAGACCACACTGAGGACAAATTAATGAAACATGTGATGTTCCAACAAAAAAAGATAAAAGACTTTTCACTAAGTGAAAAGTACCAATTTCTCCAACTCTCATCTTTCCAAAATGCCTGGCTCAGCAATGGGGCCAGGTTTTCACTCCAAACCTGCCCTGTTTCCTACCAGCTCACGCACCCATCACCTCAGGAGCCTGCCTGCTGGATTGCCGCTGAGTTGGGAACCCCTGGGTGCCCAGGGTTGCAGTCCCAGGCAGACTGCCCTGGAGCCAGGGCACCAGTGCCCATTGTAGGAATTCTGAGATTGTTAATTTTCTTTCTGAATCAGGACAAAACCAATTTTTGAAATATCAAAATCTGCTATTCAATGGAATGACCTTACACCCACATTATCCTCACTGTTAAAAAGCTGCATCATATTTCCTGTCTGAACTTTTCCAACTTCAAATTCCAGCTACTGGGTCTCATTATGGCCTACTCTGCTAGATTAATGAGCCCTCTAAAATCAGATCTCTTCTCCTTGGGCCCATAGTTACAGACCTTGGCCTATTCCTCTTGCAGCACCTGCTCACAAGTTCCTCAACTCTCCCAGCCACTAGGTTCTATTTTTTTCAGTATATCTTAGTATGTGTAATCTGTGCAGAAGTATCGTATTTCTCTTTGCGAAGGTGAGTTTTTAGCTTTCCATATACATATTTGACAACTTGATGCTGCACAGATGTTCTAATTATTTTGTGGATCCTACCATGGTTAGTTCATGTTTGTTCATCCTTTGTTGTAATTGCTACTACTAGTTAGTTAGTAATTTTTCTGAAAACATTCCTGTTTTTGTCTCTGCAGCCTGGGGATTTATTACAGGAGAGGTTTTTACATCAGATAAAATTACCTGAAATTCTTGTTCTCTGATGATACAAGTTTGTAACAGACCGCCACTTGCCCTAACACCTTTTGTTCTCAGCTGGGGATGGTTAGTTTTTGTTAGGCTTGGATGTATTTGACTTTTACTAGTGAGTGTCAGTAAACATAGATTTCACCCTACACACACAAACCAACAAAAACATATGTCCAGCAATAATCATCAAAATTTACTGATAGGCAAAGTAAGAAAAATGAAGCCTGACCGCATATTAGGGGTTATATATTTTGACGTGTGATGTTAACAATTTGCGTTTAATGGTTATAAACCTTTAACTTTTTGAATCTCTGTCTCCTGTCAACAAATAATGATTGTCTGACCCCCTTATTGTCTGACTCACCCATAATTTCCCACAACTGTGAAAATATAAATTGATAAAAAAAATGCTTAAACCCCATAATTTTGGCACCTGTGAACATGTCAATTGATACAAATCTAAAAATAAACATTGATATTATACAAAAATTAAAACTGATTTCTGCCAAGCCTAGTTATTGTTCTTAACTTAGATATTTAAGCATTTCAAGAAGAATAGAGGGGAGGCAGTTCTAGAGTGACCATACATCACGTTTTGGTTGGGCCACTCCCTTTTTTAAGCCTTGTCCCGGCCGTCCTGACTTTTTTGGCAAAACTGGGCATTTATCCTGTTTGCTCTTGACAAATGGCCAGTTTTGCCAAAAAAAAGTGGGGTGCGACCTCTAGTGGGGCCCAGAGGAATATGCAGGGGCAACGTCATCAGGGCCGGCTCTAACATTTTTGCCTCTCCAAGCAAAAAAAAGAGCACTGTCCCGCCCTAACACCCCCCCCCGCGAGACCCATGCCACTGAACCCCCCCGAGCATTGCATTGCACCGCCCAAGTCCCCGCCCCCCCAAGCACCACACTTTGCTGCCCAAGTCCCTGTCCCCCCGAGCGTCACGCCGCCCAAGCCCCCACCCCCTCGCGCGCCATGCTGCCGAAGCCCTCCCCCGCCAAGCTGCCTAAGTCCTCGCCCTCCCAGCGCCATGCCATGCCGCCCAAGCCCCCAGCCCCCCGAGCGCCACACCGCCAGGGCCGCCAGGGCCGGCTCTAGCAATTTCGCCGCCCCAAGCATGGCGGCACGCCGCGGGGGGTGCTCTGCCACTCGCCGGTCCAGCAGCTCCGGTGGACCTCCCGCAGGCGTGCCTGCAGATGCTCCACCAGAGCTGCGGTACCAGCGGATCCTCCGCAGGCACGCCTGCGGGAGGTTCACCGGAGCAGCCTGCCGCCCTCCCGGCAACCGGCAGAGCGCCCCCCATGGAGTGCTGCCCCAAGCACGCGCTTGGTGCGCTGTGGCCTGGAGCCGGCCCTGCACGCCGTGCCCCCTCCCCTGAGTGCAGCGCCACCCAAGCCTCGCCCTCCCCAGCACCACCTGGCCGAACCAAAAAAACAAAAAAAACCCTCCAGCGCCGCCCGGCCGAACCAAAAAAACCCAAAACCCGAGCACCCCCCCACCCCAAGGTACCACCCCAAGCACGTGCTTGGTCAGCCGGTGTCTGGAGCCAGCCCTGAACGCCATCCCCGTGTAAGGGGAGAGAGGGCTCAGGTGAGTGGCTTGCGCTAGGCCAGACCTGCACAGGTGAGTTAGCAGGCAGCTCAGGCTGACAGTGCATGGGCCGATGGGGGTGAGCAGCACAGGTCAGCCTGGCCCAGGGGGACGGGGAGCTGTAGCATGGGATGGGGGGTGAGTGGTGTGGGCTGAAGCGGGGGGTGCAAGAAGCACAGGCCAACCCCAAATGATGGAGAGAGGGTGGCCTTTGGCTAGTCCAAGGCTGTGTCCTGTGTTCTCTTTTGGGAAATATGGTAACCCTAGGCAGTTCCTGGCTGTTGTTGCCACAGCATGTCTACAGCTGATGGGTTGGGTTGGACTAATGGAATCAACCTTTAAACTATTCCAAATTTGGCTCTCTTGCATCTCCAATGAGGTAACCTAGTGCAGCGATACGCCTGCAGAGAACCAGATTTCTGCATAAGGAAAGTTTTCCTTTTGGGTCTGTTGAGGGAGTTTTCTGGCAGAAAGCTAACCCAGACTATGTCAGGAAAGGAGTCAGGGATGGTACGGTGTTACGCTGGTTCACAAGGATGTGCATTACTACCATTTTTCTGGCAGCCATATTTGTTTCTGCAGAATTTAAGTTTCCATTTTAAAAAATCCAAGTCAGACTTTATCCCTTTTAACTGAGGAAAAAAATCATCTCTCAAGCACGAATGCACAGATTCATAGATTCATAGATTCTAGGGTCAGAAGGAACCAATGTGATCATCTAGTCTGACCCCCTGCACAAAGCAGGCCACAGAACCCTACCCATTCACTTCTATAACAAACCCCTAACCTATGCCTGAGTTATTGAAGTCTTCAAATTGTGGTCTGAAGACCTCAAGCTGCAGAGAATCCACCAGCAAGTGACCCATGCCTCACACTGCAGGGGAAGGCGAAAAACCTCCAGGGCCTCTGCCAATCTGCCCTGGAGGAAAATTCCTTCCCGACCCCAAATATGGTGATCAGCTAAACTCTGAGCATGTGGGCATGACTCACCAGCCAGTACTCAGGAAAGAATTCTCTGCAGTAACTCAGATCCCATCCCATCCAACATCCCATCACCAACCACTGGGCATACTTATCTGGCGATAATCAAAGATCAATTGCCAAAATTAGGCTCTCCCATCATACCATCCCTTCCATAAACTTATCAAGCTTAATCTTAAAGCCAGATATGTCTTTTGCCCCCACTACTCCCCTTGGAAGGCTGTTCCAGAACTTCACTCCTCTAGAAACCTTCATCTAATTTCAAGTCTAAACTTCCTAGTGTCCAGTTTATACCCATTAGTTCTTGTGTCTACATTGGTACTAAGCTTAAATAATTCCTCTCCCTCCCTAATATTAATCCCTCTGATATATTTATAAAGAGCAAGCATATCCCCCCTCAGCCTTCTTTTGGCTAGACTAAACAAGCCAAGCTCTTTGAGTCTCCTTTCATATGACAGGTTTTCCATTCCTCGGATCATCCTAGTAGCCCGTCTCTGAACCTGTTCCAGTTTGAATTCATCCTTCTTAAACATGGGAGACCAGAACTGCACACAGTATTCCAGGTGGGGTCTCACCAGCGCCTTATATAACGGTACTAACACCTCCTTATCTTCGCTGGAAATACCTCGCCTAATGCATCCTAAAACCGCATTAGCTTTTTTAACGGCCATATCACATTGGCGGCTCATAGTCATCCTGTGATCTACCAATACCTCAAGGTTCTTCTCCTCCTCTGTTGCTTCCAACTGATGCATCCCCAATCTATATCTAAAGTTCTTATTATTAATCCCTAAGTGCATGACCTTGCACTTTTCACTATTAAATTTCATCCTATTACTATTACTCTAGTTTACAAGGTCGTCCAGATCGTCCTGTATGATATCCCGGTCCTTCTCCATGTTAGCAAACCCCCCAGCTTCGTGTCATCCGCGAACTTTATTAGCACATTCCCGCTTTTTGTGCCAAGGTCGGTAATAAAAAGGTTAAATAAGATTGGTCCCAAAACCTATCCTTGAGGAACTCCACTAGTAACCTCCTTCCAGCCTGATAGTTCAACCTTCAGTATGACCCGTTGTAGTCTCCTCTTTAACCAGTTCCTTATCCACCTTTCAATTCTCATATCGATCCCCATCTTTTCCAATTTGACTAATAATTCCACATGTGGAACCGTGTCAAATGCCTTACTGAAATCGAGGTAAATTAGGTCTACCACATCCTTTGTCTAAATAGTCTATCACCTTCTCAAAGAAGGAGATCAGGTTGGTTTGGCATGATCTACCTTTAGTAAAACCATGTTGTACTTTATCCCAATTACCATTGACCTCAATGTCCTTAACTACTTTCTCCTTCAAAATTTTTTCCAAGACCTTACATACTACAGATGTCAAACTAACAGGCCTATAGTTACTCAGATCACTCTTTCTCCCTTTCTTAAAGATAGGAACTACGTTAGCAATTCTCCAGTCGTACGGTACAACCCCTGAGTTTACTGATTCATTAAAAATTCTCGCTAACGGGCTTGCAATTTCATGCGCCAGTTCCTTTAATATTCTAGGATGAAGATTGTCCGGGCCCTCCGATGTTGTTCCATTAAGCTGTTCAAGTATGGCTTCTACCTCAGATGTGGTAATATCCACCTCCATATCCTCATTCCTGTTTGTCATCCTTGCATTACCCCTAAGCTCCCCATTAGCCTTATTAAAGACTGAGGCAAAGTACTTATTTAGATATTGGGCCATGCCTAGGTTATCCTTAACCTCCTTTCCATCCTCAGTGTGTAGCGGTCCCACTTCTTTCTTTGTTTTCTTCTTATTTATATGGCTATAGAACCTTTTACTATTGGTTTTAATTCCCTTTGCAAGGTTCAACTCTACTTGGCTTTTAGTCTTTCTCACTTTATCCCTACATGTTCTGACCTCACTAAGATAGCTTTCCTTGCTAATCCCACCCTTCTTCCACTCCTTGTAGGCTTTCTGCTTTTTTCTTAATCACCTCTCTGAGATGCTTGCTCATCCAGCTTGGTCTACAACTCCTGCCTATGTTTTTTTTCCCCTTTCTTGGGATGCAGGCTTCCGATAGTTTCTGCAGCTGCGACTTAAAGTAATTCCAGGCCTCTTCCGCATTTAGATCCACAAGTTCTTCAGTCCAATCCACTTCCCTAACTAATTTCCTTAATTCTTTAAAGTTAGCCCTTTTGAAATCAAAAACCCTAGTCCCAGATCTATTTTTGTTTATCCTTCCATCTAGTTTGAACTGAATTAGCTCATGATCAGTCGAACCAAGGTTGTCCCGTACAACGATTTCTTCTATAAGGTCCTCACTGCTCACCAAAACCAAATCTAAATTGGCATCCCCTCTTGTCGGTTCTTCAACTACTTGGTGAAGGAATCCATCAGCTATCACATCCAGAAAAATCTGATCCCTACTATTCTTGCTAGCACTTGTACTCCAGTCTATATCTGGGAAGTTAAAGTCTCCCATGATCACACATTTCCCATTAGTGTTTACTTCTTTAAAAACATTAAAGAGGTCTCTATCCATATCCAAATCAGATCCCGGTGGTCTGTAGCACACCCCAAACACTATCTCAGGGGAGTCTCTAGTAGCTTTCTTTCCCAGTGTGATTTTTGCCCAGACAGACTCTGTCTTGTCCATTCCATCACTTCTTATTTCTTTACAGTTAACCTCCTCATTGATGTACAATGCTACTCCAACACCTTTGCCTTTATTTCTATCTTTCCTAAACAGCACATAGCCTTCAATACCTGTACTCCAGTCATGACTACTATTCCGCCATGTTTCTGTTATCCCTATAATATCTGGTTTCACTTCCTGCACCAGTAGCTCTAGTTCCTCCATTTTGTTCCCTAGGCTCCTCGCATTGGTGTACAGACATCTTAATTTTTGCCGTTTTTCTTCACTCTTTTCCCTGAGACAGCCTGAGAAAATAGCTCTGAGAACTGTGCAGTTCACTCTGAAGCCTAATGCTGACAGTTTAAATTGGAACATCACCTACTATTGCTAGTGGCTCATGCGGTCTGAACAAAGTGTGTGTGTGTGAGTCTAAAAGGAGCACCCCAAGGAATTGTTCCCAGAGTACACCCCAGGGTTTCCAGCCACCCCGGGCCAGCTGGCTTCCTCATGCGGGCACTCTCCACAGCTCTTAAGGGTGTCGTGTGTGAGTCCTGCAGGTAGAGGGCACATTTACTGCTGGAAGTGGGCAAGGCTGAGCAGGCCCCCTCGGGAGAGCACTGGTGCAGCAGCTGGCCCCACAGCAGAGGCGAGGAGGGGCAGCACTGCTCAGGTTTGGCCCCATGGCTCCTCTGTCATGATGGGGTGGCAGCAGGGCTGATACTGAGCAAGTGGCATTGTGACTTGGTGCACAGTGTCGCAGCGTCACTCAGGTTGAGCACCATGGACCCTCTGTCATGGGCGGGGAGAGGGCATGTGGGCCCCAACCTGAATGGATAGCGCGATGGCCAGTGCTGCTTTTCCTCACTCCTCCATTGGGATGCCTAACACTGATGACTCGGCACCCCTACCAATGATACGCACCACTTTTAACATGCATATGGCTGCGGTCGCCACTATATCATAATCTGAGAGCAGCGGCTTAAACAGCATCCCCTAGTTCCTGGGCTCAGTTGCTACAAAAAATGTTTTGCTGGGTCTGTAACCCATGGTGACTCCCCCCAGTACATCTTTGCACTGATTGTTTCACTACTTATTGTATCAGCTACTCCGGATTTGGGGCAGAGCTGGAGAACAGCTCTCACTACATGGCTTTGGTTTTGTCCCGTAGGCTTCAGTGTTTACTTCTGGCTTCTGTGAAATTAATTGGGAACGAAGAATTTTGAGGAAGTGTGAACTGAAAAAAAAAATCTTGTAATGATTTGTGACCCTTACAATTGATTTTTCTTCAATTATAGTTGCCATTAATGTTTCAGATTAAAGTAGCTAATTATAAAAAGAGCTAATTCTCTCTCTCTCTCTCTCTCTGAATCCTTTCACATCCCCCGGGGAAATTAAAACTTGGTGTTTCTGAAATTAATAGATGAGCAAGGAGCTCAAACTTCAGGGCCTAATTCAGGAAAGTATCCCTGTTCAGGACAGTCGTTAAGCATGTGCTTAAAGTTAAGGACATACTCAAGTGCCATTGTGAAGAGTGATGAGCTTCACTAGGTGAATAAGCACTTTCCTGAATTAAGGCCTAAATGGAGGAGGTAAAAGAGGCGTGGCTCCTTAGAAAGAAACGTGGGGCCTTTTTAAGGCATAATTGATGTTCTACACTGGTGATTCCATTAGCTCTGTGGATTCACTCCTGAGTGACACCAGGATAAATCAAATCAGAAACAGTCTCATTCTACTTCAACATTATCAGTGTGGACACGAGTACAACATGGATAAGTGACTTTTAGAGGCCACATATAGTCTGGATTGAGTTCCATGCTTAGACTGCTTGGCCTGCTGCCTCTTGGAAGTGTCCAAAGGGTCTGTAGATGGACACACAAGCACACACTTCATTTGGCTTCTCTCCTCCAGCCCTTCAATTCTACTCAAAGGGTGTTTTACTGAGACAACATCTCTCCATCCTGACCTCGTTTACTTCCTCTGGGTTCCATAAGGGATTTTGGGGGCTTGACTTGCACCATGTTAGATTCAGCTTCTCAAACATCAGCCAGTCCCATATTTTTTCTTTGATGCAATTTCTGTCATTTTCAGCAAGGATGCAAAAGCCTCGAGCAGACAGCTCTGCAGAGATTTGTGAGCTGCAAGAAGGCTTTTTGCCATGTCTCTTCTTTCTTTTCCTCATTCTTTCTTCCTGGCCTGGCTCTCTCTTCCTTTCCCCTTTTTAAATTCCCCCTTTATCCTTACTGGATAGAAGTGAGAGAATAGGTAAAAATGTGGGGGTGGGGAACTCAACTTTTCCTGTTTTTTGCTGTTGAATCAAAAAGTAAGAAAATGTGTTAAAAAGTAGTTTCTCCCTCCACTTCACATACTTTTAGACTCTTTTCCAGCTTTTGCCAGTTGGAAAGTGTGGAGAATGCCCCACATTTCACACCTTCTCAATGTGTAACTAAAACAGTGAAAAGGTGTGAAAGAGTAGCTTTCCCCTCCACTTTCTAACACTTCCATACTGTTTTCCAACTTGCAAAATCTACTTTCCCCTCTCCCCACTTTCTAGCCCATTTCCAACTTTTGCTAGTTGGAAAAGAGTTATAAAGCAAGTTGGAAGAAAGCCACAAGTTTGAAATGATTTTTTTTTAAAACCAAAAACTTTTGAAAACAAAACCTTTTAGAAAATCAACATATTTGGTCAAGAACATTTTTTTCCCCATAGAAAAATGCAATTTTGGCCAAATCCTCTCTGTTGGAAAAAGCTCAGCTGATTCTCTGAAAGTGTTAGACTCCTCCAGCATCAGGAAGTTTGGTACCTTTGGGAAGAGCCAGAGGGTCTCTAAAAATAGCTGAGAAATGTCTGTCTGAACTGTCCCTTCAAGATGAACCTCCACATCTGTGAAAATGCCAAAGTAAAACTGGCTCATCTTCCCCCTGGACTAGGTGGGGCCACAGAAAATGAGCCAGTAATTTATATTGCTCAATGGCTATCAGAGCATTTAAAATATTCCAACAATTTTCCAGGGGTTAAACAACTAAGGGATGAACCTTGACCCAGCCTCTACAAACATCTGCTTGAAAAAATAGAAAGAAAAAAGCAGAGAATCCTGACAGTGTTTTCACAGCCCAACCCCAGTTTACCAACCTGGCACCAGGTGTCGAGGAGTTTGCTTCCCATTCTCCAGGAGACAGGAAGAGCAGAAGACACTGGGACTGGTACTTATAAAAACATCAGTGCAAAGAGAACACATTATGCAAAATATATTAAACCATTTCCAAGAGAGGGAGAGAGCACGCATTCTATATATCTGGGACTATATAAATAGTAAAACCCAATGGGCCAAACCCATGCCTGATGGAACTCCACTGCAGACAGTGGAATGACACAAGGGATGAATTTGGCCCAGTGTTGTCAAGTCTGATTCCCCACTCTGCCACTTTAAGTACAGGAGGTGGGGGCCCACAAGCAGGGCTGGCTCCAGGTTTTTTGCCGCCCCAAGCAAAAAAAAAAAAAACGGAGTGCCACCCCTTGAAAAGTGCCACCCCAAAGAGCTGGAATGCTGCCCCTTTAGAAATGCCACCCCAAGCACATGCTTGGAACGCTGGTGTGTAGAGCTGGCCCTGCCTGCAAGAACTCTAAAAATTAATACTTGCCACTCCAGGCTTGTATTAAACTCCCAAGATTACAGCTTTTATCTGATCTTGGATGAGTAGATGCTGCCACCACCCAAGTGAAGAACCCCTCTGAGAACCCAGGAAGGAGCACTTGGGAATTCCTTCCTGTGGGATACTCTCAAGCCCTTTCACCCCCACCTCCGGGGAAGAGCTGAGAAAGAAAAAAAAAAAAAGAGGAAATCAGCTGTTGCCACCAGCTAATTAAACAACATGTGTACAAACCTCTTAAGACACAAAAATCTAATTCTGTTCTTAAAAAAGGTAAATTTTATTACTAAAAAAAAAGAAGAAAATACATCTGGGAATTTAGGCTTTTGCTAGACTTAAAAACAACAACTACAAGGATTAAGCATCAAGAATAGTTTTCTTGAGGTCCAGTTTAAAGGTTACAAGCAAAACAAAAGCACCTGGGGTTAGCACAGAGGAATCCACAAGCCATAAAGAAATAAAAGAGATAAACCTAATAGCGACTTCCTAGACATTTCCTGATCTACTTACATATCTGGAATTTTAGATGAGTAGTTTCTAGGTATGATACTAATGATTTTTCATACCTGGCCCAAGCTTTTCACAGCATAACTACTCCCTGTCTGCCTCTCCCTGGGAGAACAATAACAGACAGACAAAATGGGAGTCTTGTTTCAATTTTAAAAAGTTCTAGCCTTGCCATTGGCTCGTTTGGCCAGGTGCCCACTCCCTTCCTTTTACCTATGCATCACAGTGAGACTTTTTAATCCTTTACAGGTAGAGCAATTAGAGAACAGCTACTAAGAGGGCTTTTATAGCTACTGGCTGACTGGGTGTCCATAAAAGGAAGCTAACCCCCTCCCCTCTGCATTTATCACAAAGGTATATAAGAACAGTGGGCCAGATTCTCAGCAGGTGTACATCAGTTTTGCTCCTTTGATTTCAACAGAGCTATCCCAATTTACATCAGCTCAGGATCTGGGCCACTGTGTGTTTAGCATAGAAAGAACTAAACATAACCTGGGCTACGTTTGCCAGCATTTAAAAATGGCTATTGCCACATACGTTTTAAATATCTGAGCAATCCAGCTAATGAACTAGCTATCCAATGATGGACTGTACCTCTGAGAAATAGTTATGAATATTATTTTTTAGTTTCCTGCAAGTGGGGGGTGAGCGGGAAGTACATTACTTCCTGTACTTCTCCATACTAATTCAGACATGCGCGGATGGTCAAATATTCAGCAGCAGCTAATGACAAAGCTGAATGAGGGAGAGGCAAATACTGACATTAATGATAAGTTAGTAAGTAGGCAGCACCACTGCAGCTAGTTAGGTAGCAAGGCCAAGCTGTCGGTTCTACCTAGTTATGTATCAGACACAGCACAGCCAGCCTTCGCTATCCCATGCACATGGGGTGGAACCTGTTTCGTATCACTGAAAATGTGGATGAGGAGGCAGAGAGAGTCTTTCTATAATAGATCTCTTCACCTCAGCAGTGACTGACTAATGACTCGCAGCTATGAGGAATGTCTGATTCGGCCCAGGGTGACCCACATATCATTGCTCAGTCAAGGGGGGACTGAATCATTTTCCATGTGAACTAATTTACTGGAAAAAAAATATGTATGCAGTGGGCAGATGTCATTTGTCTCAAGGATGGGACTAGCGGGGATGTAGGGAGCTGGGCAAAGGTGAGATGTATGCAGGATCCAGAGCTAGCAAGCACAAGCCAGGACATTCACAAGTAGCATGCCAGATTCCTGCCACAAGCAATTTGTACACATATAGAGTATGTCTACACTACGAAATTAGGTCAATTTAATAGAAGTCGATTTTTTAGAAATCGATTTGATACAGTCGATTGTGTGTGTCCCCACTTAAGACCATTAAGACCATTAAGTAGCCGGAATGCATCCACAGTACAGACTCTAGTGTCGACTTTCGGAGTGTTGTACTGTGATAGCTATCCCACAGTTCCCCCAGTCTCCGCCGCCCACTGGAATTCTGGGTTGAGCTCCCTATGCCTGATGGGGCAAAAACATTGTTGCATGTCATTAGGGTACATGTCATTAGGCCCCCCCTCCCTCCGTCCCTCCGTGAAAACAATGGCAAAAAATCATTCCTCACCTTTTTTTCCTGGGTTACCCGTGCAGACGACATACACAGCCAGCATGGAGCCCGCTCAGCTCACTGTCACTGTACGTCTCCTGGGTGCTGCTGACAGACATGGTACTGCATTGCGGATGGCAGATGGTGCAATATGACTGCTAACTGTCATTGTTGTCCCGTGGGTGCTCCTGGCCAACCTCAGTTAGGTTGGTCGGGGGCGCCTGGACAGACATAGGTGCTCCTGACCGGCCTTGGTGGGGTCAGTTAGGGGCACCTGGACAAAAATGGGAATGACTCCAGGTCATTCTTTTTGAGTTTTGTCTAATGGAGATTCAGTCCTGCCTGGAATATCATGCCAGCTGGAGGCTTCTGCCTTAGGCTGCTCTCCCAGTCAGCACCACGCAGTCGCACCTACCCCAGCCTACCCCTTGCTCCTATGGCTCATGAAGCCGTACACAGGCACCCTGGACAGTAGTAAGAAGCTGTTCAACTATAGGCTGAGCAAGTGCAGAATGGTGGTAGAATGTGCCTTTGGACATTTAAAAGCTCACCAGTGCAGTTTACTGACTCAGTTAGATCTCAGTGACACCAATATTCCCATTGTTATTACCGCTTGCTGTGTGCTCCACAATTTCTGTGAGAGTAAGGGGGAGACATTTATAGCGGGGTGGGAGGTTGAGGCAAATCATCTGCCGCTGATTACGCGCAGCCAGACACCAGAGCAGTTAGAAGACCACAGCAGGGCGCGCTGTGTATCAGAGAAGCTTTGAAAACCAGTGTCATGACTGGCCAGGCTATGGTGTGAAAGTTCTGTTTGTTTCTCCTTGATGAAAACTCGCCCCCTTGGTTCACTCTACTTTCCTGTAAGCCAACACCTTCCCCTCCCCCCTTTGATCTCTGCTTGCAAAGGCAATAAAGTCATTGTTGTTTGAAATTCATGCATTCTTTATTAATTCGTCACACAAATGTGGGGATAATTGCCAAGGTAGCCCAGGAGAGGTGGGGGAAGAGGGAAGCACAGGGGTGGGGTAGTTGTAGGGGTACCCCCTACAATGGCATGCAACTCATTATAGAAGCGGCATGTCTGGGGCTCTGACCTGGAGTGGCCGTTTGCCTCTCTGGTTCTTTGGTAGGCTTGCCTGAGCTCCTTAAGTTTCAAGCGGCACTGCTGCGGGTCCCTGTTATAACCTCTGTTCTTCATGCCCTTGGAGATTTTTTCAAATATTCCAGCATTTCACCTTCTGGAACAGAGTTCGGATAGCACGGATTCGTCTCCCCTTACAGCGATCAGATGCAGTACCTCCCATTCGGTCCGTGCTGGAGCTCTTTTGCAGTTCTGGGACTCCATGGTCACCTGTGTTGATGAGCTCTGCATGGCCAAACAGGAAATGAAATTCAAAAGTTCGCAGGGCTTTTCCTGTCTACCTGGCCAGTGCATCTGAGTTGAGAGTGCTGTCCGGAGCAGTCACAATGGAGCACTCTGGGATAGCTCCCTGAGGCCAATACCATCGAATCATGTCCACTCTACCTCCAATTCGATCCAGCAGGGTTGATTTCAGTGCTAATCCCCTTGTCGGGGAGGAGTACAGAAATCGATTTTAAGAGCCCTTTAAGTTGACAAAAATGGCTTTGCCGTGTGGATGGGTGCAGGGTTAAAGCCATCTAACGCTGCTAAATTTGACCTAAACTCGTAGTGTAGACCAGGGCATAGAGTGCAGGCAGAATCCACAATCTATGCAAGCAGAATGAAGGACCTCTGATAGATGCAAGCCACATGCAGGCACCTAGACAGATACAGTTCTCTGACTATAAGCAACCTATGGGATACCTGACCCATCGGATCTGCATGCAGGGACCCCGATACATGCAGGCTGCATGAAGGATCTCGGATGCACACAATCTGCATGCTGTGCTGAAAAGCAGAATATAGATACCATCAGCAGGGACTTGGGCTGTGGATGTGGATTTCTGCAAGGACATTTTTGTGTTGAAATCAAGTGTCAGGAAATATCTTTGCCCAATAAGGGTGTGTGTCTTCCAATGAGTGTGTATTGTTGAGAAATGAAAGAGCACAAAGGGGAGGGACCACTTGCCGGAGGAATGGGAAGGGGATAAATGGAAGACCATGAAATTCTCAGCAAATGTATAGACCAAGGAAGGCCAAACTTACTGACCCTCCAAGCCGGTTACAATCATTTTCAGAAGTTTGAGATCTGCAAGACGCACACAATCTGCCCCATGGGGCTGCGCCTGCCAGGGTGCAGGGCTTCTTCCCTGATGCCCCCCCTCCGCAGGCCTAAATCCCCAAGACCCCTCTCCCTGCAAAGCTAACCCCACCAGCTAGCCGCAGAGCAGCCCCAAGCTTCCTACTCCACACCGCGTCTGATAGGTGGAGAACGGGAGGGGAGGGCCTCTGCAAGCAGCACTTTAACTGTAAAAAAGCTGCATGTGGCTCACGAACCACGGTTTGGCCATGCCTGATATAGACATTGTGACTGGGATTTTCAAAGGAAGCCAGAGGAGTCAGACACTCACATTGCATAGAATTGGGTTCCTAACTCATGGATGCTCGCCTACAACTGAGTGTATTATTCACAATAGGGAATGGATCCACTATCTTGTTCTCCTCGTGGAGTGTCCATGAGCTGGTTTTAAAGTTAACCAACCCTTGTTTTAATTGCCACATGTGCTGCGTGTGATTGGTCAAGTAAGTCACATGATATTGCTGTCTGTTCCCCAATTAGCTGAGCTCACAGGCACTGCTTGTGTAAATAGCTGCACATGCGAATCTGAAATTTGGTTTCCATAAATACAGCCAGGGGAGATTCTGAAATTTGCCTTCTGCGATTGCGCATGCCAGTAACATGTGACTGCATGAGTGTTCCTGAAAAAGGAATATAAAAGGGGCACCAGAGAGGCAGAGGTGAATATACTTAACAATGGAAGTGAATAGTAGTAGACATATTCCTATAGACTTTGCTATTTCCTAACAGAGCCAGGCTGTGTGGCCCTTCCTCGCATTGAGTTCAGAGGGTCTATTCATGGTATAAAGGACTGAATGCGAGTAAGGGTATCAAAGATTTAGAAAACCTGCCCTGTGAGGGAAGGTTCAAAAAACTGGGCATGTTTAGTCTTGAGAAAAGACGACTGAAGTGGGGTGGGGACCAGAGAGCAGTTTTCAAAGATGCTAAGGGCTGTTAGTGGCATGGGAACACTTTGAATACTGGGGGTGCTGGAAGCCAGCCCCCTTGCCTTACCCATGTCCGTCATCCATCCCCCCCGAGCCAGCAGGCTCGCAGACAGGGCGAGCAGGGCTGGCGGGCTGGGATGCAGGGTCCAGAGCATGGGGAGCTGCAGCAGAGCCCCGGTTAAAACCTGGGGGTGCTGAAGCACCCCCTGCACCCCTAGTTCCTGCACCTATGAGGGTTGTTGTAAAGAGGATGGTAATCGATTGTTCTCCATGTCCACTGGAGGTAGAACAAGCACTAAGGGGCTTAATCTGCAGCAAGAGAGATGTAGATTAGATATTTGGAAAAAGTTTCTAACTGTAGGAGTGGTGAAGTTCTGGAATGGGCATCCAAGGGAGGTTGTGGGATCCTCATCATAGGTGGTTTTTAAGAACAGGTTGGACAAACGTGTCAGGGATGGTCTAGGTTTACTTGGTCCTGCCTCAGCGCAGGAGGCTGGACTTGACCGCTCAAGGTCCCTCCCAGCACTACGTGTCTATGATTCTATGTTCACACCTGCAGAGCAAACAGAGTCACCCAGCATAGCCTTTCAGTGTCATGGCTCCAGCTCATGGACATCATGTCAGCCATCCTAACATGGCTCATACTAAAATGGTTTAAAGAGGGCTCATTATCACTTGCTTTGAACATGGCTCACCCAGCCAGCATCGACCAAGCATAACTCTCTTTTAAAAATACTCTGCCGTGGCAGACCTTGTATGAACCAAGGCGGCATCCATACTGGAAATCTTTGTACCCATTTCCCAGCAATTACTATTGGAGGCAAAGCCTAGGCACTTCCGATCATTATGTAATGACAGTGCACTTGAATCTGCAGCTGTCATGGCATTGTGCTGGAAATGCTAGAGGCCTGGGTTACACCCCTGGGAACATTGGTTTGCCAACCCACTAAAACCCTGATGCAGCAAAGCACTTAAGCAAGTGCTGGGTGGCGATATTATCTGGAACCAAGGCCATAGTGCTGTGAGAACAGTACATTTGTTCAGAAAAAGACCGTCCCACCTAGAGGTCTGAGTACAATGGGATCCCCACAAGCTTGCTAGCTCATCAGCGCTATAGAATGCGACCCCTCTTCCCCCTCCCACACACATTAAGGGCTTGTCTGACTGAAGTCAATGGAAGTTAGACTGTTGATGTCAGTGAGGCCAAGATTTGGCCCTAAATAGTCCCACTGGCAGCCTCCTGGCACAGTGCGATTGCAGTCACGTACCGGGCAGTGCTGAGGAATAGAGTGCTGCTGCCTGTTCTCCAAGGTCACCGAGGTGGTGGGAAAGAAAGAAAAGAGCAAGAGAAAAAAAAGTTGACTCAGAAACCACATGGAATTTGTTGCCTTTCCAGAATTCTGGGAAGAGAGAAAATAGCCACAGTTATTCCAGGCATGCCAGGATAATAGCAGGCTGTTTATTGTTTATATGCAAAGAATGTCAAGCAGCCAGTCCAAAGCAGGAAAGAGGGATGAGGAATTTGTCAGACTTGTTCAGACACACAAAGGCTTCTGCTTATCTAAGCAAAGTGCAGGGAAAATATCCTAGCTCTGCTCCACCTGCAAACTAGATAAGGGAGTTAACCCTCTCTCTGTGCTGCAAGCACACACCCACTTCAGTTCAGTTTATAAGGATTTTTTGGCATGACAGTGAGCGATGGTATGAAAGGAAGGTTGGCCTAGAGGGTAGAGTGCTAGCTTGAGGCTCAGGACACCTGGCTTCACTTCCCTGTTCTTCTATGGATGACTGTGTGTGACTGTGGGCAAGTCTATGGGCCTCAGTTCCTGCTCTGTGAAATGGGGCGAGTGGTACTACCCTGCCTCAGCACGGCACTGGGAGGATAAACAGGCTCCAAAGATTGTGAGGTGCTTAGATACCATGGTGACGGGGCCCAGAAAGTACCTCAAACAGGCATGCCAGCTAGATCCCTAAGGTATCTGTGAAAGGCGAGTTAGATTTGTCCTTGCTGGGGCTTCACAGTGCTTGGGGTTTGAGCCACTGTGTGCATTCCTCTGGATGTGTCGTGCAAGGTCACCTCTGCTGCCTTTCCCCAGCACCAGGCCTAGTTTGTCCTCATTGCTTTTTTATTAGATGGCTTTTAGGTGTCCTGCAAGCTTGGGGCGCCTCTCTCATGCATACACGTCAGACATCAGAGTAGGAAGTGCCTCTCTGTCACAGTTTCTCCTCTGTCACATACATACACATGCATGCTCCTATTTGCAGAGACAGCCAGTGGTTGGGTGGGTGGACTGAAGGTTGATGGGTTGGTGAACTCCAGTGACACGCCATTGGAAACAAGGTGCCAAGCTTTTAACAGTATAATTAGCCACTGGAACAAATTACTGAGAGATGTGGTGGATTCTCCATCACTTCAAGTTTTTCTATCAAGAGTGGATGTGTCCCTAAAAGACGTAATGCCTCCAGAAAATTGGTCTCCATGCAGGGAGAGATTCTTTGGCCTGTATTATGCAAGCAAGTAGCCTAGAGGACCAGAGTGGTTCCTTCTGGCCTTAAAATCTAAGAATGAATCTGGGAATCTATAAAATCTAGCTTACTATCTCCAGTCACAGGGGGAAAAGATCATTAGAAATTCAGACTAATATTGGAAAAAATGATTGAAGAGGAACACTGAAAGAAATGGAAGACAGAAGACACCAGGACGGATGTCACACAAAACAAAGAAAAGAAGACAGAGGGAGACAGCAGGCCAGACTAATCAAAGAAGAAATGCAAAGCTACATTTGTCTGTTTACTTATCTCCTTTCAAAGTGACATAAATAATTCTAGTGATAATTGCAGGACGTTGGACTTCTAGAGAAGCTGCTGTTTCATAACTTCCAAACTGCAGCGGCATCTCCAGTGTTGCCAGCTCCTCACAACCAGAGACATTATCAGGAATTTTACTAGAACTGTTTGGTACATTTTTAAAATAGCTAAACAATGAATAGCAGGAGAGTCATTTAGTGGAACACTAAGCAGGGAAATGGCAAGCTGGCCCAGAAAGGGGAAGAGAGGACAAGATAAAAGAAAGATTTTTTCTTCTCCTTAATATGCATCCCATTAATAATGTACTCCCTTCATGAACATTTAGTAACTTAATGGCCTGTTTAAATCTGTCCCACATTCTGTTCATACCATTGTCTCCAAGCTCATTCAGAAGTCCCCTTGGGTGTTCAGACAACCCAATTGCTTAATAGACTGAACATTCCAAACCTTCTATAAGAAATAATATCCACCCAGCTGTACAGAGCAAAGCTGCCTTGCCATCAATGACTTCTTGGGACAGTCTATGATTCCCTCTGCTCTGCTAGTCTTTGGCTCTCAGATACAGCAAGGTAAGCCCCACAGGCCATGCTTATCCCTGGTATAAATGCACTGAAGGCAATGGAGCTTGGCCCTGGGTTATTAAGGGCCAGACTTCCAAAAGAGCTCAGCATGAACACTTTGGAAAATCCAGGCTTTCTTGAGGTGCCTACATGGGACCTGGCCTCTTTTGAACATTTGGTTTTAAGAACTTTTTCATCTCTGCGTCTCTCCATGCATTCAAGAAAATAAAATACATTCAAAACCCTGTGCCTATCTTTGGTTCTTACTTTTCTCTTACCCTCAGGGGCATAAATGCCACTAAGATCTTCTTCTTACACACAACAAATCTATATTGGGGCCAGTCCTCAGCTTCAGCAGGACTTCTGCCTGAGTAAGGGACAGAGAAAAGACTTCAGTATTGGACCTTTATTTTTCAGCTTACATTACATCAATGCCTCAATAGAAGACCACCTGGAGAAAATTGATTGTCTTTAGCAGAGGAAACCAAGGAGACAGCTCGGGTTCTCTCCCAGATGAGTCATGGATCTTGAGGAGAGTGAGGTGGTTAATTAAATGAATTCACGGTCCTGGGGAATGGGGGTGGAGGGGACAAGGGCTCTCCCAAGAATAGGTATTCTTTGTAGAGGGTTTTGGAGTCTTGGACGGAGTGGAAATTCTCTTTGTGTCTTGAACTGAGATGTGGAGATGCTCTCAGGGGAGGGTTCTTCATGTATAACATTGGGAGGAAGCTGCTTTTGTGGGGAGATTGCAGCATTGCTAACTTGGGAGGAGGGGGTCTGCTCTTGCTTGGGGACTCAGTAACTCTCACTGGGGAGGGAATGTTCCTGGGCAGGGGGAAAGGATTGGGCCCCTACAGACATCTTCCATCTGGAACTTACATGCCAAAGTCATAGGTGCATTAGAAGTACCTTGGCTACATCCTGCTGTCTCCAGTGGATGGGTAGGGCCAGCCAGCTCCCACTTTCTCAAATGCTTTGCTGCCACTGAGCCTGGCTGAGCAGCTCACCCCAGGAGTGTCTCAGCTGTGTTGATTCATGTACATTACATCCAATGGGCCAAATTAAGGCAGGCCTGCTGGGGGTTCATCAACGAGATCCTCTTCTGCGCCAGCGCTCCCACGTAGCAGGCAGCCATGAATTAGCTGCAAGAGCTGGGAGCACAGAGAAGGGAGGGTCACCGACCCAGAGCTTGCTGGGCCACACTGCTGGAAGCGCCAAAGTCACAAGACTGATCATCACTGAAATCCAGCTCCCCCTGCCGGCATTACATCTCAGGCATAAGGGCTCCCTGCACACTGCTCCAGCAGCCAGGTCTCTCCCCCACCCCGCTCCTCTCCCACAGGGCTCCACTGGCTCCTGTGGCCACTATTCGGCTCTAAATGTTGTTTGGCGTGTTTGGCCATCTGAGCAACCTGACTTGCTGAGCCACCAATAATTTCCCAGTGAGCTCACTACTGATGGTATGAACTGAATGTTGTCAAGTGGATCCAAATAATAACCACCCATCGGGGTGTTACCCAACCAGAGAAAATTGCCTGTCTCAAACTCATAGTAGGGAAAGGGTGTCAGGCTGGTAGCCTCTTGCTCAAGTGAGAGGATTTCTAAAGAGCCCGGCATAATACATGGAGTGCTACTGGGGTGTGTCGGCTGTCTGAGCTGGTAGGAAAGTTACTGACTCACCTGTCAGATGCAGCTCAGCTTCAGAAAATTCCCAGCGAGGTCACTCCTCTTGCCAGGCAGGAAACGCTCGAGACCAATGCAATACATTTATAAATGAAAATAGATAAGCTGGATGAGTAAGTGATGCAATACAAATAAGGTCACGCTCAGCAACCATGGGGCCATGGCAAGGAGAGTATCATTGGTTCCTGCCAGCCCCCCGGACAGCAAGTTGGTACTGGAGACACTGATCAGACAGCGGCAACAATCAGCTGGAAGTGGGAGAAAGGAGACTGGCTTGCCAGTAAGCTTCCTGCAAAGGCAGCCTAGGGCAGGACTGAATCAGCTGGAAGCTAGCAGACATCACCCTCAGCCCCAGGACTTGTGGGAACCTCCCATTGTTCCTGAGCCCCACATGGAGAATGACATGTACACAGATGAGATGCTTGACAACGTGCTAACAGAAGATTAGGTGGACACATCTGCGACCTGCCCTGAGTGAGAGAGACAAGCCTGATATGGGTCATTATATTGCACAGGCACTTGCCATTCTGCACATGGCCAATAGCAGACACCTATAGATTCCAGTCAGGGTCGTCTCCTTCAGAGCCACTCCCTAGGCTACTCTAGGCTGTCCTGGGGATCTGTATATGCCCATCTTCTTGAGAAATGGGGACCAGAGTCCCGGATTTCCCTGGGAACTTTTGACCACAAGGTGTATCCCATGCACTAGCAATGTGTTTTGCCTGTGGGGGAGGGGTCTGACTGTTGCATTGTTCCCAAGTGCTCACATGCACACACAGCCCTGGAGTGGTGGTGTACTCTCAGAGGCAGGACCAGCTTCCTGGGGAGTCAAAACCAGTGGCAGAATGTAGTGTCAAGTTGTAAGGAGCATTCACGAAGCAAACTGACTCTTGTTTGATTGCTATAAAATGCTCTTACTCAGGGTCAGTGCAAGGAAGGTTCACGCCCTAGGTGAAACTTCCACCTTGCGCCCTCCCCTGTCCCTGAGCCCTGCAGCAGCTCCCTGCCCCCCCTGCCGTGAGGTACTACCCCACATGGCAGCTCCCTCTCTCTGCCCTGAGGAATCCCCCTGCAGCAGTTCCCCCCCCCCCGGGGAGCCATGTGGCAGCTTCCCACTCCAGCTCACCTCTGCTCCACCCCCTCCCCGAGCCCTGCGGCAGCTCCCCACCCTCCCCTCTGCCCTGAGGCACCCCCCTGTGGCAGCTCCCTCCCCCCAGCCCAGGGAGCCATGCAGCAGCTCCCCGCCCCAACTCACTCCTGCTCTGCCTCCTCCCTGAGCACGCCATCACTGTTTCACTTCTCCCGCCTTCCAGGCTTGCAGCACCTAAGCTGATTGGTGCTGCAAGCCTGTGAGGTGGGAGAAGAGAAACAGCCACAGCATGCTCAGGGAGGAGGCAGAGCAGGGATGAGCTGGGGCGGGGAGTTCCCCTGTGTGCCACCCCCCCCTTACTTGCTGCAGGTGGCCCTCCCCACGCCCCCTGCCCCAGCTCCCTCCCCCTAAATGCCAGCGGCGACTGGGGCTGCCGAAGATCCGGCCACCATGGTCTCCGCCGAAGAAACTGCCGCCCCCCAAATCCTAGTGCCCTAGGCGACCGCGTAGGTCGCCTAATAGGTTGCACCAGCCCTGGTCTTACTCATAACACAGGGGGAGAAAATGAAGGCCTGGAGCTCAGACCTTGGGATAGACACAGTGAATCTGTTCCCTGGGAGGAAGACGGGCGGAATAGTGGAGAGAGTGACCATGTCATAACTAGAACAGGAGTACTTGTGGCACCTTAGAGACTAACAAATTTGTTTGAGTATAAGCTTTCATGGGCTACAGCCCACTTCATCGGATGCATAGAATGGAATATATAGTACATTGACCAAACCGGACAGTCACTATGCAAAAGAATAAATGAATAAATGGACACAAATCTGACATCAGGAATCGTAACATTCAAAAACCAGTAGGAGAACACTTCAACTTCTCTGGTCACTCAGTAACACACTTAAAGGTGGCAATTTGGTAACAGAAAAGCTTCAAAAAATGGACTCCAGTGAGAAACTGCTGAACCTGAATTTATATACAACTAGATACCATTAATTTAGGCTTGAATAGAGACTGGGGATGGCTGAGTCATTACATGGATTGAATCTATTTCCCCATGTTAAGTATCCTCACACCTCTTGCCAACTGTCTGAAATGGACCATCTTGATTATCACTACAAAAGTTGTTTTTCTCCTGCTGATTATAGCTCATCTTAATTAATTAGCCTCTTAGAGTTGATATGGCTACTTGCACCTTTTCATGTTCTGTATGTATATATATATCTCCTTACTATATGTTCCATTCTATGCATCTGAAGAAGTGAGCTGTAGCCCACGAAAGCTTATGCTCAGATAAATTTGTTAGTCTCTAAGGTGCCACAAGTTCTCCTGTTCTTTATGCGAATACAGACTAACACGGCTGCTACTCTGAAATATGTCACAACTGCTGCTCCAGATGCTTCAGTCTGGAATATGTCCTCTCACTTAGCATACACTCCCCCCAGCCCCAGGAATAAGACAACAGGCCAGGGGGCGGGGGAGCCCAAAACAATGGCTCTGAGCCCACTGAAAATGGAAATCTGGATTTTTCTTGCCTGATCATCTGTATGTCACACCTGATTCCATCATTCCGAAAGAACTGACACAGATTAAAGAGCATGTACACGAGCTATGATTAGTAGGATTTGTCTGTTGTATTAGGTAGTAGGTTATAAGTCATCAGAAGTCAGGGAAAAGAGATAGGCTTGATATGGGATTTAAATAGAAGGGCAGGCAAATAGGTAAAGTGTGGCAATCAGGGCATTCCAGATGATGAGGAAAGCGTGGGAGAAAGACATACCACCCGGATATGGAAGATCAGGGAACATTAACAGCATGTCATAGAGCTGCATTTGACTTGCTGCAAAAAATCATCATCATCATCATCATAAAAACACTTTTTTTTTCATTTTCATCTATTTGTTTTCTGCAGAATTTCAGATTTTCAAAAAAGACCATGCAGAAAGGCAGCTTCACCTCTGTAGAAGAGTTGGAAGTGGGACAAGACATGATCAAGGAATTGTTTTGACGGAAGTGGTTCAAGGATGTGAAGGAAAACAAGAACCAGATTTGTAGAAATGAGATGGTATAGAAACACAAGAAAAAAGTGAGGAAGGGAGAGAAAGAGGAAACACAAAACTGACAAGAATGAGCTGCAAAGTATTCAAACAGCTAAGCAAAAAGAGAAAGGGAAAGAATAAGGAAATGGGAGAGAGAGAGAGAACACAACTCTGAACACTCTGAGGCTTGATTGTGGTGTAAGTCAGTTCTGCTGATTTTAACTGAGTGATGCCAACTTTCACCATTGGGGACTTGGCTCATTGATTCCAACGGAGCTAGACCAGTTTACACCAGCTGGGAATCTGGTCCCCAACCTCTATGCCAACTAACTTCCCCTCTATTTGTAAGCCCTTAGCTCTTACGCTTCCTGAGATGCTGGTGCAAACCTTGACTCCTGTCTATAATGAGAGGTGCTGTCAGAAAAGAGAGGAAGCTCTCAGTCTGTTGAGTCAGTGCTGGGGAATGCAGGCCAAATAAACAGAGAATGCTCTTGACAGCTGAAGAGGAGAAATTGCAACAGAGCTATTAAACTAAACTTTTGAAGGCAAGTGAAATACAACTTGACAGAGAATGGCCACCAAAATGCCAATGCAATAGTCACTTCAAGAAGAAGTAGAAGGTTCCTCAATATCATTCTTCATATTCTGATAGCTCTAGAGGCCCCAGCTGAGTTCAGGGCCCCATACAAATGACAGCTCCTCTCCTGGAGAGCTTACAGTCTAAATGGACAAAGAATTGTCTCCATTTTACAGACAGGGAACGGAGGCCCAGGGAGATTAAGTGAATCTCCCAGACCCTCACAGTGAGACTGTGGCAGGACCAGGAACCAAGCCCCGATCTCCTGAGTCCTTTCCATCACATTGAAACTCCACTCACTGGTCTTTTCTATCATGATAGACAGTGCTCTTGAATCACAATGTGAGACTCTTGACCCAAATGACACTGAACACCTGAACCCAGATGGACTCCAATTGAAAGAGAGGGGCATGTGTGGGGGTCCCATCCAAAGGCAAGGGGCTCCAGTGAGACAGACTGAGTGCGAAAGAGAAGACCAGTGCAGAAATAAAGCAGAGATTGTGGAGGAAAATTCCATGACCTTGAAACAAATGACGGAATAAAAGATAAAGACCAACTGGTCACTCTCCAAAGATGCCCTCTGAGAAAGGGGATGTTGGCCCTTTCTAGTTCTCTTTCCCTCCCTGCTGCCTTTCAGCCTTGCTGCCGAGGCAGCCTTATCAATAAAGCATGAAAAGCATTTCTCACCTGAGGAATCTTCCTCCTGGAGAGATTAGCCAGCCTAGTTCCCCTCTGGACAGAAGGAACTGCAGCCATCTCTGGAATGCAAGACTGCCTCTCCCTTCTTGGCACCGGGTGGCTGAAATTCCTGCTGTCTCTCTGATGCATGGACTGGAGCACATTGCACACCATGCTGGTGCCTTCCAGTTGCACATCCTTCATCCGCCTGGCATTGTCTGGTGAAAGGGGTTGGTGCAGCATATCTTGGGTGTGTAATGATACCGTACATGAGGGATGGGAGAGGTCAGTGTGCAGGCCAGTGGATCTTGACACAAGCCATCTGAGGTCAGTAGATGAGAGTCCATCATACGGTTTCCTGAGACTGTGCCAAGCGAAATGTGTTTGCTGTGAAGTCTGTGTTGGTATCAAACAGGGAGAGCAGAATCCCCCAGTCCCCTGAGTCCTAAGGAATATTAATAGCTAATACGAATACTATCCAGACAGTGGGAAATACTGCCCATTACTGTGGTATCTGGACGCCTTTTTCTTAAATATGTACTTTTCTCCTGGGACAGCCACAGCCTAATGCCAGCTGGGGTTTGGGGCCTCTAACTTTTCTTGCCATGGGAGATTCATAGAGTTTAAGGGATCATTAGCTCATCCAGTCTGACCTCTTGTCTAGCACAGGCCATCACATTTCACTCAGTTACTCCTGCATTAGCTCTATCACATCTGCTTGGCTAAAGCATCTCTTTCAGAAAGGCCTCCAATCTTGGTCAGAAGCCACTAAGATATGGAGAATCCACTACTTCCCTTGGTAGCTTCTTCTACTGGTTACTCACCCTCACTGTTTAAAAATATGTGCCTTGCTTCTGAATGTGTCTGGCTTTAACTTCTAGCCACTGGGTCTGGGTCTGGATCTGGGTCTGTCTTTCTCTGCTAGAGTACAGAACCCTTTGCCACCTGGAATTTTCTCTCAGTGAAGGTACGTCAGGAGGTGATTTGATTACAGGGTGGATCTTTTTGGTAAGCTGAATAGATTGAGCTTGTTAAGTGTCTCATTGCAAGGCATCTTTTCAAGCCCTTGACTCCTTTTGGTGAATTGTCACAGCTTGCCAGGAGCAAAGGGTTATGTCCTGGCTCATCCTGTAACTGTTAATTGAAAGTCAGCCCCAAAAATGGCCTTTAACTCCACAACAAACAGGCAGTTTGTTCCTTACTTTAACTGAAGGTGCAGTCAGTTTGTCAAGCCCAGGCTGAGGAGTATTGGTCAAGAACAGAGAGCTCCTCCCCTAGTCCAGCTTCTCCAGCAGTCATCCTCAGAAGAAGCAAGTAAGCCCTCTTATCCCACCTGATGGGTCCTGATTGGCTACTGCCTCCTCCAGGCCTTTTTAGCCACTGAGAGACCAAGTCTTGTTTGTTCAGCCAGTGCCAGAACCAGAACCAGAGTGGCCTCTCTAGGCTGTTCTCAGATGACTAAACTCCCTGCCCCTCTTTGCCAGGTAATACTTTTTCTTCGAATGAGTGTGTCAGGGTGGTAATGCTTCCAGCAAGGGCAGAGAAGGCCAGTTAAATCCTATCACGTGACTTTTCTGTACACTCTCTCCAGGCTAGGCTTGACCCCTGCAATAATGTGGGGAGGATACCCCGAAGGTTCATGGACGGTTGGATTCCTGGGAAATTAAAAGAGAAAATGGTTCAATGTGCTTAGTAGTAGGTAACTGGGGTAACAATAAAACGAGGAATCCTGGAACCTCTCTGAACATATCCAGAATCAAACCTTTTCATTATATCCACAACATCTGAGAGCCAAGTGTATGACGTTACCATGACCCCAGTACTCTGCTCCCAGAGTTCAACTGTGTCAGAGTGGTCCAGAGAGGAGGAATGGCCAGTCTCCTCACTGACAATGGATGCCAGCTTTCCTCAGTAGATTTCATCAGCCAAAGGGCTGGTGGGTCAAACTCCAGAATCTCACTGAGCAGCATTGGCTGGACTCCTCATTTGTCCTCTCCAGAAATGGGTCTGTATCTACAGATGTTGAACTCTTGTTCTGAAACCAAGTAACTACTCACAGAGAGGAAATACTTGACTCTCTTACTGATGGCAGATGCATAGATGGTGAGGCCAGATGGGAGTATTATGATCATCTAGTCCAGGAGTAGGCAACCTATGGCATGCGTGCCAAAGACGACACAGGAGCTGATTTTTAGTGGCACTCACACTGCCCGGGTCCTGGCTGCTGGTCCGGGGGGCTCTGCATTTTAATTTAATTTTAAATGAAGCTTCTTAAACATTTTAAAAACCTTATTTACTTTACATACAACAATAGTTTAGTTATATATTAGAGACTTATAGAAAGAGACCTTCTAAAAAGGTTACAATGTATTACTGGCACGTGAAACCTTAAATTAATTAGAGTGAATAAATGAAGACGCTGCAAAGCGCTTCTGAAAGGTTGCCAACCCCTGATCTAGTCTGACCTGCTGTGTGACACGAGCCGTAGACATCTCTCAGGGATTCCTACCCATCCTCCCCTGCTATGTAAGTGACAGTGTCTAGCCCCAAAGCTTGTGTCTGAGCTGCAGCATATCATCCCATCTCTGCTGAGTTCTGGATTTATGGCTGCCTGACAAAGGGCATGCTGACACTCCAGCCGGAGAGCGGATTCCACAAGCCAATTCTGCCCAACGCTTTTGGACACTTGGTGAAATTTTGAAAGCTTGAAAACCTGCATGGAATGAAGGGCTGAAAAACGGGGTGTGAAATTTCACTTCCACTTGTTTGTTAATCTACCTAGCGTTTGGCGCACAGAGTGGCATTCAGCCTGATTGGCGCACCCCTCCTTCACCACTCGGGGGAGCTGTCTCCAGCACAGGGTGAAGCCAGACACTGGGGTAAACAACAAATCTTTGTACCATGAAACTGACAAGCAGACGAGACTGAACTAACTGCAGAAAAGGGGGCAAAGAGCAGCTGTATTCTCTCCTCTAAGCCAGGTCCCAGAGCCTGGCAACTTGCTGGGAAATGGCTTGCAGCAGTGACTGGGCATATGTGTAGGAAGAGTTGCTGCTGGGACTACAAATCAATAAGCTGCTAGTATGTGAGAGGAGTAGTATGCCCGGAATGCAACAAAACCCTTCCCAGGCAGTGGCCTGGAGTTTATGAGCTGGGCGGGGAGAAGCAGGCCGGCTGCCGTGTCCACTGCCAGGCATGCACCAGACTGCGTGCATACCGGCTGCCCTCAGCTACCCCTGTGCCGGGCGCAGTGCACTGCTGTTTTATTAATCCAGGGTGGATGGCTTTGGGATTGAGGCCAGATTCTCAGAGGTATTTAGGCACCTAACTGCCATGGATTGGGAGGATCTGGGCTTCAGTTCTTCTTGCCCTTGGGAACACATTGTTCTCCCTCTGAGAGCTGAGCAGCTAACCTCCCTGCCCCACCCCTAAAGCTGCTACACCACCTGCTGTGCTGAAGAAAGGCAGCGGGGCTCTGGCTGGCCATCACACTGCACCTGTATACAGACTGAGGTACAATCCCTGACTTACTCAAGGCACTGGCAAAATTTCCATTGGTTTCAGCAGGGTCAGAATTTTACCCCAGAACTGTAAAACCTAGGTGTGTTAAATGCTGTGCGGGAGGGAGGCTGCTATCTTCACAGTAGCCCAGAACAGAGCACTCTACTCGCAGCAGCTAGTGTATTTCAGTGTAGTTGTTTTGGGAACCCCGGGAGAGCGTGAAGGTACAGCCGCAACAGGCTGTGGAGTTGCCTAGAGCAGCCTCTCATTGCATTTGATCAATTGCTTTTTTGCTTCATAATAAATTCATGTGTTTCAATGCCTAGAATATATTGATGAAGTTTACTGTTCAGGTGTCATGCAGACCCAGTTTGAGGCACCTTGACCCAGTTTTATTGAACGATTTCAAAACCCACTTGGCTACTGGAGGACAAGAGCTGAAAAGAAATACAGAGTAATGTGGCTATTACCATCAAAATGGCAGGGGAGTAAGGCAGCCCAAAGGTGAGGACATGGTCTCCACCACACCCACCTAAGTTGCCAGTTTAGGCAATGTTTTCTCAGCCGAGTACGAACAATAATATAATTATTAGTACTCTGATATCTTGCTTTTTGTCCATAGATCTCAAAGCACTTTAGTAAGGCAATACACATCATTATCACCATTTTACACATGGGGAAACTGAGACACCCAGCAATCAAGTGATGCAGCTGGGAGCAGAAGCCAGGTATCTTGAGTCCCCATCACAATTCATGAAGCATGAGGAAAACACTTTATCATCATTTATGTTACAGTAGCACCTTCAACTGAGGTCAGGGCCCCATTTTGTTAGGCACTGTACAAGCATGTTGTGAGAGTCCTTGCTCTAAAGAGCAAGACAAAGGAAGGGTGGTAAGGGAACAGACTTGCCCAAGGACACCTCACAGATCAGTAGCAGAGCCAAGAGTAGAACACAAGTTTATAGTTACTTAGTCCAGCACTCTAACTGCTTGGCCACACTGCCTCTCAAATCCATCTCCTGCTATAGCACATAACCCCCTCCCTTGACTTATCATCATCAGAGATGGGACTGTACCACTATGAATGTGGCCATCTCCCAGCCCCCTTCCCATCTGAGACTGATTGGTGAGCTCCCTCCCTGTAGGCACCCATCTTCACCTCTAGGGAACCCCTTTGTGCCTGGACATAGCATTGCAGGCGACTTCGCTTCTTGCTCCACCTTGGCCAATACCTTAACCCTGCAATGGCAAGTCCCAGCTGGCATCCTCTCCAGCTCGACCTCCGGCCAAGTCACTCCACACTTCAGGCCCCTGATGGGGTGACAAAAGGCACAACTGAAAGTCCAAATCGAATGTTCCACTCTGCCTTGACTGATATCCTTTGCTTCCTGGCCACTATAGATCTTCACTCAGCTTGCTTCTTCCTCAGCAGGATTCCCTTACTGCTTCCCTTCACCACAGACTCCAGTTGCTTGCCTCTGGAGAGCTCCCTGCTCCTTGTAGACCCTGGCTCAGGGCTCCCACAGGCATTTACTGTGTTCCCTGTGGGTGACTTAGTCCCTGGAAAAATCATGGAGCAGGTCCTCAAGGAATCCATTTGGAAGCACTTGGAGGAGAGGAAGGTAATCAGGAATAGTCAACATGGATTCACAAAGGGCAAGTCATGCCTAATCAACCTAATTGCCTTCTATGATGAGATAATTGGCTCTGTGGATATCGGGAAAGCGGTGGACATGATATAGCTTGACTTTAGCAAAGCTTTTGATACGGTCTCCCACAGCATTCTTGCCAGCAAGTTAAGAAGTATGGATTAGATGAAAGGCCTATAAGGTGGATAGAAAGCTGGCTAGATCATCGGACATAACAGGTAGTGATCAACAGCTCCATGTCTAGTTGGGAGCCAGTATCAAGCAGAATGCCCTGGGGTCTGTCCTGTGGGCAGTTTTGTTCAACATCTTCATTAATGATCTGGATGATAGGATAGATTGCACCCTCAGCAAGTTTGCATATGACACTAAGCTTGGAGGAGAGGTAGATGCTTTGGAGCGTAGGGTTAGGGTCCAGAGTGACCTAGACAAATTAGAGGATTGTGCCAAAAGAAATCTGATGAGGCTCAACAAGTTCAGAGTCCTGCACTTAGGAAGGAAGACTTTCATGCACTGCTACAGGCTGGGGTCCGACTGGCTAAGTGGCAGTTCTGCAGAAAAGGACCTGGGAATTACAATGCACGAGAAGCTGGATATGAGTCAACAGTGTGCCCTTGTTGCCAAGAAGGCTAATGGCTCATTGGGCTGCATTAGTAGGAGCACTGCCAGCAGATCAAGGGAAGTGATTATTCCCCCCCATTCGGCACTGGTGAGGCCACATCTGAAGTATTACGTCCAGTGTGGGGCTTCCCACTACAGAAAGGATGTGGACAAATTGGAGAGAGTCCAGTGGAGAGCAACGAAAATGATTCGGGGGCTGGGACACATGACTTATGAGGAGAGGCTGAGGGAATTGGGCTTATTTAGTCTGCAGAAGAGAAGAAGGAGAGGGGATTTGATAGCAGCCTTCAACTACCTGAAGGGGGGTTCCAAAGAGGATGGAGCTAGGCTGTTCTCAGTGGTGGCAGTTGACAGAACAAGGAGCAATGGTCTCAAGTTGCAGTGGGGGAAGTCTAGGTTGGATATTAGGAAAAACTTTTTCACTAGGAGGGTGGTGAAGCAGTGGAACGGGTTACCTAGGGAGGTGGTGGAATCTCCATCCTTAGAGGTTTTTAAGGTCAGGCTTGACAAAGCCCTGGCTGGGATGATTTAGTTGGTGTTGGTCCTGCTTTGAGCAAGGGATTGGGCTAGATGACCTCCTGAGGTCTCTTCCAACCCTAATCTTCTATGATTCTGTGATTCTATGACTCGGCCTGGCTTCCCCAGGCTCTTACCAGAGGAGCCTCCCCCTGTTCCTCACTCCAGGGCCTTGCTCCACAAACTCTGGTCCCAGCTCTAGTCAGTGCTCGCTCTGCCTCCCCACAACAGCTGAGGGCAGTCTAATTAAGCCCCATTAGACCCAGCTGAAGTCACTAATTAGTAGGGCTGTCGATTAATCACAGTTAACTCATGCGATTAACTCAGAAAAATTAATCATGATTTAAAAAATTAATCTTTTTTAATAATTAATTAAGTAGGTTTTACATTGTTTTATTTTTAATGCAATTATTTTTTGTACATAATTGTACATTTGTAAATTCAGCTTTCATGATAAAGAGATTGCACTGGAGTACTTGTATTAGTGAATAGAAAAATAGTATTTCTTTTGTGTTTTACAGTGCAAATATTTATAATAAAAATAAATATAACGTGAGCACTGTACACTTTGCATTCTGTGTTGTAATTGAAATCAATACATTTTAAAATGTAGAAAACATCCAAAAATATGTAAATAAATGGTATTCTGTTATTGTTTAATCACGTGATTAATCACGATGAATTTTTTTAAATCACTTGACAGCCCTACTAATTAGCCCTTACATTGCCAGCTCATCAGTGAGCTGCCAAGTCATGGTTGGGGTTAGGTGGGGTTAATCCTGCTTTTGAGCAAGGGGCTGGACTAGATGACCTCCTGAGGTCCCTTGCAATCCTGACATTCTATGATTCTATGGGCCAGACTCAGCCCAGCATACCTCAAAGGTCCAGCCAGCCCGCAACGCTCCCCTGCGAGTATTCTCCCAAGGTGGGGTGTGAACCTAAGCGTTCATGAGAGGAGTCTTAACAGAAGTCCATGCATGGAAATCTAGTGTTTGGGAAAGAGGAAAGACTTTAACGATTGAATTATCCATGGCGTCCTCTGTTTGACAGTCATAGACTCAACAAGCAAATCTGCTGCAGCAGAAAATGCAAGACAAATCAAAATTCCTGTGCTCTGCTTTGGAAACATGTCCTCATGTCCCTGGCTGTGTCTATAGCTTTTCTGTAAATAGAGGCACATTTGTGAGCTGTGTGAAGTCTGTCTGCAGTCACTATATCTGGATGCACAATGCATGTGCATGTTGCTTTTATTTTTGTGGCTCCTCTTTGGGACTCATTGCCCCAGAAACATTACTGGCTTAATGCTTACTACAGCTGGGCAGGAAAGGGTCTTACCATTCTGTAAGGGTATTTGAGATTTTGACAAAAAATCTTGTGCTGAATAGGGACAAAAAGGCAAAATCTCAAAAAATTTCCTGAACTGTGAAAATGAAAAAGTTTCAGTCCAGGGCAATCGAAGTGCTGAGTTTCAATAATTTGGAAATGTTTCCTTTTGATTTTGACCTTTTCATATTTTAAAACTTTTTTTTTGCATAAAATTTAAAAACAAAAGAGTTTGAACCCAAAATAGCAAAACATGTGTTCTGAACTGGACATTGGGACATTGGGATGTTTTTAAGTCGGGAAATTCTTCCAAGCTGACCCTGTCCAGCAAACAGTTTCTGTTTTGATGTCGTGTCATCTTTTAGTGGACTTCTTTTTTTTTTTTTGTCAAAAAGTTCCTGACCATTTCTAATGCTCACAACTCCCCTCTGGAGCAGGGAATATCATAAGATGCTTCTTACTACCTGTTAGCTAAACAGAGAGTAAAAACAAGAAACCTTTGCTCTTCATCGGGCAGAGAGACAAAGGAACAGACCCATGCAGACAAGAAGGCATTTTCCTACTCTTTCTTGGTTTCTGATTGGCTGCTTCATCCTGCTTCAACCTGTCCATCCAAATATCTTTTCCAATCAACTCTGTCCCAGCTGAAGGAAGGCAGATAGCGGCTCCTTTTAAGGTCCTTTGCAGTCTACATAGAAGAGGTCTATACCACCTTTAATCACACTGAATCTGAACCGAAGACCATGTGGCAGCCCTACAAATGTCCTGTATAGGGATGCCACGAAGACAGCCGATGAGGCCTGTGCCCCGGCCGAGTGTGCCCTCACTATGGGCGGCGGGGGGTCACCTGCCAGCTCATAACAGGACCAGATGCACAAAGTGATCCAATTAGAAAGCCGCTGTGTGGAAATTGGCTGGCACCTCGTGCACTTGGCCGAGGCGACGAACAGTTGCTAGGACTTTCTGAACAGCTTGGTCCGCTCGAGGTAGAAAGCCAGAGCCCACCTCACATCGAGTGTGTGGAGACAGCACTCCTCACTGGTCGCATGAGGCTTGGGGCAGAGAACTGGTAGAAAAATGTCCTGACCCATGTGGTAGGCGGAGACCACCTTCAGGAGGAACTTGGGGTGTGGGTGAAGATGGACCTTGTCCTTATGAAAAACTGTCTACGGCAGCTCGAAGGTCAGGACCCTGAGCTCCGAGACCCACCTGGCTGACATGATAGCAACCAAGGAGGCCACCTTCCATGAGAGATGAGACCATGAGCACGTGGCCAACAGTTCAAACGGGCCCCGTAAGATGAGCAAGCACCAGGTTCAGGTCCCACAATGGGACATGGGGCTTAGAATTTGGCCAGTCATAGCATGAGAAAACACTGTGTGTCCTTGCACCAGGGGCTGGAAGGCCGAAATGGCTGCCAGGTGCACCCTGACTGATGAGGGTGCCAGGCCCTGGGCCCTCAGTTGGAGGAGGTAATCAAGGATAAATTGGATGGGGGCAGCCATAGGGGAGACATCCTGGTCCGCTGCCTACCTAGAAAAATGAAACCACTTTGACAAATAGGAGCGGTGAGTGGAGTGGAGGGCAGTCTACTTTCGAGGAGAACTCACTGAATTTTTTCCGAGCATGTCCTGTCCTCGCTACCTAGCCACTGAGCAGCCATGCCGTGAGGCGAAGAGCTGCTAGGTTGGGATGGAGAAGGCGGCCTTGGTCCTGAGAGAGCAGATCCAGGCAGAGCGGCAATGGCCACGGCAGAGCCACTGCCAGGCCTGAAAAGGTCCCGTACCAATGTTGCCTGGGCCACGCTGGGGCTATGAGAAGGACCTGGGCCTTGTCTGTCTTTATCTTTTCCAGGACCCTAATGATTAGATGGAATGGAGGAAAGCCGTAGAGAAGCTGGCCCAAACAGGAGAGAAGAAAGGCATCGGAGATAGCACCCCATCCCCAGACCCATTCTGGAGCAGAACCAGGGGCATTGCCTGTTCTTCCGGGTTGTGAATAAGTCCACCTGGGCAGTTCCCCACCTCTGGAAGAGTTGGTGGGCCACTTCTGGGTGGAGAGACCACTTGTGTTGAGAGGAAAAATCCCTGCTCAAACGATCCGCCCTAACATTCTGGGCACCTGGCAGGTGGAAGGCCTTCAGGTGGATGTCGTGGGCTATACAAAAGTCCCACAGACTGAGGGCTTTGTGGCAGAGGGCAGATGATCGGGCCCCACCTTGCCTGTTGATATAGAACACTGAGGCTGTGTTGTCTATGAGGACCCTGACTACCTTGCCCTCCATGTGCGAGTGGAAGGCCATACACACCACTTGTACCACCTCGAGTTCCTTGATGTTTATATGAAGGGTCAGGTCTTGCAGAGACCATAGGCCGTGGGTCTGAAAATTCCCCACATGGGCCCCCCAACCCAGGTGTGACGCATCAGACACCAGCTCCACTGATGGGGTCCTGTCCCTGAATGGGACCTCTTGGAGCATATTGCTTGGGGTGGACCACTGCAGGGAGGTGATTGCCGCGTTTGGCATAGTTAGGACCATGTCCATCCAGTCCATGGCCTGGGAGAACTTTGAGACCAGCCACAGCTGGAGGGGCCTCATCCTGAGTCTGGTGTGATGGACCACATACGTGCACATCGACACGTGACCCAGCAGCAGCAGGCAAGTCCTGGCTGTCGTTGCCGGGAATCTTGTAACTGAGTTGATGAGACCTTTCAGGGTCTCGAACCTGTCTGGGCTGAAAGAGGCCCTGGCCAACGTTGCATCCAGAAGCGCCCCAATAAACTGTATGTGTTGGGCCGGGACTAATGTGGACTTGGTGTTGTTTACCAAAAGGCCCATGGCGATGCACGCAGACAGGAGGAGCGTCACATGATCCCTCATCTGTGACCAGGAGGTGCCCTTGACCAGCCAGTCGTTCAGATAGGGGAATATCTGGATCCCCTGGTGCCTAAGGTAGGCCGCTACCACCCATATGCATTTTGTAAAGACCCTGGGGGCAGTGGACAGACCAAATGAGAGGACCATGAATTGGTAGTGATTCTGTCCCACCACGAAATGGAGGAAGAACCTGTGCCCCTTGAATATGTGGATGTGGAAGTACGCGTTCTGCAGAATGAGGGCAGCGTACCAGTCCCCGGGATCCAGGGAGGGGATGATGGAGGCCAAAGAAACTATGTGGAACTTGAGTTTCACCATGTACTGGTTCAGGCCTCATAGGTCTATGATGGGCCTGAGCCCCCCTTTGGCCTTCGGGATAAGGAAATACCGGGAGTAATACCCTTTGCCCAGGAACTCCTTGGGCACCACCTCTATCGCTCCCAGTTCCAGGAGCCACCCAACCTCCTGTTCGAGCAGAGCCTCGTGCGATGGGTCCCCCAAGAGGGACAGGGGCAGGGGTTGGTTGGGTAGGGAGGAGGTAAACTGTAGGATGTAACCTCGGGAGATGGTGTTGAGGACCCATTGGTCCGAGGTGAGCCACGACCATTCTGGGAGGAAAGCACACGATCTGTTGGAGAAAGGGAGCTTTATTGGGGGTGGATCCCTGCTGAGAATTGGTGGGGTACCCCAAGCATCCCATCAAAACTGCCTTTTACCCACCTGCTTGCCCTTAGAGGACCTAGGCTGGGGGGGCAGGCTGAGACTGCCTTTGCAGTCGTTTTCTATAGTCCTGCTGCTTCCTATGGGCAGTCTCATACTTTGGGAGGACAGCCTGGGCGGGAGCCTGCTGCGGCTTAAACTTGGGTTTTTCTGGAGCAGGGCCATAGAGGCCCAGGGTCTGGAGGGTTGTGCAGGAGACTTTCATGCCGTGCAGCCTTGTGTGTGTTTCCCTGTTACCTAAAGGCCCATGGCGATGCACGTGGACAGGAGGAGCGTCACATGATCCCTCATCTGTGACCAGGAGGTGCCCTTGACCAGCCAGTCGTCCAGATAGGGGAATATCTGGATCCCCCTGGCACCTAAGGTAGGCCACTACCACCCATATGCATTTTGTAAAGATACTGGGGGCAGTGGACAGACCAAATGAGAGGACTATGAATTGGTAGTGAGTCTTCCCATCAAAAGGGAGACTCTGCATTGAAGACTGCGCTTCGCTGGCCAGCCCAGAGAGCAGGAGCCATGATGCCCATCTCATGGACGCTGCCGAGGCTAGGGACCGTGAGGCCGTGTCCTCTGTATCTGAGGCAGCCTGCAGGGATGCCCTAGCGGCTGCTGCCTCTTCCTCCATGAGCGCCTTAAACTCCTTCTTATTGCACTTCCAGAGGGAGTACTCAAACTTGGGGGAGGGAGCCCCAGAGATTAAACTCATAGCGACCCAGGAGAGCCCGATGGTTTGCTACTCTTAGATGGAAGCTTGAAGACGAATAAACTTTTCTCCCAAAAGCATCCAGCCTCTTAGAGTCTTTGTTCTTTGGGGTTGGGGCTGGCTGCCCCTGTTGGTCCCTGTGGTTGACCGACTTGACCACCAAGGAGTTGGGCACTGAGTGGGTATACAAGTATTCATGTCCCCTAGTGGGTACAAAGTATTTGCATTCTGCCTTCTAAGAAGTGGGAGCCAACGAGGCTGGTGTTTACCACAGGGCATTTGAAATTCTTGCCACCCCTTTGTGGAGCAGCAAGGCCCAGTGCCAGGGGGGACAGCATATTGAACAAGGAGTCCGAGGGCTCCTCCATTTCCTCTGCCTGGAAGTGGAGGCTTGCTCCCATCCTTTTTAAGAGGTCTTGATGGGCCCTGTAGTCCTCTTGAGGAATGGAGGAGGGTGGGGCTGCAATCACCTCCGGGCGGGGCGAGGAGGTTGACTGGGTGCTTTGGGTGTTGGCCGGCACCGAAGGATCCACCACTTGGTCGGACTCCAGGCACGGTACCAAGGATACAGGTCCCATCGACTCCTTCCTCGATGATCTAGGGAGGGAGGCTGATGATGCTTCTGATGCTCCGGCCACCGAGCGAGCACCCACCGGGGGCTGCACCAGAGGCCATGCTGCCCACTGGTACCACTGGGCTGGCCATGATGCTTGGTGCCATTGCACTTGCTGAGGCACCAGTGGGGCTGGCTGTTCAGGCTGGCTAGCCTGGCCCGTTGACAGGCGGCTATGAGCGGAGGCCGGGCTGGCGTACGAGCTGCTGCTGCCTCTGAACCAGGAGTAGAAGTGGTGCTGGGATCTACATCGGCCACGGGACCGCAGTCTCAATGTGGAGGAATGGCACAGATGGCAGTCCCTGCTCCGCAAACGGCCTCAACGGGTGGACCCGTGATGGCGAGATGCCAGTGATCGACGCCCGGGGCTGCGGTGCCTTGGCAGAGACTTGGAGCGGGAGTCCGAGCGGGAACGGCGTCAACGGTCGTGCCGTCACCAACTGCGGTACCTCCTTCAAGACGAGGACCGTTGGCGATATCCACCACAATCCCATCAATGTTCGCTCTGCAAAGATGAGCGGTGCTGGGAATCCTGGTTAGACGGCACCCATCCAGACAGTCTGGCCGGTGTCGAGGGCAATCCACATGGACGGAGCCCTGAACAGTCACTGGGCGGTAAGCGGGGTCAGGAACGTTCCCTCAGCCATGACCGGTACTGGCGGCGACTGCAGCGATCCCAGCGGTGGCTTGCCCCTGGAGCTTTGGGCCAACATCGGCAGAGCTCTGGGAGCTGGCATGGACATGACGTCCCTGGCCACGGGCTTAGATGGCATCCAGACATCCGGAGAGGCCTGCTCCGCAGGGGCGGGGCTACTCTGCTCAACGTGAGTTGGAGGCCTAGGGCCCAGTGGGGATCGAGGTCTAACCGACATGGGCCTAGCCTCTGTCCAGGGGTGGCTCCAGACCCCAGCACACCAAGAGCGTGCTTGGGGCGGCTTGCCACGGGGGGCGCTCTGCCGGTGGAGCTGCGGGACCAGCGGACCCTCCGCAGGGACCCCCGCGGGAGGTCCACCGGAGCCGCGGGACCAGCAGAGCTCCCCCCGCGGCATGCCGCCCTGCTTGGAGCAGCAAAATGTCTAGAGCTGCCCCTGCCTCTGTCCCAGACTTCCCTCTGTGCCACTGTGAAAAGGAGGTCTTTCCGGTCCTCTTGGCATGCCCCATGGAAGGGGAGCGGTGCTGACTGGTCAATGGTACCAGAGGATCTCCGCGTACCGATGCCGCAGTGCTGGGTACCAGTTAGGAGCGGTGTGCTGGGGTTGAGGCCAGCGCCGAATCCATCAGGATGGCCCAGAGCCTAGTGTCCCTTTCTTTTTTGGTCCGGGTCTTGAACGACTTGTAGATCTTGCACCTTTCGCTGATATGGGTTTCTCCCAAACAACGCAGCCAGTCCACGTGCGGGTCACTCCTTGGCACAGAATGCCTACAAGTGTAGCACGACTTAAATCCTGGGGCGTGGGGCATGCCCTAGCCCGGGCTCCCTAACTAACTAAACTAACTGAAAACAGCTAACTGGCTACAGGTACTAATGAACGAATGAAGAGTTCTGGGAACGAGCTGCAGCAAAGCTGGAGCACAGCAGTTCTGATGCACCTTCACTGGCAGCAAAAACAAACTGAGGGTGGGGGCAGCATGCAGCTCCCCATATACCGCACCAGACAGGCACCACTCCAGGGGTCCTGGGGGAGCGCTCCTTCTCATCACGTACTGCGAGGGGAAAAACTTCTGGCACCGGTGTACGTGGCAAGCATGCACACCTACGGTGGAATACACATGAGCAATCACTTGAAGAAGAAATATGTGCTAACCCAGCGGTCGGCAACTTTTCAGAAGTGGTTTGCTGAGTCTTCATTTATTCATTCTAATTTAAGGTTTCACGTGCCAGTCATACATTTTAACGTTTTTAGAAGGACTCTTTCTATAAGTCTCTAATATATAACTAAACTATTGTTGTATGTAAAGTAAATAAGGTTTTTAAAATGTTTAAGAAGCTTTAAAATTAAATTAAAATGCAGAGCCCCCTGGACCAGTGGCCAGGACCCGGGCAGTGTGAATGCCACTGAAAATCAGTTTGTGTGCAGCCTTTGGCATGCGTGCCATAGGTTCCCTACCCCTGTGCTAACCTCTTACGCTAACCAATCTGGTCCACCTTGCATGTAGTTGTGACACTTCAAGTACCTGTCCCAGACCTGAAGAAGAGCTCTATGTGGCTGGAAAGCTTGTCTCTCTCACCCCCAGAAGTTGGTCCAGTACAATATATTCCCTCCCCCACCTCATCTCTGGAAAAGGAGACGGGCACTGCTCTGAAGAGTTTACAATCTGGAAGAAAGAAGAAAAAAGAGAGAGATGTGGTGACTTGCTCAAGGTTACACCCGATCTGTGGCAGAACTAGGGCCAGCAGCCCGATGTCCCAAGTCAGCACCTCTCCACTGGAACACCTTGCCCTTCTCCCAGGTCTCAGCCATGTATCTGTACATGTTGTGCAGCACAGCATTCTGCAGCATCCCAGAGGGGCTGGGAATGCAAGGGACAGGTGGAGGAGGGCTAGAGGGCAGACGCTATCCAAGGCCTGGTGAAGGAGTCACTGATTCAGAACACAGACTGAATAAAGGCTCCTGCAGTTTGCCCTTCAGTACCTCTGGTGGTCTGGGAGGGGAGACCTGCCCAGCTGCTGCAAGATGGCAGAAAGTACTTTACTGAAGGGGATAATGGAAGTCCCCAGAAGTGCAGCTAATGCTGAACATTTTGGGGTATTTGTTCTACAGCTCTCCCACTGCTGCTTACTTGTGGCCTGCAGCAGTCCTGCTAACCCCCCCTCCACAGCTCTGCCCATACACTGCTCTCCTGACCCCAAAAGCCCCACTTTCCCCATGGTTTGCTCTTGGACCGCTGATACCCCATTCCTGGTTCCCCCTGGCTACTGGGGCTACTTACTGGGCTGTGCACTGATCTTTCATCGGTGTCGATAAAGAGCCTCTAGGGAAGAGGCTGAAAGCATCATGCCCATTTCACTTAGATCCTGCAAACGGCTTCAGCTGGGATTTTTATTGAAGTAAATTGCATGGGCCTAGCTCACTGGGATTACTGCTGAGTAGGAAGAGCCAGCAGCAAGTTTGTTTTTAGCGTTCCTTTCTTCAGCATAATCATCCTGTTGGCTCTTTAGCCGAATTCCTCGGGTTAATCTCGGCACATACCAGGACTGAATGCATTGTTAATGGTTACAGATTAACTAGCGAGGTCAGCGGCTGCAGGACACAAACTGTACTGCTGATGCAGAAAATCTTAATAGACCTTAACATGCCTTTTTGGAACAATAACATTCCCTGCCCAGAATGCTGCTGGGGATGGGATCACCACGTTGCCAGCATGGCTAGTGAGAAGTTAATACCTCCATGAACACAGTGGGACCATGCTCCCTGGGTGCCGTCGCTGGGTAGCTGGGATTTGTGCCAACTCTGGGGCAAACCACAGCTTTCTAGGTATTCCCTGGTCTCTGAAAAGAGGCGTAGAAATGAGATGGAGGGAAGGGACAGATGGGCTTTCCCTAAAATACCTCTCCCTGGTCACTAGTGACATAAATCCTCTGGCTGAGGAGCAGGTTCCCTCCCCAAGCAGCAGCTAGAGGCATAAACCATCCAGGCAAAATGACCCCATATCTGGGGCTTGAGGACACCATTGACACATTCACAGGAGAACAGGCTGCACTGGGGCCCAGAATCAGGAACTGCATGTAGCTGGGAGGGGTTGGATAAGTAAAGCGGCCTCCAAAGACTTGACAGTGTAATTGTGTATTTCACAGCTACAGACTTGCTTGTTCTTCTCCCAGGAGCCTCAGGGAACACAGTAAGTGTCTGCTAACAGAGACCCCAGCTCAGCAAAACTTATGTAACCCTTCTGCCAGGCCTAATTGATAGCAGCAATGGCCGGGTTCAATACATAGGGGTCCCTTCCCTACAACGTAATGCAAAACCAGCTCGAGCCCCCACTCAGTGACCTGGGAAAATCTTACACACACCCCTGAGTGCCTCGAAGAGGCAATACTTCCCCTCTCGCAAGCACAGAGTCTCGGTGTAGCAGAAAATGTTTAATAACATGAGATAAACAACAAGCGTTAAATTGGGAAAACACCTCAACTAGAGTTCATAGACCAAACCATGAGCAAAGGCCCACCCCAGGAAATTGGGCCGTGTCCTTTTCCCAGATCTCTTGAGTCCAGCAACCCCAAAATCACCCCAAGATTCCAAAGTCCAATACCCCAAATGTCCCTACAGTCCAGCAACCCAAAGATCACCCCCAGTCCCAAAAGTCCTGCAACCCAAAAGTCTCTGTCCCAGGTCAGTGCAGCCCCAGGGTTCAAGAGTCTATCTGCAGAGGTTCCCCCCATCCCAGTCTGGGTAGAAAGGGGCACCTTACATGGTCCAGAGCCAACTGCCCTGTCTCTCCTTGGGGTTCTGCTTCCGTCTTCTCCATGAACTGCTCCGCTCTACCAGCCACTCCACTCTGCTCCTCCAGCAGTCCTTACAAACCGCTCCGCTCCGCTCCTCCAGCTGCTCTGCTCTACCAGCCGTCCCGTGATCCGCTTCAGCCCGTCCCCGCAAACTGCTCGGCTCTGCTCGCTCCATGGGCCACTCCAATAGTCCCACAACTGCCTCGCTCTGCCAGCTGCTCTGCTCCACCAGCCGTCCCGTGATCCACTCCAGCCATCCTCACAAACTGCTCTGCTCTGCTCTGCAGTATAGCTTCAGGCTCCCCCACTAGTTAGCACAGTACTCAACACTCTCAGCTCAGAAATTTTAGCTTTTTAGTGATTTCAGCTTATAGTAGGGGAGCCCCACTGCTGGTGCACTATTAACCCAAAGTGAGTTTAGCTCAGTAACCTGTACCTAGATTCTTAAGGAAATCAAAAATCAGCTCTGATATTCAACAGTGAAGAGAGGAGTAGGTGCAATTGGTGCTTCTGGCTCACACAAGACACTCACATCACCAGGTACAGATACCTACCCCCAGCCTCTCTCAATTCACTGAGTTTTGGAACGCATGTCCCTTGTCTAGCAAGTGCTATTTAGTTGATGGTGAAACCCTTTGTCATAAAACAGTTTCATAGTTCCTCATTTACTTATTCAAAGTGACAACACTTTATTCCTCCTGCCCTAATAACAAAGAAATTGGGGATCCCACAGCTGTGAAAGTAACCATTTTAGGCTACCGTGGGCTATGTTAGGCGGGGTGGATGTGCCTATACAAACACGATCAGCCTCTGAAATTCTTTTCCACACTCGCCATAATTCAACACCAGATGTCAGGGTAGAGCTCATCCTGACTCTGCTTACACTTAAATCTCCTAGCTCCCACCCCCAACCTCGTTCACTCCTCCAGTAACAAAGCTCCATGCAAAGTACATACAGTGTAGTTACCCTCACACCCCAGGGGCCAGGCAATGCCATTCGCCCCAGTGCACAGATGAAGGACTGAGGCTGAGACAGACTGAGTGACTTGTTATAGTCGCACAGGGAGGCTGTGACAGTCCAGGGACTTGAAGCCAGGTCTCCAGCCTGAAAGATTAGTGCCTTAAATAGTGGGACCTCCTTTTTCTTGGCTTAGGATTGCCAACTTTCTACTCGCACAAAACCGAACACCCTTGCCCCACCCCCACCCTTCCCCTCCTCCAAGGCCCTGCCCATGCCCCACCTCTTCTCTGAGGCCCCACCCTCCGCTCACTCCATCTCCTCCTCCCTGTCACTCATTCTCCTCACCCTCACTCACTTGCTAGTTTTCAATGGGCCGGCTCACGGGTCTGGGGTGTGGGAGGGGGTGAGGGCTCCAGCTGGGGGTGTGGGCTCAAGGGTGGGGTTAGAAATGAGGGGTTCAGGAAAGAAGCCTGCCTGGCCATGCAAAGGGAAAGCTCCAGATCGCTCAGAGCAGAAGCCCACCTGCCACATGCTGGCAGCACAGGTCTCGGATGTGGAGTCCGGTGGCATGAGCTGCTGAGGATCACAGAGGAAAGTCCATAATAGGGCCAGGGAGTGGAAGGAGGTGTCTGAATGTTGTCAGTGGAACAAGCTGAGTGGCTGGGCATTGCTAGTAGCTTTTTGTGGTTTACACCCACCCATCCACCCCTCTCGTGAGCCAGTGCTGAAGAAAGCTTGATCCCAGCAAGCATGCAAACTGTGTACCCAGCGAGCCTGGCAATGGTAGGGGCGGAGAAGAGAGGGATGTCAAAATAAAGATCACTTCCTGCCTATGTCCACATGCAGGCACACGCCCCACTGTGACACTGCAGAACTTATTTATTTACTTTCATGACTTGCCCTGGTTAAAGAAAAACTACAGTGACTGGTTCAAATACCTGAAACACCTAGACAAGGGAGGCAGAGTAGCGCAGTGGGCCGGCACCAATTTGGGAGTCTGGAGGTCCCCATTCCTGTCTCTACCACAGACATGGGTGTAGACATGGGGCCAGGCACATGCCTCAGTTTCCTCTCCTGCCCTTTGATGGTCTTGTCTACTTAGGTTATCAGCAGTTTGGAGCAGGACTGTCTCTCCCTGCATGCCTATGGGGTTTAGCACAAAGGGCGTGTGGTCTCAGAACAAATCTCTAGGTACTGTTGTCCTGTAAATAATAGCAAACATTTACTACCAAAAGATTGCCCAAGAACTGAATATGCCCAATATTTTAAAGATGCTGCCATACCTGGCACTGGTTTTGTATCACAATGACCACGAGTAGCTGTGGCTTCTCTCACTAGCAGGGCTTAGCTCTTCATTGTCATTTCACAGATGGGGAAACCGAGGCAAAACTGGATTTCCATACCCCTCTAGCAGCTCGTTATTTACACCTCTGCCAACTGAGTAAGCTCCTGCATGCCTTTCCCTGAGGACAGCAGCCGGGAATCAGGGCCAGAGAGATTGAGTGACTCATGCAGGGAGTCAGTAGCCAAGTGGGGATTACAAGTGTTCAGTGCCTGACTCTCCCACTTAGTCTCAGTCTGCTGCCCTAGGCAGCATTTGTGAGGGTTAGGCCTTGTCCCACATTCCCTCAGCTCTCCAGCTTGTGTATGGTTCCCAGCCCCACCTCCTGCCAGTGCTAGGTTTGGAACAAGCTGGTGTGCTGGGCAGTGCAGGTCAGAGCTGCTCCTAGCTCTGTTCCCTATGTTCACAGGAGCCGCCATGCCCTGTTGTCACCAGGGGTGATTCCCTGGCCCTTCGGCAATGCTCTGTTTTATTCAGACACCTTGAAACCCCCCAGCGTTTCCTTTAAAACTGTTGGCACTGTTTAAAACAAGCCTGATGGAATCATCAGAGGGCTTGCCCAGTATGTGGCACAGACTTCCCATGTGTCCTGGAGCAGGTCTCTAAATCCCTCAGTTCTCCACTGCTACCATGGGGATAACACACTGCCCATTTCCTGGGCTCCAATGCTGCAGGAACAGGGCTCCGATAAACACCCAAAAGAGATTTAAAATAAACTGCAGGCTCAGGTGCTGTTTTTCTCACCTCCCCTGCTACTGGCTCTTTCAGGGAAGAATAAGGGGACATTCCGAAGCATTGATCTGCAGTGATGGAGCATTGGAACAAACCCCAAGAACTTCAATCCACCTACAGCCTTAGATCTGCTAGAGCTAAAGCTACTCGATAGCATGTGTCCTTGTACAAAGAAAATTGCCTGAGCTGCTCCACATAAGAGACAAATGGCTATTTGGCCATATAAGCACTAGAGTACTGCTGAGCACTGCTGAGCTGCCCAGGTGGGGGCAACTGCCCTGCTGCTGAACATTCTTGGTGGGTCCACTCATTTAAGGACCATGGGAAAAGGCAGCACAGCCGATCCAAGAGAGCAGAGAGATCAAGACAGAAAGTTTCAGAAGTCTCCACTAGTTCTGGCTGCCTTTGGTTTTGGATCACATATTTGAAGGCATCTTGGGTGAAGTTTTCAGAGTGACTTAGGAGAACAGGCTCCAATGACTTGCAATGAGAGTTGTGCTCCAAAGTCTATAAGGGTCTGTCTACATTGCAATAAAAAACCTGGGGCACAGAATCTCAGACCCTGACTTGGCTTCACAGGGCTTAGGCTGTGGTGCTATACGATTGTAGCACAGATTATCAGGCTTGGGCTGAAGGATGGGCTCTGAGACCTTGCGTGCGGGGAGGGCTTCAGAGCTAGGGCGCCAGTTCGAGCCAGAATGGCTACACCACAATTTTTAGAGCAGCATGCCGAGCCTCGTGAGCCCACGCCAGCTGCCCCAGGCTCTGAGACTCCATGCTGTGGGGTTTTAATCCCAGTACAGATGTACCTTTCAGGTGGTTTGAACTGTTATAGCTCAGGGGTCATATCAGGACATCACAGTTGAGGTTTTCAAAGGAGTTAGGTGCCCAAACTGCTTTCAAATCCCAGGACAGTTGGACACCTCACTCCCTTAAATCTCTCTGCAAATCCCAGTCCAACACACACACAATTAGTGGGAAATTTTCTCATCGTAGGTGTGAGGCTTGCAGAGTGGGGAGTATTTCAGCTATAATTCCCCTGCTGAAAGGAGTTTTCCTAGGCCTGGTCTACACTACGGGGTTAGATCAAATTTAGCCACGTTAGGTAGATTTAAAAATGAATGCACCCACACAACCAACCCCGTTCCGTCTACTTAAAAGGCTCTTAAAATTGACTTCTCTACTCCTCCCCGGTGAGGGGAGTAGCACTAAAATTGACTTTGCTGGGTCAAATTTGCAGACGCAAATTGAGAGTATTGGATTCTGGGAGCTATCCCAGAGTGCTCCATTGTGACTGCTCTGGACAGCACTTTGACCTTTGTTGCACTAGCCAGGTACACAGGAAAAGCCCCAGGAACTTTTTAATTTCATTTCCTGTTTGGTCAGCGGGGCGAACTCAGCAGCACAGGTGACCATGCAGTCCCCTCCGAATCGTAGAGCGTAGAATGTTTCTACGCTCCCCCTATCATCTCTGTCCCTGAGGTTATTGCAGATTAGAAGGCAAAAAAACCGCACTCACGATGACATGTTTTCCGAGCTCATGCAGTTCTCCCACACTGATAGGGCACAGCTTAATGCATTGAAGCATTCAGCGGCAGAGGGCAGTAAAGAAGTAAGTGAGTGCGAAGAGCGGAGGCAGGATGTGATGCTGAGGTTAATGGGGGAACAAACAGACATGATGAAGCATCTGTTGGAGCTGCAGGAAAGCCACGAGAGCACAGACCCCCCCCCCCCCGCATCTACTGTATAACCGCCTCCCTTCCTCCCCATGTTCCATAGCCTCCTCACTCAGATGCCCAAGAACGTGGGGGAGGGGGAAGCTCTGGGCACCCAGCCACTCCACTCCACTCCAGAGGATGGCCCAAGCAACAGAAGGCTGTCATTCAAACAGTTTGATTTTTAGTGTGGCTACAATAGGCAATGTGGCCTTGTCCTTCCCAGCATCCGGGCTACCTTGTCCATTATCTCATTTTTTTTTAATTAATAAAGAAAGAATACATAGTTTCAAAACAATAGTTGCTTTATTTCAAAGAGGGGAGGGTGGTTGGTTTACAGGGAATTAAAATCAACAAAGGAGGTGGGTTTGCATTAAGGAGAAACACACACAACTGTCATACTGAAGCCTGGACAATCATGAAACTGGTTTTCAAAGCCTCTCTGATGCATAGTGCATCTTCCTGTGCTCTTCTAATCGCCCTAGTGTCTGGCACGAAACGACTGTCTGCCATTTTTTTCACATATACCCTGACTGACATGTACCCAAAACCACCTGCGACAATGTTTTTGCCCCATCAGGCACTGGGAGCTTAACCCAGAATTCCAATGGGCAGCGAAGACTGCAGGAACTGTGGGATAGCTACCCACAGTGCACCACTCCATAAGTCGATACTAGCCCGGGTAGTGAGGACGCACTCTGCTGACTTAATGAGCTTAGTGTGGACATACGCAATCAACTGTATAAAATCGATTTCTAAAAATTGACTTCTATAAAATCAACCTAATTTCATAGTGTAGACATACCCCTACTTTATATTCCCAGCTTGATGCATAAGGAGCTTGTGCTTCTAACACCACTGTGAAAGGCATGTGCCATCCCCATGCACCCCCTTCAAGCCAAATGCAGCACTACAGATTCATTCTGCCTTGATTTCCCCAGTGGAGAGGTGAACAAGTTCTCCAAGCCTTTTATGTATCAAACAGCATCCTCACCAGTCCCCTGGGCTGAGGGGCTAATTTAGTAACAGGAAGTTCACAAAAACATAAGGAAGTCCTTCATCCAGGCTGCTTAACAGGGGTGCAGCCTCCACCATCTGAGTGCATCTGTCCCATGCACCATCCCTTTACCCGCAATGCACTCCCAATTTTGGGTCCTTCACCAGAGCGAGAGCCTTCCTGCTGACTGCACCTCTTCTCCTGGCTGCACACAGCACCTTGCAGGCTGCGCTTCCTGCAGCTAGCTGGGATTTCCTTCCTAGAGACTCTTTTTTCCCCCTAGGAGTTCCCCTGCTCTGTCCCCTGGAGCACCTCTCCATAAGAGACTCCTCTTGTTAGGAGCAGCTTCCCTTTCATCCCAGCCCAGGTGCTCAACAGTCAGTGAGCTCCCAACCAGCCACCTGAGCAGTTCATTGCTTGCAGGTGGGCTAGTCACAGGTAAAGGGGGCCAGTGCTCCAGGGCCACCAGCCTATGCCATGAAATGAAACAGACATTTATTGCAAAACAGGCTATATCTCCAAATCAGGGATGTAATGGGCAGCTAGTCAGTTATAAGATCTTTCTCCTCTCAGGTTTTGTCACCATCCCTCTCTTATGGACAGGCTCCATGGTTTTGTTATTTATCATCCCTCGAAAAAAATGGTATTTTTAAATATTTCCCCTTCCTTCCCCCAAAGCTGAGAATGAAAACCAGCCAATCCCTGCCTTGCCCCCAAATACAAGCTGCAACAAGGATATCATTCAACTTGTTTGGTGGGAGAACCTCCAACAGCCAATGCAGCCCTGGATATCTTTGCAGTGAGACCTCTGGGCAAGCACTCCATACTTGCAAGACAGGCCATTTAGATACACTGTAGAAGAATCCTATGTACTGAAGCAATTAGGCCCAGATTTATGATGGCGATTAAACAAGTGCATAACTGTAAGCATGTGAGTAGTCTGATTGACTTCAGTGGGATTACTCATGTTTAAATGCTGTCTTTAGAAAGCAGGGGTTTGTGTTAGTTACAAGTCTCTTTTAGTTCCCTGCCTGCTCATACAAATGAAACTAGCAGGTTGAGAGGAGTGTCTGTGCTCTCATGGGCCAGCTCCCAAAAAACCTCAGTGGACTTCAGACAAACCAGGAGGTACCCAGGCTTGTAAGCCAAAACAAAGATTGTGGGGTGGGGAAAGAGGTTCATGTTGGGCCTTCCAGCTGCAACATGTGTTTTTTCCCTAGTCCATACCTCTAAAATTCCAACATGGCTACCTGTTTGTGGGGGCAGCTGCTGTTTAGTGGGGAAGAACCAGCAGCAGCCCTAGGCACCAGCACTCCAAGCATGTGCCTGGGGTAGCAAGCTGCGGGGAGTGCCCTGCCGGTCCCTGCGAGGGAAGCAGTCAGGCAGCCTGCCTGTGGGAGGTCCGTCAGTTCCGCGGATTCGGTGGCAATTTGGCGGTGAGTATGCCAGAGCCGCGGACCTGGCCGACCTCCCGCAGGCAAGCCGCCGAATCTGCGGGACCGGCTGCCTGATTGCCGTGCTCGGGGCGGCAAAAAAGCTAGAGCCGCCCCTGGGCAGAATTGATGCAGCATGTTACAGAAGATACACACACCTCTCTCTCACATTTTATTCTTGTTCTTTCATGCATTGTTCTTTCCCTCACATCTAAAAATCAACTATATTCAGGTTGTTAGTTTTCTCGTTGAGTATGGAGAAGCCTAACAGCCTTAATGTAGTCCCTCCACTGTGGAGGTTATTCTTCAGTTGCTTGAACAAACATCAGTTGTCTCTTAAAGTGTCATTCTCATGAGTGTCAGTTTACTTGAAACTGACAGTGCCACCTTTCTGTCTAAAAAGGCTGTACCTAATACACTTCCAAAAATACATAAAAGATTCTGATAATTGGGAGAAGGGAAAAACATATCCTTTTTTAATGAGTGCATAGGGATTCAGATCTCTCAATATCCATTTCCCACTAACTTACAGACACACACAGAGTACCCCTTCGTCAGTATTTATTTTTTTTATTAAAATATTGTTATACCAAGTGGAATGCTACAGCAATCTCGGTATAGGGCAGCATAACAAAAACAGCCAGGTTTACATTTAAATACTTAAAGATAACTTAAAACACACAAACAAAAAAACCTCATTGTCTTTGGCAGAAAAAAAGTTCACAGCACAAAAATACTTAAAGAAATACCAATATTAATATAAAATATATTAAGTTGTTTTTTTCTCTTTCATAGTTTTTGTTTTGTTTTGCACTTTGTAAACAATGCACCAGAACCAAAACACATTTTTTACATGTCTGGGGGAGAAAATAAAAAATGCAGTTGTCCAGCAAATGCACAGATATTTATATATGAAGGCCAAGGGAAGAAAGCACTGGAGTTCAATGGATTGAGAAACTCTCAATTAAAATCAGAATTGGCTACTGTCAAAAGCCAGCTGTCAGTAGACAAGAGGGTGAATGAGAACTGTGAATAAGTGAGTGAATATATCTTGGTGCAGTTCCAGAGATGGGGGAAATCAACTCCTCCACAACAGAATCAGACATGCTTGTTTCATGTTGGGAGTGTTTTTTCATCTCCGGTTTCATTCCCCTCTCTCCATTATTTTTTTTTTTTGCATAAACACAAGCTCCCTTCTGCTGAAACATACACATAGCATCTGGTACGTACAAAGGCTTCCATCCTGCGATCCTTTACCCTCTCAAGCATTGTGTTTGCACGTGGCTGTGATGGTGCTACTGCTGCATATAAGTCATGAGAGTCAGAGTCCGGTGCTTGGGCAGCCTCACTTAGCGCTTCTGATTTTATGGAGCTATTTTGACTTACATCATCTGAGGATCTGCCGCTTCCCCAACTGAGAGCCCAGGAGCTCAAACATATACCCAGCCACCCATCACCATTTGGCACGCGGCTGGTATTGAAACAAACAGAAGGGAAATTCCAGTTGGAGGAATCACGGGAAAGTGCCCAAAAGGAAACTGAATCTGATGGATGCCAATGAGGGGTATTTAACTCTGGAGACAAACAGGATATGAAATGGAGAAAGAAAATGAGCACAGGACTAGAGAGCCAAAGGAGAGACAAGCGAGGGAAGGTGAATGGCTAAGGGGCGAGAAGGTTCCACAGAGAGCAGGAAAGGGGGCAGGAGGGACAAAGGCCATGGCAGGGAGGAATTTGAAATGATAAATACAGGGTTTGCTTTTGTTTACAAAACGGAGTTATTTACAGAGCCTGTCCTGCCCCCTCCCTCACTTCCTCACACCCCTTGATGGGCTGCAGCCTGCCAGCACTGCAGCCTCCCCAGGCCTCTGGGGACCAGCCACTGGGCACCAGCTGGCTACTCAAAATCACCCTCACCCAAAGCATTTCCAGTCCTTTCAACAGGAGGGGAAGGGGGTTGGGAGGCACAGGGAGAGGCAGGAATTCTGGCCATGCCAGCACAATACAAGAGCTACTCCTGGCAGCGTGACCTTGGAGAGCGGGTACCAACAGGGCGTCCAATGAAACAGGCAGGCCAGTCCTTCCAGGATCAATTTCTAGCAGTGCACAGCGTGCCGCCCTCCCCCAGGTCACAGATGGAGAGCAGGGGAGAGCTCCGTGCCTCTTCACTTCCTTGTTTCCTGCGACATACCAGTGGCAAAGAGAACTTGAGGCTGTCCTTCCCAAGCACAGGTGCATTGCACAAGGGCTGGCCCAATGGGGTGGTTGGAGCAGGTAGCAAATGAGCTCTGTTGTGATGGAAAGCGGGCGAGATAAATGGCAACTGATGGATGCAAACCGCAGCGGCAGCTTCCCTCCCAGCCCTTGCTGTGTGGCTCTGCTGCATGCTCTCCTGCAGTCCTGCCCCCAAACTCCTTTTGTCCAGGAACTCTCTAGGCCACAAGCCCAGCCAGGCTCCCGGTAACTGAATGGCTCCTGAATCAGCATTTTCCCCAGCAGATCTCTCCTCTGATCAGGCCAGCGTGCAGGGACAGAGAGGATGGTGGGCACCTGCCCTTCCTCAAATCAGAATTTCCACCATGTCTGACAGGCTGATGGTCCTGGCAGCAGACATGGTCTCTGCAAGGAAACAAACCATCTTCAGATAGTGAACTCTCTCTAGCTAGGATTGGCTCCTGCTTTTATGTCTGTGCAGCACCTAGCACAATGGAGCCCTGATGCGCCTCATGGAAATTCAAACATTTACAACAGGGCCATTAGATTTACTTGAATCCCTAATGGATAAATATGACAGCTTGGGCCCAGCCCCTAAAACATGACAAGTGATTTTGGGGGCCCACCTTGTTTCAGACAGCACTGAGAACCCACCCTCTGAGAATCAGACCCTTTTAAGGTGTCTTCGGCTAGGCTCCCCAAATCACTTGTATAACCCTAGCCCTCTCCCATCAGCCTCTCTGATGGGACAATCATTACCAGCGGTTAATGCAAACCAAATGGCATGTAAGAGACAACCCAGCTCCCTGCACTCACTCGAACCCCACTCCCTCGAACTGTCAAGGGGGAGAGTGCTTGGCTCCTGGCTTTCCACTGGCTGCAGGGCCTGGGGCAGAGGGTGGAGAGAGGAGCAGGGGGATTCTTCTCGTGTTTGTGGTTTTCTCTACAGATGGTAAAGCCCAGGCAGAACGCTGCACAATTAGCTGGGGGGGAGGGGGGAGGAGATGGAGCCTCTCCGATTCCTCCCTAATGACTCTTAAAACCATTAGCAGAAAAACCGGATTCTCCCACCGAAGGTCAGGGCGGGTGTGCTAGCCTGTGGTGTGCTGATAAGCTGGGCTTTAGTTCAGATCTGCAGGCCCAGATCAAAGCCCAAAGGAATCAGTAAGAGAGAAAACTTTAGAGACACTCTCCTCTCCCTTCCTTCTTCTCTTTCCTCTGGTCTTTCCCACACTCTTTCCTGGTCCACACCCCACTAGTCCTGTAGCATTTCATCCCCACTGTGTATCTTGCACTCAGGATTAGTCACTGGCAGGAGGCTGAGCCCTGGCAGCCAGGGTGGAGTACCCAGCTCCTTGCTCACTCCTCAGCTATGCAGGGCTTGTATGGCACCCCTGGCAGAGGGAAGGGAGGTCTCTGGATTCACCCCGGGCACAGCCTTGCAGGGATTCCACAAGCATGTATTTCCTAGGGCAGCGGGGCAGGCAGGACTTACCCACAGAGTGCGCCAGGCTGCTGCTGAGCTGGGCACCAGGCCCCTCGTCCAGACTGCCGAGGCCGCTCTCAGATATACCATCTGTCTGGGTGCTCCCATCTTTGCTGCCACGTTTGGAGTGGAAGGCGAGAGGGCCGCAAGGAGATGGACTGGGCGTTTCCTCCACTGGGACTTTGCCTGCTGGAGGGAGAGGAGCAGTCACCTTCAGATTTTAAATACTGAGGTGAACTTGATTGGCTCTGGGCTCTTACTGGCTTTTAGTGAGCCAGGCCTGACCTGACTGACAGACAATCAGAGAACTACATTTCTGTGCTGTGTTCCAAGGCTCTCTCTGATGGCCATTGTGATCAGGGTGCAGGTCAGGGAGAGCCCCCTCCCATCAGGAAACACCCTAGCTCAGTGCACCTGAATACCAGTGGAAGGAAGCGCTGGAGGAAACACAGCAAAGGGAGCTTTCAAGCAGGGCTTTAATGCTAACTGAAGGGGCAAGTAGCCTGTGATTCCCTCCCCACAGGTGAGACTCCTCTTACCTGGACTCCCTCTGGAAGGGCCCTCGACCAACCGTTCACCGTGGGCAGCCCCCTGCCAATTCTGGGCCCCCGAGGCAGCAAAGATGGACGGCACAGACTTGGCCGGCCGAAGAGAGCCCTGCAGACTCTTGCTGGGATCCTTCCGCGAGCGCTGCTGCAGAATTTTGATGACTGCATCCTTCTCCAATATTTGGGCATGAAGTGCTTTTAACCTGGGGTATGCAAGAGCAAGGCACAAAGTGAGAGAGATGCTGGTGATTTTATTCCAGAGGGTATGTGACGCTTCACCAACTCCTTCATCATGCGGTGTTCCCATAGCATCATGGCCAAGGAAATTTCGTTCCATCAATGCACATGACAAGGCCACTTATTTCCCATGGCTGCTGGTTGACGAACTGGGAAGCCAGTTTCTAAATGCTCAGTGAAGCGAGTGACATAAAAATCCCAAGACTGATGATAAGGAAGGCCAACAAAAAATATGCCCTGTGAAGCCACATGCAGGACCTACCTGTTCTCCATCTCCTGGTGCTTGTGATTGGCTAAGAGGAGATCCTCATCAAAGCTGTTATTGGGGGAGTGACGCGGGGAGTGGTTGATGATAGTCGTGTCTCGCTGCGCAGCAGCGGTGGCAGCTGCATCCATGGCAAACTGTCTCATGGTGCATTCCTCCAGATACTTCTGCTCCCACTTGGTCATGTCCGCCTCCAGGGCTAGGATCTTTTCTTCCCTCTCTCTCAACTGTTCAGCCAGCATGTGGGCACTCAGCTCTGGGGATCCTCCGGTCGGGGCTCCCACCTGTCTCTGTATTGACACAGGAAAAATGACACACAGCATGAGACTGAATCATGAAGAGAAAGGTCCCTTGAGCACAACGATCAGAGATGGGCCCAACCTGCACAGATCCAGGTTTCTCCAAAGTGTGGGGATACTTGAATTGAACTCCTCCCTAACCATTACGCTGTGTCTCATCCTCAGGAGTCTGGCACACCTGGGCCTTGCCTGCACGAGGCCTTCCATGTAACCGGCCCCCATTGCAGCACCACAGCTGGCAGTGTTCACAAGGGGACTGGTGCCACCAGGGTTTTGAGCAACCGTCTCACTAGCCCTGCTTTGCTGCTGGCCTCCACCCTGGTTCCATGAACTCCTCACCTGCTGAGCCCGCAGCATCTTCAGCTCCTGCTCCAGGCGGGTGCGGAGACGCAGTTCCAGCTGCTCACGCTTTTCACAGGCGGCCTGGAGCTGGCCAAGGGCCTGCTGCAGCCTCTCCACCTTCTCCACGTACGCCCGCTTCCTCCTCAGCTCGTCCTCGGTCTTAGCTGCCCGTGTCTGGGCGTTGCTTAGTGCCTGCTCCAGCAGCTCCGCCCGCCGGCGCTGGTCCTCATTGGCGCTGTGCAGTCGTGAAATCTCTCGTTCCAGCTTCTCTTTCTCCTGCTGGTGTTCGTAGCCTGGAAACGGCACAAGGAGCAAATACATTAGCTAATGGTTGTAGCTGCTCCATCCACTCAGGACGTTCCCAGCTGCAGTCATTTCATTCCAGTGCATATCGGAGGGACTCCAGCTCAGAGCTATTGCATTAGGATTCTGGCATCAGATATGATGGGCAATTGCCATGAGAAAATCTAAATATCTGCCCTGAAAATATCTGCCCAGGGAGGAGTCACTTGTTCCACCCCACCGACACTAATAGGCTCCCAGTCTCTCTCACACCTAGAAGTCTGTGCTGTGCTGGAGAGCAGGTACCAATAGGGGGTCCAATGTGCTGTGGGTGGGAACAATGACAGCCTGGGGCTGTGCCCCCTTTCCCCTCCCTTGGGTTTTCATGGGCATTTTGCTGCCAGCCATGGAAGTGGAATCAAGCCAGGAAGAGACTGTCAGGCCTATCCCAATCTCTGGCAAAAACGTTTTCTCCTTAAAAAAAAAAAAAAATCCCAATGCATGAGAGAAAAAGGGTTCTAGCCTAGGTCTGGGATTCAGAGCGGCAGGAGTGCTGACTGTGTGCTGGAACAGCCAGAACAGCCGCTGGAATGCAAAGAATCCAGGTCACACTGATGGCTGCTATGATTAATGGCTCTGGTTTGAGTGCCAAGAACAGCTTAGCTCTCCCTGGGGAATGGCAAAAGCTTCCAAGAGAGGATCCACCTCCTCTCCTATCTTAAAGGGACCTTACCCTTCCTTCCTAACACACCCACCCTGAAAGCATGCCAACCTGCTCTGATCCACCAGGCCACAGAGCGACAGGGCAATGCGCAGCAGGGCTGGCCATGCAGCGAGCCGTGCAGACACAACTGCACAGCTCTGCATAGCACCTCCACTGTGACCAAGCATTCCCCCAGGACTTACTTTGTGCAAGCAGTTTCGCCACGGTCCCCTGGCTGCCTTCTGGGTTCTCCTGCTGCTTGCTGGCCAGCTGTTTGTTTGCAGATTCCAACCGTTCTGTTTTAGATTAAATAGACAGAGATAGAATTTTTAGAATTTAATTGACTGGGAACAGCCTGCTTCTTGGAAGACACTGGTGGTATTAGACACCCATCTTGAAACCTAATCTCCCTGAAATGCTCCTGATGTACCAGGAAACATGTCAGGAGACAGTTTGCTGGGGATCTGTCACTAGAGATGAGGGTCACAAGATTGGGACCAACAAGGAGGAGTCACAAACTGGTACTGGATGTGGTCTCAACAATGGGATCAGAATAGAACCAGGTCCGACAACATGAGGCCAAGTGTCTGCACTGAAAAAGGGTCCACATAGTGGAGATGGACAACTGCTCGAGTGGCTTATGGAGGAAGCACCAACGTGGGGAGGCTCAGCCCAAGGCACAGCACGTTTCTAATAACAATTATCTTCTCTCAAAATGAATGACACAGCCCAAAAAGGAGTGCACCCACGAACTGCCCTTTTCACTCTCCCTAGCCCCTGTCTAGTGCTGTCTACAGTTTCTTACCTTTCAGATCCCGGTTGAAATCCTGAAGCCGCCGCATCTCCCCATCCTTCTTGTTCCTCATGGTTTTCTCCAATGCTTCTCGCTTGGAAGATGCCTTCATCAGGTTTTCATAGTCCTCGGAGATTCGCTGAATCTCTGTTTCCAGCTGTAGGGGGGGAAGGAAGAAACAATAGGCTGAAGTTAAACATTCTTGGGATGGGGAAAAGACCAGAGGAGAAGATAGCTGGATGGCACCAGCGGACGTTTCAATGTGAGGTGCATTGCAAAAGCAGTACCACAAACCAACATGGCTGCAGCGTCTGTCACCAGTAAAGGGCTGGGTTTAAGTCCCAAACTACAAGACTAGTGACATGAGTCTGGTGGTCTTATCCTGCCCCTTACTTGTGCACAACACGTGACTCGTGGACCCTGCTCAGCCAAGGTCTAAGCACTGGAATGAATGGCAGGAGCCTTACAGGTCAGGACTGAGGTGCAAAGAAGCAGCTTGCTCTCTGCCCACCTGTACTTGCCTGCCCCATGCCAATGCTCTCAGTCCATAAGCATTACGCACACCAATAGGAGAACAACATACGCTTTCTCGCCACCTCACTCAAACTGCAAACAACCCCACACCAACAGGTGCCACCTACAAACGGCTTTGGAGTCTAGTAGTGCCCTGCACAATGATTTGCATAACTGTACCCACCATGCAGTGCTGCTTTCCCATCTGCCTCCTGAGCAGCCACTCGAAAGGCCCATTTATTATAAGCCCACTGCAACGACACCAGGCCCTCTGGAGACTTTGGGCCTGGGTTTAATTTAAGCCTGTTCTTTTTAGAAGGCACCAGCCATCTTCAGTGATAAAACTCCTCAAGCTTCTCCTCCCTTCCCAGCTTCCCAAAGAGAAGCATTTGCCTTTTCCTTCCTGGGACCCTTGGATGTCCCACCCCTTCCCAGGTAAGGAGATAGTTCTGCTGTCCCTCCACACCCTGAGGTTGCCCTCTTGAAGTGGCTCCTCTTGCAGGACCAACACTTCCGTTTTCCATGATGGGATGGCTGCATGAGAGTGGAAGGTGTGCCATAGGGGGCTGAATCACTCCGATAAAGCTTCTTGGTACACAGTCCTTCCTATTCCTGGCTGGCTCTGGCTCCTTAGTGCGCCTTTCCCTTTGGCCATGTGGAAAGATCAGGCCCTTACGTCTGTAACACTAAAGGGATCAGAGACCCTCCTCATGGGTCTGTCTTGCTGCCATGAATCTGAAGGGAGATACAAGCTGTGCGTGCACCTAACTGGATTATGAAACAAGCTGTAATGGAGAAGTTCTATCATCTCTCTCCACACTGTCTCCACTCTTCCTCTAGCTGCTGCTCCATCCCGCCTAGTGGGTTCCTGGCCTCCTCCCCAGCTCCAGCACATGCCCCTGCCTCTCCACCTCTGCAGGCCTGGCACGTGCCCCTCCCAATGGCCCGTTTGTTCTAAGGGGAGAGGCTTTCCCAATGGCTGTGGCTGTGCTGGAACAGGCCTCCCCTTGTATGCCTCTGCACAAAGGGCTTTCTGTGGCGGCCCAGCACAGACCCCAAGGGGAGGGACAGCCAGAGAGGGCCCAACTGTTAAGAGAGATGGTGAATGGACTCTTTTTTATCCACCCAACAACTGCCTTGGCTAAGGACTTGTTGTGCTGTGTGCTTCTGAGCCACAGCTGTTCAGAGGGATGGCAGGGGGAAGAGATTAAACATATGAAAGGGAATGAAATTTCTCAGCAGCTGTCTGTTCTTTCTCTAGGCAAGAAACAAAACCAAACCCCATCCAGAGAACGAAGCTAGGAACACGAGGAGCTTGGCTGACAAAGAGTGAGGTGTAGTGCAAATGCAAGTGAAGGACAGGCAGGCACGGAGCAAGCTTCCTCTATAGCCCTCTCCAGACTCTTCTATCCTGACCTGTGTAATTATCTTGCTGTCCAGTTCCTGGCCTCCTCCTTCAAAACTCTGCCAATGCACCTCAAACCTGACAAAAGCGGGATGACATGTGCAAAGTCTCTAAATCCACCCAGAGCTAGGCAGGAGGGGGCTGGTGGAGGTTCTAGGGAGAAGCTCTGTAGTGAAGCAGACAGAGTGACTTCAGGGCTAACACTGAGATAAAGCTCCTTGTCCAGCATTCGCAGAAAGCAATCCTACAGTTCCCGGACACAAACCCAGTCTGTCATGGACAGACTGCCTGCAGGCTGTGTTATCTCAGACAAAAAGCAGCCAGTGAAATGAAAGCATCCAAGTCTCATTTCAAATGACATGTTGGAATCAAAGTTAAGAGGTGACATGCAAACCTACTGCTCCTGGCAGTCCTGCCCCATGTTGGGGTCCTGAGCCTGCCTGTACGTTGCCCCAAGGCCCAGATGTTCACAGGTATCTAATGGGAGTTAATGGCCTGCATACCTTTGAGGAGCTGGGCCCTAGAGCTTTGGCTGGAAAGACTGGTGGGGTGCTGGCTCCACACATTTACCTTCTGAATCCGGCTTGCTTTTTCACTGCAGCTCTCAAGCTCCCGCCGCAGCTTTTCGTTTTCCCTCTGGAGCTTCTCACTCTCCCTCAGCAGCTTTTCATTCTCCCTCAGCACCGTCTCCATCTGGGCTAAGTGGCTGCTGGCTGATGCGGCCTGGGCTGTCATCAGAACCTCCATTCCAGCTGGAGTAAGGGAGCCCAGTGGGCCGTGGCACAGGGAAGCTTGCTGGGGCAGGAAAGCCTGGGGCATATGGGCCTGCATCACCCTGAGAGGTCACAAAAATTCAACAGAGACACTCAATAGTATTGTTCTGTGCCCGCCAGGACACACGGTAAAACAAGGAGTGACGGGCGTGGCTGGGATGATGTGCCACTGAGTGGCTTCTGGCAATAGCCAATCCCCAGCAGACCTCACACCATTATTTCTCTCTCCTTGAACCCCTGGGACAGGGATTGTCTTTTTGTTCTGCGTTTGTACAGCACCTAGTGCCATGGTACCAGCACCTGGTACCATAATCAGGGCTCATGCGCTCTATGGTAACACAAACAAATAATACATCTGTCGACAGAGCTTCCAGGAGGGAGTTTTCATCTCACCATTTTAAATATTTACTTGAACCTAAAGGGGGACAATGTAACCCAGGAATGTCAGAAATCTTTGAGGCTCCCCCCCTGCACTGGGATGAGTGGCACCATCTCATTTAGGGCTGTAGCACATGCAGCCATGCATCTACGGAACCCTTACAATATCAGGTTGATAGGGCAATCTTTCCCAATGCACCTTTCAGACAGAGATCAAGGCATGCCTGTTTTTCAAAGTATAGATTCCATGGCAATTATTAGCACCACTTCTTGGCTACAGAATATGATTTCAAAACCACTCAGCATCGGCCTAACTCTGCTGTCACTGAAATCAGTGGGAAAACTGCCATCCGCTTCAATGGGAGCAGATCTAGGTCAGTGCTGAATGCTTTTACAGATCCCACCTACAGTATATGTGGTAAGATGCACCCTTGCACTTCACTTGCCTGTCAGAGAGCTTATGTCAAATTTTCAAAAGCACTTAAATCACTGAGGAGCCTAAGTCCTGTTTTCAAAAATGATCTAGGCACTAGGACCAGATTTTAAAGGGATTTAGGCACCTAAAGATGCAGAGTAGTGCCCAGTGAGATTTTCAATAGCATCTAGGTGCCTAACTCCCATTCAAGAACCAGTGGCTTTTAGTGCCAAAGCCACTTTTGAAAATGAGATTTAGTCATCTAGCTCCTTTTTTATTTCTAATCCATGTTTAAAAAGAAACTTTATACCACCCAACACCATCACGCCAGTGCTTAAGAACACAATAAGAATACACTTATCAGAGACAGCCAAGCAGAGTGAAATGTCACAACAGAACTGCCCCCTCACTTATCAAGCTCCCGGAAGTTGAAGGAAATGCCTAGTCCCCTACGCAGCGGTGCCAATTACAAGGGAGAAACATCCCCCTACCCCAAAGCTTTTCCACTGCTCCAAGTTCCATAGGCCACAGAACTGGGGGAGGGGGGGGAGGAGGATAAAGAAGGGCATGACCACTTTTAATCAGTGAGCCTGTACTAAGTGCAAAGCTTGGTCACACCACCACTGAAATTTGACCTGGCCACCCTTCTGTCCAGCCACACGGGTGGCTGGGCCAAATGATGGAGAACAGGGGAGTCTGCCGAGATCACAACTTTTGGCATTGGCTCATGCACCGTGTGGGTCAGAGGGGAGACTCCCCACCAGCTAAGGGAGATGAGTGGAGACCAGAGCTTGTTCTGCCCAATAAGAAATATCTGAATTGGCACCACTGCCCCAAGGTGGTCCCTTACTAAAAGCATACCATGAATAAACATGTTCTGTACTTTGTGGGAAAGGGGTGCTAAGCAGACCAATACTGTTACAGGGACCTCTGCTTAACAAATCTTTAGGGCAACTGCTAAGAGGGCAAAGATACCATAGCCCCAATGACAACTTGGCCACCCTATGAGAGCCTGACCATCAGGTGCTTCCCAGAGGGTGCTATGGCTACACATGAGCGAGGGTTGGCTGTAAATGTGGGGCTGCATTCCTGGAAGACGATTTGGCAAATACATCTTCCTTTCTGCCTGCACCCCCTCCCCTCTTTGTTCCCTCCAAAAGAGAGGCCTTCCTGTCAGAGATATTATCTCTTCCTGTCAGCATTCACTATGGCTTGCCCAACAGCACACACTGCTACTCAGCCTCGCCACCTTTCCCAATCATGCAGCTAGCTGAGAAGACCCGGGGAGAGTGGGCAGCTGGGAAATGGTGGGTGGTGGAGAAGGGAGAGGACACCCAGGGGGAACACTCGAGGTTTAGTTTCTCCTCTGCTACTCTGTATTTCCCTTGTTATAAGCAACCAAACAGCGCTTTCTGATGTGCTCAAATTGCCAGGAAAAGCGGAATGCCCTAAAGTGGCTAGGACCCACAACACCAGATGTAGGCTTCCACTGTTAGTGACACAGGTCATAAAGCTAGCAAGGCTCTGTGTGCAGTTAGAGTATCTGCTGAAGAGAAATAGGCACTTTTCACCCACCACTGACAGTCCACTTACCAACCCTATGCTGCAGCCAAGAGAAGAGGGACCTCAACTGACAGTGTAACGGAAAGCACAATTCACCCTTAGGATTGCACTGGGTGCAAGCTGGGGGGCAGACTCTGGGCTTTGGCATTTGCACAGTGGATGAGAACAAAACCCAGTATCAAGGGGGTGGTACGTGGCTAGGCAGATTTGTATTTAGCAGGATTCCCCCTGGGACTGTTCGATAAGAACTCATCACTTTCACCTTCCTCTCAGTGCAGAAAGGCGAGTTCCCAGTGCCCAGGTGCTACTCAGCCCTCAGAGTCTGCATTCCCTCTGGGGACAGCACTGGTAGTTTTCCATATAGCTGGGCCTGCTTCCTTTCTCCCTTCCAAATTTAGCTACTTCCTGATTCAATTCCAACTCCTCAATTAACCAGAAATTCAACTCAGAACACAAGGGGAAAGCGGCTGTGAAGACAACATCATCTGCAAAACAATGGGTCTAATTTAGCCCTGGCTAGCCACCCCAGAGACAAATACAGCCCATGAGCTTCAAAAGTCAGACTGCAAGTCCCTTCCCCACCCATTTCTGCCCCCAGAACAGGGCAGCACTTTCAAAGTTGTAAGGATTCATGCAGCTAGAGAATGAACATTGTAGGGTCCCTACAGCTCATCTCCTTATTCTGCAACATGCAGGTTTCTCTGCGTATGCAACCAGCCTTGGCATTCCGAACCCATAGAGGGTCCCCAACCACAGCTTGTCTGTGAGCCAGACGGTGTTGCATCAACATACCCAATCCCCTTCCCACATGACGGTGGAAGTCTCAGGAACTGAGTGCACACCAGGAAGGAAGAGACTGGCAATGCATGCTACACCGCTGTGAAGTGCGAGGTGCTAGACAAATGTTTTGGTTACCTGACTTCAGGGTGCTGAAATCCTGGCCCTTCCCTGGAGCAGTGCCTGGGATCTGCCAGGTAACCAACTGCAGGCTCCTGGGGGGGGATGATGTAGGGGTACTCTGGAGGGGGGCCCCGAGGCTCCACCCCCTCGGCATGCTGCCCTCTTGGGGCTGACAGCTGGAAGTGCCTCGATAGTTGGGGATAACTGTGGGAGGAGCTCATGTGGTTCTGGGACTTGGCTCCATTCCTCTCCAGCGACATCTGCATGAGGCGTTCGCTCAGTGACCTCACATGCCCATGCTTCAGCTCCTTTAGTGACTCATCCTGGCGCTTGCTGCTGCTGTCAGGGGCATAGGCCCTTCGTTGGCCAGACTCAGCAGGGGCGCCTGGACAGGGCACCCCAGCCTGCTGTCCCTGCTGTGAGGCATAATACTGGGAATGTGCTTTGGCCTCCTCGTAGGTGGGCAGCTCCTCGCCCTTGGGCTGAGGCTGGTAGAGTCGATACATGTTGTTCTCCAGGTAAACGTGGTCACAGTGATGCTCCTGGCCCTGGGGCTCCTGCCGTGTGGACTGCTGGACCATCTGGCTCTCTTCTTGGGTGAGACTCTCCAGTGAGGAGCGAGGGCTGCCCATGCTCCCACCTCCGCGCAGCGCCTGCTGCTGAATAGCCAGCAGCGTGCGGTTCTCGGTGAGGTTCCCGTATCTCAGCTGCTCCTGGATGAGCCGGTGCAGGACTGTCCCAGAGGAATCTTCTGCCGTCCTCATCCTTGGCTAGTCAATTGGCAAGGGGCTGCCACCAGGAACAGCAGACGCAGTACAATTCCAAGGATCTAGCAGCACCCAAGGAGCCTACAAGAGATGAACACAGGAATCAGGAGGTAGCTCTCAGTCAGGGGTTTGCTCATTACATATTTTCAAAAGATTTAGTTTGCCAGGAGTCCCACTGTGGCACTCTGCCAGGAAAGACTCAATTGACCCTTTAGTCACAATACTCATAGCCTAGCAGAGCGGGGGAGGAGAGGGGGACTCTGAGCAACATCCTATCCCTTTGCCGCCATTAGGAAAGGCAGAACCAGACCCAGGCTGAAAGCTAATTCCATGGGAGGCCACTGAGAACTAGGCCCTTGGCAACCCTGCAGAGGCTGGAAGTGAACCAGTCCTGGCAGGCTCAGTTGCAGGGAACTCAGCTCTCATACAACAAGCCTCCCTGCCCAGAGCTTCAGTGAGCCCCTGAATCCCCATCTCATCTTAAGTATCCTAAAGGGAGCAGCTCTTGGTGGGGAGTGAGGAATGTCAAGCCTGGGGATCTCTGCTGGCTTCCCAGTGGGGTGAACAGCCTCAGCACCTGAGCTTAGCATGAGTGCATTTGAGAGTCAGGGTGATTGTTCTGCATAACACGATATACTGCTCTGGAAAGACAGGTCACAGGATCTTAGCAACTTGTGCAGTCAGAACCCCTTTATTTGGTTCACTTAGTGCGCGTGTCTCTCTACATGTGCCAGGCAAGGTAGCCAAGGGAAAGGCTGGGACTGCTGTCTAAGAAATTCATTCAGTTCACTGAACAGAGCCAAACTCATTACCCAAAATAGTAGGCCAATGCAGAACTTTTATTAAGCGAGACTCCTGTTAGTCTAGCTTTGATTGTGGGGGCAGGGAAGAAGTTCTGTTAAGTGTAACGAAGACTGTGCTTTGAGCTCAATCCACCATTACAACAAAATATCCTAGATTTGGCGAGCCCAAGTTACACTGGCAGAGAATGTTCCAGTTCCTGTGTAACCTGCAGAACAACAGCTGGAGTCTATAAAGCAAGAGGATTTCAGTTTCCAGTACTTTCCGTCTCCTTAAAGAAGAGAGACTTGTCAAATTTGGGCCAACACGTAGAATTTGTAAATGGAAGCTCCTACAAAACCTAAAATCAACAAGAAATATTTTGTGGATACAATCTTGAACAATTCCCATAGGATCTAATTGTTTTAAACAAATAATCACCCCCCCATTTGCAAACATTGCAACATTACGATCCTGAATGAGAGTGAAATTGACTCAAAAGTGCAAAGGGCTCATCTACTGCCATTGCCCCAGCGGATCGCAAAATATAATAAAAGCTTCATAGTGAAAAGTCACATAAAATAATCCTGATTTTCAAGATTATTTCAGTTTTAATCATCTACATTGTTATGGTGTTTTAAGTATGTATGCACACATGCCTTTCATACATCTACTGACATTTTAAATATAAAACCCTGATCTTAATGAATCAGCCATGCCTGGAGATACCACTATGGGAGTCGACTTTAAAAACATTCTCATAACCTTTTTGCTGTCCCTGGCAATCAGAAACTGCAGCTGTAGCCCAGGTTTGTGAATGGCTAGTAGTTTATTGAAGAGGGATGCTAGCCAGGGAAGTTCTATCACTGTTTTTAAGTTGCATGTCCTCCTCTGCACTCAAACTTTAAAGTGAATTCCTAAGTAGACATTTGATCACCTGTTTCTAGTCTCATGCTAATGCATGTGGGTTGGCAGAGAGATTGCTAATCTCATATTGCTTCATGCAAACATACCTCAAATATTGGCTCCCAACACAAAAAGTTCTTGACCAGGTTTTCTCTGAAGGTGAAATTAGGAAACTCTAACCAGACTACCTTTCCCGAGCCTCATTTCAACGCTGACTCAGACCTCTGAGATTTAAAGCGAACCCCAGACTGCCTTTGGTGAATCAAAATAAAAGAACCACACATCCCCTTCAGTTTCACAAGCCCTGGTGCGTTCTCACAAGGAGGAAGTCTGAAATACTGGGTCAGGAAGCATGACTAGATAGCTAGGAAGGTAGAGAGAACATTCCTCACTCCACCCCTACCATATGTGCTCTTCAACCTTTTACTATCGGATTATTTTCACTCCTAGATCTCCAGCCCCAACTGTTTTTTAATGTGGTTGCCTGCCTTTATTCCCCTCCCCTATTTTTATACATTTCTTTAATTTTGCAGTCACAAGAAATTCCCTTTAATAGCATTCAGCATAACTTGAGTGAGCGGCATCAAATAAGAGAGGATCATTTAAAAATAAAAGAAAAAAGAAAAGACAATTCAAACTCCAGTTGACATATTCTAGCAAATTCAAAGGATATCCAGTGAAAGAACAAGGGTTTGCAACCCAGATCTCCCTGGAAAACTCTAACTGGCTGGGAGGTTACAACAGGGTTGACGTTAAACAGCGAGACATTTCTGTGGCAGCCCCTCATGGAAAACCTCCCTTTCTCGCCTTTACAAAACCCACTGGATATAACTAACGCACCTAGCGCGCGTTCAGCAATTGCCATCTGCAGAGCAGTGCTAGGGCCCTGCCTTGCAGCCGCTTTGTTTTCCACATCGTTCGGCACTGACATCACCCGGGTTTGGATTGCAATTAACATTCCTTGTAAGTGAGAACGAGCTCATGGCTGCGGAAAGCATTTTCCGAGCAGGACAAAGAGAATTCTTCAGCTAGCTGGGGGCACAAGCACCTGTGACTGCAAACCAGCCCAGCAAAGTCCTGCTCACCCCCACTTTGTTTTTTATGGGTCACAACCCCGGCGCTCCCGGGGGCTTGCAGGAATCCCGGGTCACACGCTGCAGGGGAAAGGGGGGACCCCGCGGGCTGACGCGCAGGGAGCGCAGCGTTCACAACCCGATGCGGCACAAATGAGTGACAATAGCGAGCCAGGGAAGGGGAGTCGGAGATCTCCCCTCTGGCCCCAGACACCGCGGGGATGGGAGCCCGGAGCGGAACTCACCGAAGCAGAGCAGCCTCGCTGCAGAGCCCGGGGAGGAGAGGCTCGCTCCGCGCCCGGCCGGCTCGCTGTGTGTGTGCGTGCAGCTCGCAGAGATCCTGCCCCCGCGGCTGCTGGCAGGCACTGAGCGCCTCGCCGGCCCCCGCCAGCTGTAATGAGAGCCAAGGAGGCCGGGCTGCGCGAGTGGCTGCTATGCCAGGAATGCGAGAGTTTCAGGTTCCCCCGGGAACAAACCTAACCACAAATAACCTCTCCGCCTAGGCAGCAGCTGCGCGGCGCGGCCTGCAGGGGGCGCGGCCGCGTCTCTCTGTCACACGCGCGAGTGCGGATAGGGCTGCAGCCTGCTGGCTCGCGCTGGTTTAAAGCCCCGCAGATCGGGAGCCTTGCAGCGTTGCTAGGCCGAAGCAGCTGAGTCCGCAGGCAGCCTGGGCCCAAGTTCCCAACCCTTCGGCGCCACCTGGGGTGACCAGATGTCCTGATTTTATAGGGACCGTCCTGATATTTGGGGCTTTTTCTCATATAGGTGCCTATTATCCCCCAGCCCCATCCCGATTCTTCACACTTGCTGTCTGGTCACCTTAGAACCAGGGCCGGCTCTAGCCATTTCGCTGCCCCAAGCACGGCGGCATGCCACGGGGGACGCTCTGCCGCTCGCGGGTCCCGCGGCTCCAGTGGATCTCCCGCAGACGTGGCTGTGGAGGGTCTGCTGGTCCCGTGGCTCCGGTGGACCTCCCGCAGGCATCCTTGCAGAGGGTCCGCTGGTCCCGCGGCTCCGGTGGACCTCCCGCAGGCGTGCCTGCGGATGCTCCACCGGAGCCGCAGGACCAGCAGACCCTCCGCAGGGAAGCCTGCGGGAGGTCCACCGGAGCCGCCCGCCGCCCTCCCGGCAACCAACAGAGCGCCCCCCGCTGCATGCCGCCCCAAGCACACACTTGGCGCGCTGGGGCCTGGAGCTGGCCCTGCCTAGAACCACCAGGGCTGCCCTAGGCAAGGAACCGTCTCAGCCAGGGATAAGAAGAGTTTTCCCAGGCTTTCTGGAGCTGACCCTTGTACAGCAGGGGGATCTGTAGGATCTGAACCAGGGAGAGTTGCCAATAGGGTGACCAGATGTCCTGATTTTATAGTGACAGTCCCAATTTTTGGGTCTTTTTCTTATATAAGCTCCTATTACCCCCCTACCCCCTGTCCTGATTTTTCACATTTGCTGACTGGTCACTCTAGCTGCCAATTTGTGTTGGATTTATTCCTGGAGGTTTTGTGACATAATCCAGAGATTCCAGGCCAGTCCTGGAGGGTTGGCAACTCTAGAAACACCTCAGACTTGGTGGATTTGGGACCCTTCTCTTGCCTACAAACTGGGTTATTTACTTGCAATAGGGTGTGTGCAGACAGCTGTAGCATCCATGCCCCCCTATTGTGCTGGTACTGCACAGATACTTAGAGACAGTTCCTGCTCCAAAGTACCGATAATTTAAAAAGACAAGACGGACAAAAAGTTGGGAAGGGAAACAGAAGCACAAAGACTTGTCCGAGGTAACACAGCAGGGTGGTGGAAGGGCTGGGGGCCTGTAGCCTTATGGCTTCTGACCAGCACCCTCTCCATTAGAACATGCTTCTGCCTCAGTGAAGTAACTGTTTGGGACAGCCACTAGACGATAAAAAAAAGAGCCACATTCACCTCACGTGAGTTACACCACTGAGACGTGCCCAACCCAGCTGCATGTGTTCCTCAAAGCCCCTCATGACTCAGAAATGCACCTAGGAAATCAGCAAGGGGGAATTCTGTGAAACATAATCACAATATAAAAAGGGAAGCTTGGAATGGAAACTATTTTGCAACCTTCATTAGAGCAGTCACCTCTGCCATGACTGCTATTCATGGGCGGCACGTGAACTGCTAGTTGGGGAAGGCTAGCCCTGAGCCTTGCCCCTTCCACTGAAGCCCCACCCATTCCCTGCCCCCAAATCCAGAGCCCCCTCCCCAGGCTGGCTAGTCCCCACCAGCCCCAGAGCCCCAGGAGGGGGAGTGCATGGCACTGCCGCAGCCCTGAGAAGGCAGGTGGTGTGGCCTCAGTCCCTGGAACTCAGTGGCACCACCAAAGCGGGGTCACACTTGGCTGTTTGGGGAGGCACAGTGTCCCCTATTCACAGCCCATGTTACTATTACTGTGAGTTTGTTACTAACATGATTGTCTTCAGAATTGAAGCCCCAGTCTTCTGGCTGGGGAAGGATGGTCCAGTGGCGAAGGTGCTAGCCTGGGCAGGCCAGGATCTAATTCCCTGTTCTCCCACAGACTCCTGGGGTAAGTCACTTGGCCTCTCTGTGCCTCAGTTCCCCATCTATAAAATGGGGATAATAGCCCTGCCCTGCTCCACAGGGTTGACAGGAGGAAGGATAAATACACCTTATGTGTGATTCACATGGAGATTTGTTCCTGGAAGTGTGAGGTGACTCATAGACTTTAAGGTCAGAAGGAACCATTGGGATCAGCTAGGTCAGGGGTTCTCAACCTTTTTCTTTCTGAGGCCCCCCTCAAAATGCAAGAAAAACTCTGGGGCCCAGTGGGGGAGGGTGGTGAGGGGGGCTATGGACCAGAGAATCCTTGGGCATAGGTGTAGTTTGACCTTTATTTTAGGGGCGGGGGGGAGGGTCAGCAGAGCTCGGGCACAGCAGGGTCCAAGGAGGGAGTGCCACCTCCACTCCCTGACTTACCTCAGCAGGCCACCCACCTGTCTGGGGCTGTGTGCCGGTGGCTGCTCCCTGAGAGGTCTGCTGACTCCAGAGCTGGGTCCCCGCCTGGGCAGCTCTGACTGGCTGTGTGAGCAGTCAAAGGGGGCTGGGAGCTGAGGAGCAGCCACAACCCTGGGCATCAGCAGCAAATGGGGAAATGCAATGGCTGCCCTCCCCCATCCATGGCACCACCAGCCAGAGGAGCAGCTGCCCCGCTCTGCCTGGCTCCAACTTCTTGCCTAGAACCTAGCCAGAGGGCAGCTCAGGGAAAGGAGGAGGTGGGGGGGATGGAGCTGCCCCCAGGATTGCCCCACTCTGGGTAAGGTACTGCAGTTTGGGGCGGGTAACATCATCATGCCTCCTCAACTTTGCCCATGGGCTCAAGGTTTCTGCCCTTGTCAGGGTTTCAATCCTCCACCCCCCCTCCCAGCTTCAGTGGGGTAAGAGGGAGCTCAGGATGTCATCCGCGTGCTGCTCCCTGCTTCAGCCCCACTGGGGGGTGCCGGGTCTCAGGGAACCAGGTTTCAGTGGCGGGGCTCCACAGACCCCCTGAAAGGGCTCGCAGACCTTCAAGGGCCATGGACCCCCAATTGAGAACCACTGATCTATGTGGATGCAAGGAGTTTGCTACTGGAGGTAGTGTGTGGGAAACTGCAGGCAGCAACCTTGTGTGTGAGGACATTGCGGAGAGTTAGAAGCTGGCTGCATATGGAGGGAAGTTGTGTGTGTGTGTGTATGACAGAGGAGATTGCAGGGAGCGTGCAGCTGGCTGTGCATGTGCTATGTGTGACAGAGGAGATTGCAGGGAGCATGCGGCTGGCTGTGGGGTGCTGTGTGTGACACAGGAGATTGCAGGGAGAGTGTGGCTGGCTGTGCGTGTGCTGTGTGTGACAGAGGAGATTGCAGGGAGCGTGTGGCTGGCTGTGGGGTGCATGTTGTGAGTCTGTGAGAAGCGTGCAGCTGGCTGTGGCGGCTGGTGTTGAGGGGGTATACAGGCTGCTTGCCAGCTGTCCAGGGGAATAAATCTTCTTGTTTAATCAAAGATAGGAGAGACACTCCATTGTCTTTATACCATACAGCTCTGCTAAAAGCTGCCTTACCATCTGCTCCTCCTTCACCCCCACGCCCAGGGCACTTGGCTTCTCCCTCCTGCCTTGCCCCGTCTGACAGGTGCTGCCCATCTGTCACAAGCAGCAGAGGCACAAACTGCCCGTCCTTTGAGAGCTCTGGGCGGCCCGGCAGCTTGTCTCTCTCACCAATAGAAGCTGGTCCCGTAAAAAACATCCCCTCCCCCACCTTGTCTTCCTTTGAGAACCATTCCCGGGGCTGGTTTGGGAATTCTCCCCTCTCCTTCGTATGGGATGACTTCCCCATCAGGGCTATTTTTTGCTCCACCACAAGAAAGGGTCTTAGATCACAGCGGAGGCACCGCATGGAACTTGAAGGGATTGTGGGCAGAGAGAGAAAAAGGAGGGTGGAGGAAGGGCAGCAAGCACAGATGTAAGAGAGAGAAGAAACCAGACTAAGGGTATGGCTACACTTGCAGCTGTACAGCACTGCCTCAGCGCTTTGAAGTGCGAGTGTGGTTGCGGCGCCAGCGCTGAGAGAGAGCTCTCCCAGCTCTGCACGTATTCCACCTCCCCATGGGGATTAGCTTGCAGCACTGGGAGCCACACTCCCAGCGTTGGGGCACTGTTTACACTGGCGCTTTGCAGCGCTGTAACTTGCTGCGCTCAGGGGGGTGTTTTTTCACACCCCTGAGCGAGAAAGTTGCAGCGCTGTAAAGCGCCAGTGTAGCCAAGGCCTAAAGGTGAGATTTTCCTCTTCTCATTTTGGCCCCATAGCTCCCTTCACATAACTGAGGACCCTAAGGTTTCTTCATGTCTGGGGACAGAACCCCTAAGAGAAGGTGCGAGGAGGGTCACACACCTGCACAAGCTATTATCTTGCTGTATAGTCCCTTTGGAACGTGCATGTAAAGCCCATGCACAGAGAGGCTGCAATCATGTCAGTGGGACAGCTGTCCAGCACGGCTCTGGCTAATGTTTGTAGGGCTAAGTGTCTACAAACTATTAGCTGTGAGATAGTTTCCAAAGGGCAGAGCCAGGCCAGCTAAACTGCTCAAACACTCTGCGATGATACTAACCACATGGCTGAAGTGGAGTTTCCTTATACACCTGCTCTTGTACCGTCCAATCTGAGGCTTGGTCTACACTAGATCAACCTAAAATTTTGCACCCTGAGGGCTGTAGTTAGATTGCCCTAACCCACAGCATAGCTGCATCTAGGTTGCTGGAAGAATTCTTCTGTCAACCTAGCTACCTCCTCTCAGAGAGATGCATTAGTTGCATTAATGGAAAACCCCCTTCTACTGATGTAGGAGCTGGCCACACTCTGGTGCAGTGCTAGAGCTGTGCAGCTGTAGCGCAGCAGCACCTTGATTTCCTCCAGAGAAGAGAAACCACAAAGAGAATTGAAATCCTCTCTTGAGTAGGAATCAAATCCATAGTGGATGTAAATCAATGTAGCTGAAACTGACTCAGAAGGTTTGACACTAGCTGAGGATCTGGCCTTGAACCAAGCTGGATGCACTGTACTCCAGATCAGTTCATCATGTTTGCTGTCCCCAGATGCTGCTGCAAGCCACTTTATAAACTGTTTTCTAGCTTCAGTCCTTTCTGCAATGGGACCAGCTGGGTGGCATGATAGAGCAGAGGCCAGAAGGCAGAAGAAGGGGGAAGGAGTGCATCCTTTGACCTGTGCTCTGTAGACTGGGTTTCCATTTCTTTCCATCTGTTTGGCCTCGGGCTCTGTGCTATTATGGGCAGGACTGCAAGAGCCGCAGGTGCGCTGAGGACAATGTGCAATATTGATTGTATAGAAGGCCACATGTTCTCTTAAAAGAGCCCAGCTTCAGCACAATAACCTCTCAGCTTGGTAATAGGACCCTTTCTCCTTTGAGCTTTCCATTGTTTCCTAAGGAAATGAGAGAGCTGAATAGTTGTAATCTTGTCAGGGGTTCCACCACCGGGCAGTCACTAAGGGGGTTTGGAATAGGCTGACAACATTAGTCAAAGGTATAGCTACACTTGCAAATGTAGAGTGCTTTGCATTAAACCAGCCTTCGTAGAGCGCAGTAGGGAAAGCGCTGCAGTCTGTCTACACTGACAGCTGCAAGCGCACTGACGTGGTCACATTTGCGGCACTTGCAGTGGCATTGGGAGTGGTGAATTGTGGGCAGCTATCCCATACAGCACCTCTTCCCATTCTGGCGCTGTGGGTTGTGGGAAGGGGGCTGGGGAGGCAGGGCATTCTGAGTACTGTCCCAATGCCCCGTGATGCATCGGTTCACATCCCAGCCATCCCTCTGCTTCCGTCCACAATTGGTGCCATCTTTTAACATTTTTTGTACTGTGCGCTCTGTCTTCCCTTTCAGTCTGTGGGAATGGAGCCCAAACTGCTTGGGAATATGCTGACAAGTCTCACCAGAACATCACGTTTGGCAGTCGAGTTATTCCTTAAGATCCAAAGTGACAGCGAGGACTCCAATGATGATATCAACTTAAGTAACGCGTACGACACGAGATTGCTTGTGGCATTCACGGACACGCTCACCACCATGGAACAGTGCTTTGGGCTCGTGAAACAAACACTGAATGATGGGATAACATCCTCATGCAAGTCTGGGATGACAAGCAGTGGCTGCAGAACTTTCGCATGAGAAAAGCCACTTTCATCGGACTGTGTGAGGAGCTCGCCCCCAACCTGCGGCTCAAGGACACAAGAGTGAGAGCTGCCCTGACGGTGGAGAAGTGGGTTGCTATTGCAGTCTCGAAGCTGGCAATTCCAGATAGCTACCGATCAGTTGCTAACCAGTTTGGAGTGGGGAAGTCGACTGTTGGAATCGTGTTGATGCAAGTTTGCAGGGCCATTAATCACATCCTGCTCAGAAGAACTGTGACTCTGGGTAACGTGCATGACATTGTGGCCAGCTTTGAACAAATGGGTTTCCCTAACTGCGGAGGGGCGATAGATGGGATGCACATTCCAATTCTGGCATCAGCCCACCTAGTCTCTGAGTACATTAATTGAAAGGGCTATTTCTCTATGGTTCTCCAGGCGCTTGTGGATCACCGTGAGCGTTTCATTGATATTAACACAGGTTGGCCCGGAAAGGTGCATGACACACACATCTTTCAGGACACTGGCCTGTTCAGGAAGCTGCAAGCTGGGACTTTTTTCCCAGACCAGAAGATCACCGTAGGGGAAGTCGAAATGCCCATTGTGATTCTTGGAGACCCTGCTTACCCTTTAATGCTGTAGCTCATGAAACCCTACACAGGGAGCCTTGACAGCGGCAAGGAGCAGTTCAACAACAGGCTGAGCGGGTGCAGAATGACTGTGGAGTGTACTTTTGGCCGTTTAAAGGGCCGCTAGCACTGTCCATATGGGAAGCTGGACCTGGCCAATAACAGCATCCCCACGGTTATATCTGCATGCTGTACCCTCCATAACATTTGTGAAGGGAAGGGTGAAAGATTCACTCAGGCAAGGAACTTGCAGGTTCAACACCTGGAGGCTGAGTTTGAACAGCCAGAGAGCAGGTCTATTAGAGGGGCCCAGCACGAGGCTGCAAGGATTAGGGATGCCTTGAAGCAGCACTCTAAGGCTGAAAGCCACCAGTAATCTCTGGTGCCCTGCACGGGAGTGAAGTGCAGTGGCTCCAATGTGAGTAGTAATCTGTGTTTGCTACGTATGATACACTGACTTGCAGTGCCTGTTGCTTTTCTGGGCTAAGGTATCTTTTACTTTATGCAATAATAAAGAAAGTTTTCAAAGCAAAATATCCATTTATTGAAAAGAAAATGCATTTACTGAAAAGAAACACAACTGCTTGGGAAACAGAAAGGGCAAGGGGGTGCGGTGGGGAATGGTACAATCACAGATTTGTGTATGTCCTGTTATCAGACTCGGCTTTCCTGTTTGGAGAGCTGTGCAATGAGTGCTGCACTTCAGGATGGCTATACTGCATGGTGATGGGGGTTGAGTACAGTGGGTAAGGGTCGTAGTTTTCAGGGCTGGATGGTGAAGCTACAGGTTTTGGAGGCAGCTAGTAGCAATAAGAACCCGGATGCTGGGGAAAGTGGGTTGAAGGTGACATGGGGGCACAAGGGAGCGCACTGGACTGCTTTAATGCACTGTAACTCGCAAGTGTAGCCAGGCCCATGATCCAAGTTGCTGGGATCTTACCAGAATTTCACTGCCTGCCTGCTTTTCTCAACAGGGGTCCACCAGAAACTAACCTCTGTGAGGAGACTCTAGAAGGTAAATCCACTAGGTTGGTGCTTGATGCTATGCAGTGGAAATACCCCCTGCTGCCCCGCTCCTTGTGAAATCATTCACAGTTGGGCAAAGAGGTGTAAAATGCTCCCAAATTGTCCGGTATCACAAAGCACTTTGCTCTGGGGTCAGTGACAATACAAGATACTGCGCAATTGTGGGTCAGACCCAGGGAGTACTGCAGAAAGCAATGCAGGCTCCAGTATAAAAGTTGAGGGAATGGGTCTCCTCAAATTAGCTACGACACACATTCAGGTAGCCCTGGACAGCAACAGGTATAAAGGGACAACAGATTCCCAGCAAAAATGCCAATGGACTGGCAAGATCAAATGCCCTAGGAAGTAGATTGATTAGATTTTCAGCTCTGTGCAATGGCCTTGGGCAGCCCAATGGTGCAGTGTCTGTCAGTTGCTGAGCGGTGATCTTGTTATTTGCAATTCAGTCCTGGACTCCTTCCGGATTTCCAGAGGCTGTGTGTGTTTCTGGCCAGCTCATCGTCAAAGCAGCCGAGAAGTCCCTCTCTGCAACATGAGTGGATCCTTCATGTCTTTGTTTGTCAGTTGCTTCAGTATGATCGGATCTGAGGGCAGCACCACAGGGATAGTGAGCACTTAGGAAGTTGGAACCGGAATCCAAAATGACCTGGAGATGTTATGGGAGCAGGAACTGCCGGTAACAAGGAGAGATTTGGGACTAATAATAAAGATGCATTTCCTCATGCTGGGGTTGAATAAATTCCTACTCCCACCAGGAAGAAATAAACAGCTCAGATACAAATGAATCCTTAGCAGGTCCCCACAGCACACTTCTTCCAGATCTCCAAGGCCTTTCCGAAGAGATCATTGTCCTCATTTTACAGATGGGCACAATGAGGCACAGTGCTGTTAAATGGCTGGCTAAGGATCACATAACATCATCAAAAATAACACGCAGGCCTCCTGACTTCCATTTCCATGTCCTGGCCACTGGGTAAGGGAGATGCATTTTGGGAGACATAGTCAGATAGCCAGCCCAACAACATTCAAGAAGTGAGTTTATTTTTCTGGTTTCCCTGCTGTCCTGTGCATGGCCTATTCATGCAAATAAGCTAAGCTGTATTTGCTTCAAGGGAGGTCTGAAATTGGGACTGGGACGTTGGGAGGGGTGATGGCCAGGGGAGGACTTCTAGCCCAGCAGTCTGTTCTCTGGAGGAGTTTGAGGAGCACTAGACTAACAGTAGGTGATATGGATCAATGTAGAAAGCTTGCTGAAGATTGTGCAGCTGGCAGATCGTCCCTCCCCTGCATTATTCTATGCAGAAATGCAGGTTGCCTCTGGCAGCAATGTTGAGCTTTTCATGAGGCCCCAGTATTAGGAAGGGCAGCCAGGACTGACTGCAGATGTGCTGCTAGTCAGTTGTGTCCAAGAAAGAAAAAGAAAAGTGTCGAACATAGCTCCAGAAGGTGTGGCAAGGTGTGGCTGGGGAATCCTGTGCCATCAGCGCACACTTCTGGCTGCCTCCACAGCACTGAGGTATCAATATGCTCAGTAATGGCTAGGGTGACCATCTTTCCCTGTGCTGAATATGGGACACCTAGTAAAATAACTAGTGTTCAAGTGAGCTCAACGGCAGTCAATCAGAACTATGCAGTACAAACATTCAAATTAACATCAAGTTGACTGAGCTCCCGGTAAAAAGAAATACTGCGTAGTTGGATTCTTTTAATTTACTATATCTTTAAGTCTTTAGGGTTCACATGAGGAGAGGTGACACAACCACACTCCCATACACTTCTGTCACATGGAGGGGGTGACCGACTGAACTGACCCTCCCTGCTCTGTGCTCTCTGCCCTCGATTTCTGGCTGGGCCCCTGAGATGCCTCTCCTGGTACCTAGCGCTGCATCTTCCCGAGGCAACACATGGGGGAGGGGGCACGTATGGTCACATGCCCCCCTCCCCAGATTTCTGACAGGGTTCACAACAGAATGTGGCCAGCAGTAGCCTTTCGGTGTTGTGCAGAAGGGAAGGGAGGGGAGCTGCCTCCAACCGCAGGGGATGCGGGGGAGGGGCTGGCCTGTATCTTTGCAGAGCTCATCTCTCCTCCCCTCGCTCACCACCACCCCGCTCCCCTGTGGCTGGAAGCAGCTTGTCCCTTCCTGCTTGCACAGTGTTGAAAGAAAGCTAACACCTCCAGACTGCTGCTGGCCACCGATGTAACCCAGCTGCCTCCTGTCCCCTGGCTACAGTGTGGGCAGGAAGGGGTTAAGCCCGAAACCATACATTGTGCAGCAGGACCCAGGGAACCTGACTGCAGGGGCTGCAGCCTCAGGCTCCCTGGGGGCAGGACTCAGGGTGGGGTGTGTGTGTGAAGAAGGGGGGATGTGGATGTTGTGGAGCCAGCAGGATCAGGGCATGAACAGGCTGGAAATTGCTTCCTTCTCCCGCACTGCAGAGCTTAGCTGAGGGGCGGAGAGGCTGCCCATGTCACCAGTGTGTGGGGCTTTGGCCCACACAGGGCTTGGCTTCTCCTGGCCAGCGCCCAAGGCCAGATGGTCTTGGGCTTTCCAGGAGCAGTGGGGGAAGGAAGAAGCCTGCTGGCCAGGCGGTTGGTGAGCTGAGCACTCTGACCATGGGCTGGTTCTCCGCACAGCGCTGGGAGTGGGATGCACGCTGCCGAGGGGGATTTGGAGGAGCAGCAGGGTTGGAGGGATGAAGAGGCAAAGCAGGGAGAGTACAGCGAGAGAGGGAGCACATAACAGGCCAATGGGTGGGCAGTAGAGATGGCACGTAACCAGCTGCTGCCTGACTCCTGTCCGTACTCACCAGCTACCACAACTCTCAGTGCACAGCCAGTGCTGGCTGGAAACGGAGCAGGGCCCTGCTGCGGAGAGCTGGCATGCAGCGGGGGCTGCACTGATGGACCAGCAGGGGGAGTAGCCGACCCCACCACCAGCCTTGCACACCCACCCCCATCATCAGTCACTGGATGCCCCCACTCACTGCTGGTGGGCAGGCGTCTGGTGATCAGGGATCCAGCCAGCAGCAGGACCCGCTAGTACTTGTGGTGGTGGGGTGGGGTGGGGGACAGAAAATACAGGAGAATTTGTCCATTTTTAAGAAAAAGTTGGGACACCTGCAGGCTGGCTTAAATACGGGACTGTCCCTTTAAAAACAGGACATCTGGTCACCCTACTAATGGAAGGTTCAAAACCAGAGAGGCCTTGCCCAGTTTGCAAGCAGCCAGGCCACAAGTTAGGGCACAGCCGAGAGCAAAGTTAATTTTTCAGAGACTCTCTGGCCAAAAGGTAAGAGGAGCAATGGAGTGAGTGCTCTGCAGCGGACGTGACCAGGGATGACAGGAACGTCGCCCCGCTCCCAGTGCCATGCAGGGATACGTGGAGCAGGGCTTGTACCATGCAGAATGGGGGGGAATTAGATTTTCATGGGGCTGGAAGCAGAGATGGAAGGGGCTTATCTTGGTGGATCAGAGCAAATATTACATAATAAGGCCATAATTAAAGCCAGGCAGAGAGGTGCAGGATGATTTGTAACTACATAATTACACAACCTGCTCAGGTCATTCATGGAGGGGGTAGGGGGCAGGGGCTGCTGTGCTCCAGTCTCTCCTTACACAGAATAGTCCATTGAGCCGTATGTGACAGAGCTTCCTGCGCCAGTGTGGCATGCCAAGTCCTGCACCCCACCTGTCCCTGCTTCGGAGCGCCTGGACTTGAGTGCTGGCTTTCTACTCTGTCACATCCAAGAACTTTCCTGGCCCAATGGGGCTCAAAGACAGGCCCCAGTTCAGGGTCTCCCAAATGCTGACCCATTTGCAAATCAGAGATGTGTCTAAAATGGAAACCTTACCCCTCCAGGGCTGATTCTGATCCCCCCACCCCACATACTCCAACACACCCTGTCTGGAGTGCTTCAGGCCTCTGGGGCCTTGAGGGACGGGCGGGACATGGTCAGACAGCAGCCAGCAACCTTGGGGCCCTGTTGAGAAGAGCATGCAGGACTCTGATGAGAGAAGAAACACGGTATCCTTTGGCTCTACCGAGAGGGCTGCTAGTCCTCCTTTCTGGTAAGAGCTGGTAGATCAGAGAAGGGGCCATTGCTTTGCCAGGTCTGCAGTTCAGAGGGAAATCTACACTTGGCTTTGTTGCCAGAAATGTACCACCACTGTCCCACTGATGGTATCAATGGTGGGAGTGCTAGTGTAGACAGGGCCTGCTGGGGTTCTAATCACAGTGTCATCCAACCCTGCTCAGAGTCAGACTTGCTTCAACAATGTCATCACCTGTCTATACTAGGACTCACCTGTAGCTTCTATGTGTACTATCAACAGCAGGCAATGTGGGCCAATGTTCAGGGGGCTGGACTGAGACTCACGAGAGCTGGGTTCTGCTCCTAGCTCTGCCACTGACCTGCTGGGTATCTTTGGGCATCACGTCCCCTCTCCGTGCCTCAGTTTCCCTGACCCCACTCTCACTATGTATGCGTACACCCCCTAGCATTGTGGGCCCTGATCTCAGCCTCTGGGTCCTGCTGTAATGCAGCTCATAACAATAATTGGAGAGGGAGAATGAAGTGTAGACAAGGCAGGAGAAGAGAGGCAGCCCTTTGTCTGCATGGGGTCCTCCCCCAGCAGCTGCTTCCGTGTGCTGTTTACATTGACACGGTAATGCCTGGAATGCAGCTATTTCCTCTTCCCCTCCCCATACAATGCAAAGAGGGACAAGAGGCAGCAATTTGCTCACCTCAGGTCAAAGATTAGCCCCCTCCCCTCACCTCCAAGCAGCCCCTGCATAGTGCCCCCCTTCCCAGCATTATCTCAGCAGGGAAATGCAGAGTCACACCCCACCCCCAGCCCCAGGGTTCCAGGAAATCCCTGCCCTAGCTCAGCTGGGGACCTTGAGAAGCAAAGGATGGCATCTCAGTGGGCATACTGTAAGAGAAACTGTCCTCGCACTTCTGAGGGGCCCACTTCTGCCCGTGCGTGTACGCCCATGGTGGTGGGGTGCTGACTATGGAGCAAGTATCTTGCTGAACATGATTGAAGGGTTCAACTACTTCCCTGGCTAGAAAGTTGCTAATTTTTTATTATTTGTTTGTACTGCAGTAGCACCCAGGAGCCCTGGTAATGAGCCAGGACAACATTGTGCCAGGTGCTGTACAAACAAACCCAGAACAAAATGATGGTCCCATCCCCACCCCAAAGAGGTTACAGTCTGACATGGTTTTCTGGCCAGTGCAGAAGGGACTATTGGAAAGCAGGTTTAGGAACAGTTCCAGGGGTCATAGGCACAGCTGCCATGGAAATTTACTGACCTGGCTGAAGTTTCTGGAAGAAAGGTATTTTGGAAGGGAAAGATATCAGTCTGCTAATTGATTCCCACCCCAGCCAGGAAAGTAGGATGGTGCCTGGAGAAATCTGGAAAGTCATTGTATCCAACCAAAAACGCAAGTGGTACAGAGAGCCATTGAAGAAACATCACCTAGTGCGAGAGAAATCTCCTTTCAGTCTCTCCCAAGTCTGTTGGAAGCTAGTTCAGATCAAGAGCCAGCCGGAACCACAGCTCATATCTCAATGGCTACAATCCGGACCAACTTTTCAGATGAATAAACATTAATAAACTGCCCTTCTTCCAACACCCTGCTCTGACATCCACCTTGAGGCCTGAGCAGGTCTGGCACTCCCCAGGATTGTTTACCTTAGGGTAAGTCATCACTGCACAATTAACCTGAGATCTTACCTTAGTGTCAGCTCGAACTCCCCACCCATCCACACAGAAGTGCCGTGAACCTGGGGAAGCTATAAGCCCAGGGCTAACTGGCTGGGCTGGGGATGAGCAGGGGGGTTAGAGCCCAGGCTGGAGTGAGGATGCAGGCAGTCACCTGAGTGCTGGCAGTCCTCCAGTGTTCTTCCCACAGTTCATCCCCAAAGGACAGCCGAGTTCTCCCACAGTTGGCACAGCTGACTGGGAAAGAATCCCAGAACCTCTCGCACAAAGGACCATGGTTTCTGTCCCAGATCCACACAGGCAAGTGCAGAATCAATGAAAATACATTAAAATGGGTAGGGTGTTGCTGTGGGGATGCTCGCATCTGAGCTGGGCCTACTCTAGTGCAAATCACCAGTGTTATATGTGCAGTAAAGACATACCTTAACTAGAGTGGAGGTGAATAAGAAGGGATACAATAAAGGTTTACAAAATAATGATTGCTAAAGAGAAGGTAAATCAAGTGCTCCCATTCACCTCTCCCCCCCATCATACAAAAACAAGGGGACAGTCAAGGAAAATTAAAGGTGACAAATTGAAAACTGGTACAAGGAAATTCCCTTTTTCCCCCTTTAAACACACGTAATTAGCATGGGGAACTCAGCACAAGAGGTCACTAAGGTCAAGAATATAGAAGGATTAGACAATAATGTGGATAATGAGAACATCCATAGGGCTTGTCTACATCAGAAAGTTGCAGCGCTGGTGAGGGAGTTACAGCGCTGCAACTTAGGAGGTGTACACATCTGCAGGGCACCACCAGCGCTGCAACTCCCTGTTTGCAGCGCTGGCCGTACTCCCGTTTTGTCTCGGGTGTAGAGGATCCAGCGCTGGTGATCCAGCGCTGGTAATCAAATATAGACACTTACCAGCGCTTTTCTTGACCTCCGTGGAATAAGCAGGTATCCCAGCATACCTGAGGAAGCCTCTGGTAATCAAGCTGGTCTCCTTCCCCGGTTTGCTCTCGCGTTCCCCGAACAAGCAGGTCTTCTTCCCTGCGGTTTGCAGGGTGGTTCCGGGAAACGCGAGAGCAAACCGCGGCGAAGCTGGTCTCCTTCCCCGGTTTGCTCTCGCGTTCCCCGAACCCCCGAGCAAGCAGGTCTCCTTCCCCGCGGTTTGCTGGGTGGTTCTGGGAACGCGAGAGCAAACCGCGGCGAAGCTGGTCTCCTTTCTCGGTTTGCTCTCGCGTTCCCCGAACCCCGAGCAAGCAGGTCTCCTTCGCTGCGGTTTGCAGGGTGGTTCGGGAACGCGAGAGCAAACCAGGAAAGGAGACCAGCTTCGCTGCGGTTTGCTCTCGTGTTCCCCGAACAAGCAGGTCTTCTTCCCTGCGGTTTGCAGGGTGGTTCGGGAACGCGAGAGCAAACCGGGAAAGGAGACCAGCTTCGCCGCGGTTTGCTCTCGCGTTCCCCGAACCACCCTGCAAACCGCAGGGAAGGAGACCTGCTTGCTCGGGGTTCGGGGAACGAGAGAGCAAACCGGGAAAGGAGACCAGCTTCGCCGCGGTTTGCTCTCGCGTTCCCCGAACCTCCCTTGAAGCCGCCCAACAGCGCTGCAGTGTGGCCACATCTAACACCACTTGCAGCGCTGGTTGCTGTAAGTGTGGCCACTCTGCAGCGCTGGCCCTATACAGCTGTACTAATACAGCTGTAACAACCAGCGCTGCAAAATTTTAGATGTAGACATGGCCATAGTTACAACAGACAGGACAATAATTTATATGAAGGGATATAATAAAATTTAGTAAAAATTATTAATACTTTGCTGTTATATGGTGCTTTGCCTAAGTAGATCTCAAAGCACTTCACAAAGGACATCAATATTGTTATCCTCATTATAAAGATGAGGAAACTGAGGCATATAGAAGTGAAGTGACTAGTCCAAGCTCACCCAGCAGATCAACTCATCCTGCATCATGATATAAGTCAACCACTAACTGTTAGCAGATTATTCAATAATTCTTCATCCACTGTCCTGTGAAGCATTTGGCTCTGCCCCCAGTCGGAGCCAGGATACTCTACTCAACAAATGCCTGATCTGATCATCAGGGCTGTTCCTTATATTCCTAAAAGTGGCTTCTGAACTGTGCACCAAGGGACCATGTGGCTTTTAGCCAGGTCAAGACTGTCCTGGTGGTTGGTTCCGGCTGTCTGAAGTAGTTTCACCAGAATGGCCCTTGTATACATGGTCTTTCCTAGAAAGTTCCATTTGCACCTCTCTGGATAGACAGCAATTCTGCTCACTGGCTGCAGCTGTATTAAGAAGTGCAGCTGAATGTGTGCAAAGTCTTTTGCCTGGATGTGCAGTCCTGCAGAATATATTGTTTATTATTTGATTGGTCGGTGGTAGCATCTGGGAGCCCCAGTCGTGTGCCAGGACCTTTCTATGTCAGGTGCTGTACAAACGCAGAACAGTGCTCTAAGCCTACATCCTTAGAAGAGGGTCTAAACACCGGTTTCATATCTAATTCCTGGTTTGGGGGCATCAGCTGTTTTGTTTAGTCAGCCGTCAAATACATGTGGCTTGTAGCTAAAATGAAGGGGTGCTGACATTTGCCCCCACAGAATCAGATTCCCGTTCACTGGACTATATTTCTAAGGCCAGAATCAGCATCCCAGCATTTTCAACCTTGGAAATGAATCTCCACCATCAAGAACTTCCTTTATAGTGCAACCCGCATACTGGCCAGACAAAGATGCCAAGCAACTGCTCAGGCTACATCCCAGAGCATTTCAAACCATAAAGCTCAGTGTGGGTGGGGAAGAGCATACTTGGCCCTCAGCCCTTGTGCTGTTCTCCAGGGCACTGATAAATGAATCTGAAATAAGTCCCTTCTTGTCTTCTACTGGCTCCCCCCAGACACACGTGCACAAGGGCCCCTCAGACATGTAGCTGCTGCCGTCTGCATTGGCTCTGAGACAGCAGATGGTCAGAAGGGCTACAGAGAGAGGAGGGCAGGTGCAGGGAAAATTGCTAATTAGATACGGAACATTAAACTTCCATTCTAGAAAGCTGGAATTCAGCACCAAACCCCCCTCCCCCAATCTAGGCCTGGGAGTTTGGCTGGTGACTTCTCAATAAGCCACATTCTCCCCTAGAGGCTGCGGCTTCCCACACCGAGCTTTGTCTGAGGGAAGAAAGGGTTTTTAGCACTCGAGAAACTTCTTCACTTGTGGGGCACTTTGGCCCTGATCCAAAGACCTATGGCGTTTTTCCATTGACTTTGGATCAGGTCCTTTAAGAGAGAAAAATGATTCAGTTATGAAATGTCATGTTGGAGTGACAAATGCAGGCCAGTAAAGTGAGCGGCAGCCCCTGAAAATGCCAAGGACTCTGAAAATCCAAGGCAGAACATTTTGGTGGAATAAATCATTTCTGATTAATACATTAATAATGAGCCTCTCCCCGCCCCCCAACTACTCCCCCAAATAATGCCGGTGCTATTTCTGCAGAACAATGGGATTGTGTGATTAGTAGCCAATCCCTGGGAACCAGGGAAAATGGCAGGACAGGGTGCTTCTTGTTTGAAAGTACCGCGACCACTCTATAAAAGGAACAATAATAATGCTGTGCAGCAGCAGCACTGACTCCAAAGCCAGAGCACTCAGTCAGCGCTGGCACAAGACACCAGCTCGCTGTGTGCTCTCTCCATTGCCCTCTCAAAGGCTGCTCTTCACTGTCTTCCTCTCGTTCCTGCTCATCTTAGGCCTCGTCTGCACCAGGGAATGCAGTGCACCAGCTCTCACCAGCCACTCCACTTTCAGAAGAAGCAACTTGCAAGAAAAGAAGCTCCAGCCTTCATGTGAATTTCAGCCCTGCTGGAGGTGGGGGGGGGGAAGCCCCCTTCTGATTGGCCGCCTTCTCCACTGCCCTGCCTCCTTCTGGGGAAGGGCAGCCATTCACGTTTGCTGCAAGAGACAGGTAGAGCTTTCCTCACTCCCCTTGAGAGCCATGAGGAATTTCTGGAGAAGGGCCAAGGCGGGGGAAGAGAAAACAAACAACCCAGCTCCTGGTGGTGGCTTGGCTCCCTCCTGGGGGCAATGGGTCAGACCATTTGCTGAAAGCCCAGGAGTCCTCCTTCATGGTGGCAGCTTGGAAGGTGAAACCAACCCCAAGAGGCCAAGGCCAGGGTACTGTTCCATTCTGTGAGCTGGAGTAGTGGTCAAAGCCCCTCTGTACCAGTTGCATGGGGCACTGGGACCAATGGAACTATTTAAACATGAATCTGTGACCCCTTTTCTGGCCCACTAGTTGTGGCCTGTCCAGGGCCTGCATGGAGACCCTTGCCAGGATACACAGGCAAAGTGCAAAGGCACATTACCCAGCAGCATGGCCTGCAGATCCTTGTGCCTCTCCTATCATTAGTCTCACATAGGGATGCATCATGCACTGGGGTGAACTTGGGAATTCACTCTACAGCTCTCCTTAAAATCATCTGTGTCTCTGCACCCTGTCTTCCCCCACTATGCCAGGCAGAGGGGTGCAAAACCGTAGAAAAACTCACAATGGGACAAGTGAGTCTGTAGGGTTCACCCTGTGCTGCCCTCTGCAAAAAAATCCATGCAGCACAAAAAGGAGGTGTGGACAGGAGGCAGGGAAGTGAAGCCACCTTTCCATACTTAGCACTGTGCTTCCTACCTCAGGGTACGTCTACACTACCCACCGGATCGGCAGGTTGTGATCTATCTATAGGGGATCGATTTATCGTGTCTAGTGTAGATGCGATAAAATCAATCCTCGATCACTCTGCAGTCGACTCTGGAACTCCACTGCGGCAAGAGGCAGAAGCGGAGTCGACGGGGCAGCGGCAGCAGTCAACTCGCCACTGTCCTCACAGCCAGGTAAATCGACCTAAGATATGCCAACTTCAGCTATGCTATTTGTGTAGCTGAAGTTGCATATCTTAGGTCGACCCTCCACCCCCGCAGTGTAGACCTAGCCTCAGAGCTGCCGGAGAAGGGGTGGAAAGGGAATGCAGCTGGCAGAGACATTAACTCCGCTAGGTGGTGTGTGATCCCCTTTCAGTCGGGTCTCAGAGTGTAGTCCATCAGCCTGACAGCATTGTGGTCTCTTTTGTTGGAGGAGACACATGAAAATTTTAAAAAGAAAATGAAAAGCAAGTAAATCACCTGGTTTAAGCAGCTGCAGTTCCCTGAAGTTCATGGAGTCACAACTCCGATTTTGCAGAGGTTTCTGTAGCTCTCTGGGTCTCAAATGACCCTATTCACTTGTCCAAAAAATAAAATAAAAAATCCCAGAGCATTCAGGGAGTGACAAATTGACAGCACTGATTTAAAAACATGAAAACATTCCAATTGAACAAGGCTGATCCAATCTTTCCTTGTGAGATCTGTGATGTCTGAAAAATGAGAAGTTGTTTAAATAAGGCGAGAAGGGATTCTTAGTATCATGCACAACACAGGCCAGAGGTCAACTAGTGATTCCTGCACGTAGCCTATATTTTGTGACTGAGCTAGAACGTTTGGTTTTAATCAAACATCTAACAATAAAATTGTGAAGGGAACAAGGTCCCCAGTACATGTTCCTTGAAAAGAAGTCAAATACTTCAGCTGGTATAACTCAACGTAGCGGCATTGAAGTCAGCAGAGCAATGCTCAGTTATGCCAGCTCAGGGTCTGTGCTTTTGTTATTAGGCAAATATTGTTTTCTGACGCTGTAGGAAAACAGACAATTACACACCCTAAAGTGCCTGTTGCTCTTCTGGCATGATTGTCTTTCCAAACTGACATACATGCACCAGCCGCCCCTCTAACAAAGGAAATGCTGTTGGATTAACTTGTGAACTTTAGCCTTTTGTCCCTTCTGCCTCGCACTGAGACTTCAAATGTCCTTTTGATTCTCATCTGTATTAATCTGTGAAATTCTGGCAGCAGCAGCACAAACAAGTCACCTTGTTTTTCCAGCCCAAAGTGATCAGCTGGTGAGAGAGTCAGCAGCTTGAGTTTATGAGAGCCCTTCAGTGCCGCAGTAGCTTCTTTTTCCTCTGTGTTTGTCACAAAGACACCCTTCTTCCCTTTGCAAGAAACCACCTGAGCCTGGCGGTGGGTTTCCCAGAACACCCTGGCCTGCATTCTTCCTTGCTGCCATGTTGTGGGTTGTTTTAGAAAGGTTTTGTCCAGCAACTGAAAATGGTTCACAAAACCTTGATTTTTTTTCCTGAGTGGAATTAGCCTGTCTCTATCTCTGGTACTTTTGTGGTCCTTGTTACCACATATCTGAGGCCCTCAAAACACCCCTGTGAGGAAGGGAAATACTAATATCCTCATTTTATAGATAAGAAATCGAGGCACAGAGACATTAAGGACTAGAGTTTTTAAAGCTATTTAGATGTCCAAATCTCATTGGGAGTTAGGTGCCAAAATATCCTTTAAAAATCAAGCCTTAAGTGATTGCCCAACGGAGAGAGACAGTTTGTAGGAGATCATGGAACGGAACCCTGGGCTTCTAAGACCTAGGTTAATAACCTAATGTGTGCTTTCCCCCTCCTTCCTAGTCTCACTTTGCTCTTTATGCCATGGTAAGAATGTGAGGAAACCCACAGGGGTACAGCTGGGTTCCAAATAACCTGGTTTACTAACTACATACATATATACCAAAGCCTTCAATACACTACAAGAACACAGATCTCTATACAGCAGACCCCTCTCTCAGCCACTTAGCTGCTCTGCCTCTCCCAGCCGATCCACCAGTCTTATCTATGCTGTTGTCATTCTGTTTTCTTTCTCCTGCAATGGTAAAGCTGTTCTGCTTTCAGCAGCTGGAACCCTCTTTTTCCAGTGATAAAAGCCTTTGGAAAATGTGCTAAAGAAAAATCTCCCCTTCCCCTATTGCCGTTTTTTTCCCTCCAAAAACCAGGGATAACTTCAAAATTCTCATTTTGCTGTATAGCAAATTAAACCATTGAAAACACTTTCTTGTATTATTAATTGTGTTAGAAGTAAGGGAACACGTTGAGGCACTGACTAATTGTGTTAGGCAGTGGATGTACACATAGTAAGAGAAAGTCACTGCCCCAAAGAGCTTACAATAGACAAGACAGACAAAAGGTAGGTGGAGAAACTGAGGCACAGGGACTTGATTTGACCAATGGCATGTGGAAGAGCTGGGAATAGCACTCATCTCTCCTGAGTTCCAGTCCACTGCTTTATCCATCTCTTTAACCTTTAGTCAACTTCTTATAATCGTGACCTTACTCAGTGTGTGGAGACTACTCAGATAAAAGGCAGCAACTCCACTTGATCACCATATAATTACTATAGTTCTAGCATATTAATATAGGCCTTGATTCAGCAGTGTACAGAGCACATGCCTAACTTTAAACACAGTATGTCAATGGGCTTACTTGCATGCTTAAAATTAGGCAGGTGCTTAAATACCACAGTGAATCATGGCCACGCTATTCATAGAATGTTAGGATTGGAAGGGACCTCAGGAGATCATTTTATTGCATGTTTTGGTTTCTTTTAAAGGACATAAGCAATATGACATAGAATATCAGAGTTGGAAGAGACCTCAGGAGGCCATCTAGTCCAACCTACTGCTCAAAGCAGGACTACTCCCCAGACAGATTTTTGCCTCAGATCTCTAAGTGGCCCCCTGAAGAATTGAACTCACAACCCTGGATGTAACAAGCAATGCTCAAACCACTGAGCTAGCCCTCTCCAATTCAGAAACTTTAATTAGTTTCTGAAATATCCAAGATGGGAACAGCATGGGAAATAGATATGGCTCTGACAAAAAAGGATGGGAAAAGAGGAAATTATGAGAGAGGCAGGTGGTATTCTCGTTAGTCTGGAGGTGGCTGCACCTATATCATCATAAAGAAAATAATTGAATGTATATGGTGTCCTGCAGAACTGGAATTAACATGGTTCAATTTCAGAATTTTCCACCCTCTCCCCCCAAAATGGGACCAATTTTTCACAAGCATTTCCATGAAAAAATCATCCCATTTCCAACCAGCTCTATAGCTTCTCAAAACTCACTTTTTTTTTTAAAGGAAAAAAAATAAGAATTTTTTTGTGGGGAAATGTTCATGATTCCTCCCACTCCCCATTTTTCAGTCAGCTCGAGTGTCCTGGTGGAGTTGGAAGGATTATTTTAATCAGACCCCAAGAGGGGAAGCCAAATAGCATAGAAACCACACAGATACAGTGATGCAAATCAAGTAATTGCACCTGAAGTGTCTTTCCTCTTGCAGCTTGTTGCTACCAAGAGATGCAATACACTGTGAATTCTTTAATGGATATTTCCCTTTCACAGGGAGATCTAAGGCAGGGCTAAGGGATTCCAAAGCAGTCTTGTCATAAAAGGATAGTTAAGAGTTAATAGAACAGAAGTACTTCATGTCTCTTTTGCCTGTAAAGGGTTAACAAGATCAGTGAGCCTGGCTGTCACCTGACCAGAGGACCAATCAGGGGACAGGATACTTTCAAATCTTGAAGGAGGGAAGTTTTTGTGTGTGCTGTTAGTTTTTGGTTGTTGTTCTCTCTGGGTTCTGAGAGTGACCAGATGTGCAACTAGGTTTCTCTCCAATCTCCCTGATACAGGTTCTTATAGATTTAAAACAGTAAGTACTAGGTGATAAGGCGAGTTAGGCTTATGTTTGTTTTCTTTATTTGCAAATGTGTATTTGGCTGGGAGGAGTTTAAATGTGTATTTGGCTGAAAGGATTTTAATTTCTACTTGTATACTTAGGCTGGGAGGGTATTCCCAGTGTCTATAGCTGAAAGACCCTGTAACAGATTCCAACTTAAATTTACAAAGGTAATTTTTTCTGTTTTTTCTTTCTTTAATTAAAAGCTTTTCTTGTTTTAGAACCTGATTGTTTTTTTATTCTGGTGAGAACCCAGGGGACTGGGTCTGGATCCATCAGGGAATTGGTGGGAAGAAAGGAGGGAAGGGGGAGAGAAAGGTTAATTTATCTTGGTGTTAGGATTACTTTCTTTCTCAGGGAGAGTCTGGGAGGGGGAGAGAGAAGGAGGGGGGAAGGTGAATTTTCCTCTCTGTTTTAAGATTCAAGGAGTTTGAATCACAGTAATCTTCCAGGGTAACCTAGGGAGGGGAAACCTGGGAGAGGCAACGGTGAAGGAAAGGGTTTACTTTCCTTGTGTTAAGATCCAGAGGGACTGGGTCTTGGGGGTCCCCGGGCAAGGTTTTGGGGGGACCAGAGTGTACCAGGCACTGGAATTCCTGGTTGGTGGCAGCGCTACAAGTACTAAGCTAGTAATTGAGCTTAGAGGAATTCATGCTGGTACCCCATCTTTTGGATGCTAAGGTTCAGAGTGGGAAATTATACCATGACAAGTGTGGTTTCAGAGATTCAAAAATTAATTCTGGGGGACACATCTACAGTTTCACCACCTTTGGATACTCCCACTAAAGGCAAAACAAGGTATCTCAGCCACACTATATATTAAGTTCCATTTATAAAGGGTTAATAAATATTAGCTGTTTTAATAAATGACAAATCAATTTTTATAAACTGTTGTAGAGTTCAACAGGTGATAACCATGTCTTATAAGTACCTATAAAATCTTCCGCTGATGAGGACCAACTAAAGACCAACTCTTACTCTTTCCCATATAGAGAGTGCTAATTTATACTATCTGAAGGGATCTCTGACCTCTGGGAAATTGTCACAGTGTTTGAGAAGAGGGGCAGAGGGATTAAGGTAACCAGATCTCAGACCATTTAGGACTTTTGGGGTCAAAACGGAGCCAGTGCAATGTGCAGATCACACAGCACAGGCAACATGAGCTCCCTGGATGGCATATTGGTTCATAATCCAGACAAGTCTCCCACCTGACCGGTATTAAAATGTTTGCATCTTTTGGAATGTTTGAATTGTGCGGGACACCCCCAGGGGATGATGGGGAGGACATCTCCATGATGCTCTCCTCTCAGAGACGTGTCCTGATTCTTTCATCATGGGGGCATTGTGAGCCAATAATACAAGAGGATGCGGGTCTGTCCCAACCCCGAGATCCTTGGGATCCCTCTGAATCTGGGAGGGAGATCCATGAGAGGCCACGGCCATGGGTGCAGAGGCCCTCTCATAGCAGGGCTGTCAGGCCTTCAACAGCCAGAAGGAGAGTCCCACCACAGGAGGGTCCAGTGGAAAGGCAATACAGACATGAGTGGCACTGGGTTATCGGACTGCACTGCCTATTGCTGTATCATCTCTCCACCCTGATCACCACAGGGCTGGTGGGGGAATTGTGACTTCCTCACCCCCTTCCTCCATGCTGACCCCCAGGACTGTGGAGTGGCCCTGGGGGGGGATGCTGGCACTCTCATGTTTCCCAAAGGCTGTGTTCCATTTACCTCAGTTTTTCAAGAATACTTGTCCCCTGGCATAAAATCACAGCTGTGAAACTTCAGACAGATTGGCTTTGTTTTGGGTAAGTATGACAGGGTGTGACTCACCACTGCGGCGCCGCCTACTGGCTATCTTGGGAATTAGCTCTGCAGCCTCTACTGGTGGTGTCTCACCCACCATCACCTCTGCTCCTGGACCCATGTCACTCCCTCTGGTGCAGCCTCCCTAGGGCTGCTTTTAACTCCTTTTGTGCCAGTGAGGGGCAACCGGCCTGTCACAGTAAGCTAAAAGGGGCAGGGGTTTAAATTCCAGGCTTAGACTTGCTTCAACCTCCCCAATGGTGTTACTCCATAATAAATATTTTCCCTGGTTACCAACAATCCTGCTAATGAAACCAAGTCACTAACACCGTGTTGAACCAGAAAACATCACATAATAATGAGGTCACCAAGGCTCTTCATAGTGCATTTCCCTAGCAAGTTCGTGCTGTCATTCAATTTCCCCTCAAGCTTTGTCCTGTTGTATCAGAAACATAGACAAAAGCAGAAGAATATCAGAGCATGTCAAATGACTGTCAGAAAGGAGCATGCAGACTCAACTTCCATCTCAGCCCCAGGAGGGGGATGCCTGCTGGCCAGTATTGGGATCCCTTGATGAACCAGTGTGGAGAAACCCAGGAATGAATGCCTGAATGGTGAGACCAACTACAGCTGTGGATGACCTACCTCTGTCTGGTTTTGGCCTCCATTTTAGGAGCAGCATAGACTGTCAGAACACCGATGCTGAATTGATTCTCACCCCTAAAGCAGGTACCCCCCCTAAATCTTGGCTGAGGTCCACTGGTGGAGGACACAAGAGTCGCTGTTTCTCCACAGGTGCACAGTGCAACAGGGAAAGAATGAGAGTTTTGTGTTGGCTATTTCTGGGAGCAGAGAGCAGGTCAGACCAGACAGGGAAACTAATGACTAATTTTCCCTGAGGCTGCAGGGAATAGACAACACTACCACCAGGTACATTCCTTTGAAGTGAGAAGGAGAGGGGAACAGAAGAGAGCAAGTGTGTGTGCTTGTGCTTATTCCTCTGTGTCTGAAAATCCTAGGCATCAGAGGGAAAAAAAGACTGCTCAAGTTGTCTAGTCTACGCCTTGGGGACTAATGGAAGATGTTTCCCTGTAGTACTTTTTCTGCAGCTTTGTACTGTGTTAAGTGTCCCAGTGATAAGGCCTGTATTACTCAATTCACACCCAAATATATTTTATTCTCAGGATGTTTTCCCAGCTATTCTTTGGCCTGGTCTTTTGCTGGGATAAACCAGCATAGCTCCATAGAACTGGCCCTTGCTTTTGTAATTCTTTAGGCTGGAATTGTCAACAGATCCTCAGGGAGTTAGGCACCCAGGTAACTGGGATTTGAGCACCTAACCACCCTTTGAAAATCTCTGCCTTAATTGCTTGTGCTCTGAGATTTTTAAATAAAAGGCACCATAGAACTACAAAGTGATCTTCCTATATTTCCTCCTCCCACCTCCATCCCCACACGCCATCCTAAATAATTCTCTTTCCTCCTTGGTCTTTTCACTCGTCCATTATTTACTTCTTATCTTAGGATGCCCCCTTGCCCCATCCCAGTATCGCTTTGCTAAGTTACACACATTTAACACTTTTAATCTTTTCACTTAGGTCAACTGCACATTCCTTCTCTCACAATGGCAACATAAGACGAGTTCTCAGGTCCCTGAGAACAACAGGGCTACAATGCACCTCCACTGACATAGCCGTTAGATGAGACATAGGCCAAGAGAGACAAGATCTTAATTGTTCCTGGGTGAAAACTTCCTCTATCTGCGAGCTTTTCTGCTTTTAAACAATGTGACCACAGCAGATTGAAGACTTTGTGGGATAGCTTACATTTCTCAGATACAATATACTGGTGTTATTCATGTCTCAGAAGAATGCAGCACAGCCCCAGAACTGCTGAGCAAAATCAAAGCATGGATGGGATTCAGAGATTGGCAACAAACAAGGCTTTCCAGTCTCTGTTTGGGGGTACACAGCTTCCAAGATATTATGGCCCTAGATGCTTTTTAGCATTACATTTGGGTGAGTTAATTGGGCTTTTATAAAAAATCCCATGGCCAGATTCCCAGCTGGTATCAATTGTTCCAGCACCACTGAAGCCAGTCAGTGAGGCTGTATGGATTTACCTCAACTGAGAATCTTTACTGGCCATGGGTCTGTGGGAAAATCCACACTACAATGCTAATAACACTGGGCCCAATCACCCCTTTGTGCGGGACACCCCCCGGGGGGGGATGGGGAGGCAATCTCCATGATGCTCTCCTCTGAGATGTGTGCCCTGATTCTTCCATCCTGGGGGCATGGAGAGCCAATAATACAAGAGGATGCAGGTTTGTCCCAACCCCCAGATCTCTGGGATCTCTCTGAATCTGAGAAGGAGATCCATGAGAGGCCAATGCCATGGGTGCAGAGGCCCTCTCACAGGCTGTTTGCCACCTCAGGGCTGTCAGGCTTCAACAGCCAAAAGATTCCCACCCAGCAGGCCCAGGGGAAAAACTGATACAGACATACGCGGTACTGGGTTATTGGACTGCACAGCCTAGGGTTGGTGGGGGGTTGTGATGACCTCACCCCTTTCTCCCAATGCCCTTTGCTGATACCTACGCCTGTGGAGTGTCCCTGGGGGGATGCTGGCATGGATGCAGCTGAGCTACCCTTCCATATGGTAGGGCTATGATCTAGGAATGGTGAGTCCCTTTCCAGGCAGATCAGGGCATATGATTAGGCTTGCTGATACTTCCCAACATCCATCTCAGACTCCGCAGTACATGCAAGGTGACAAAGCAGGAGCAGTTTGCTTTGAATCCTTAATGCATGAGATGTTAGAACCAGGAGCATAGGGACACGAGTGTCCCGATTTCCATAGCAGAGCCATTTTGTGTGCCAAGGGAAGGGAACCGTGGCATGCAGATTGGCCAGAGCCACAGTGAAGGAGCATTGCTAGAGGCACAGAACTGCGAGGCCCCAGGAGACACAAAAGAGTTTTGCCATGACAGGAGACAAGGAACAGTAGCACTGTGGGAGTCCTGCCGTGAAGCAGTAGCACTAGGAGGACACTGCAGCCCTACAGAAGTAATACCAGCTGCAGCAGCAGCATTAACTCCTCAACAGATCTTGCAAAGAAATGGAAATTGTCCGGGAAAGAAACCTCCTCTGACATCACCATCTTCCAGACTCAAGCCTGGTCTACACTGGGAGGGGGATCGATCTAAGTTATGCAACTTCAGCTACGTCAATAATGTAGCTGAATTCGACAGTGAAGACACCCACTCACCGCGGTGTCTTAACTGCGGTGAGTCGACTGCTGCTGCTCCCCCGTCGACTCTGCCAGCGCCTCTCACGACAAAATACAATAAATTGACCCCCACTGGATCAATCGCTGCCCACCGATCCAGTGCGTAGTGTAGACATACCCTTAGTTATCTCTGATGCCATACCTTTTACCACCCACTTACACCATATGGGGAGAAAGATCACTGAATGGCATCTGTATGTCACAGGCATTTTTTGTCCTGCTTTTCTTTCCTTAAAGCAAACTGGGTGAATTTCAGTGCTCAGAAAATTCATAGATTCATAGGTTCCAAAGCCAAAAGGGATCATTGTGATCAAGTCTCATCTTCTGCGTAACACAGATCAGAGAACAGCCCTGCAATAATTCCCAGAGCAGAGCTTTTAGAGAAACACCCAATCTCAATTAAAAAATTGTCAGTGATGGAGAATCCACCATGACCCTTGTAAATTGTTCCAATGGTTAATTACTCTCAGTGTTAAAAATTTAAACCTTATTTCCAATACAAATTTATCTAGCTGCAACTTCGAATTATTGGATTATGTTAAATCTTTCTCTGCTAGACTGAAGAGCCCAGTATTAAATATCTGTTCCCCATATAGCTACTTACAGATTGTGAACAAATCACTCCTTAACTTTCTCTTTGTTACTCTAAATAGATTGAGCTCTATGAATTTATCACTGTTTTCTAATCCTCAGGGGGGAAAGAAGGCAAGAGACAAACATTGGTCAGAGACAACCGTAATACAAGAACCTATCTGGAACAGAATACAAGCAAACATTGTGTCAGCTTCCTCCGGACAGTTGAATCAAAGCCCCTGGGTCCTGACCTGCTGTCTCAGCCTTGGGTTTCTCTTGAACACAGGCTGCAAAATAAGTTTAATTATGACAAATTACCTAGATATTTTGTAATGTGGAAACATCTCAACTAGTCACTTCCACACACATTTCACTTTTGCGCTAAGTCTAATTTGAACCCAGATTCTTAGATGTTTGGTGGAATGAGATAGAAAGACTGAAAAATATCAGCGCTGCATTCACACTGGAACTGCAGTGCCACTCCAATGGCCCACATTTGTAAGGGCACTTGAGGGCATGTTTAAACCATCTCCTGAGGCCTTGGGTTGTCTTTTACATCATTGCAAAGTGAATGCAATGTGGGTTACAAACTTCCATTCTGATACAGTCGCATTTGACAGTGGTGTAAATGAGTACACAAAGTGATGAGCACCAAATATTTTATCCACAACGCTTTGCGTTCTTTCCCACCTCCAGCTAAAGTCATCCCTGAGTTTGGCACAAACCCATGTATCAGGAAAGGGCACACACTGTTCAATCATTTTTGTTTCAAATGTGATGCATACTCCTCTCTCACATAATTAAACATGAGTCAAGACATTGTATTAATATTTCTGACTTGGCAGAAATGACTGTGTTTCCAGGGAGACTGTGTTCTGAATTTGAAACCTGAACATTTGAATTGAAAAAACATTTTTCGAAGGGGTTGGCTTAATCATGTTCCTAGGCCTCCTGGCCCCTCCCTGCCATACTCATGCAGACAGGGAAGTTTTATAAAACAAACAGGAAGCTACTCCTCAAAGTAATTAATGAGGCAGGCGTGAATGATTTAACCCTTCACATCCTTGTGTTTTCCACAATGCTTGTTTCTTTTCTCACTGCACTATGACATGTTATTGCTAATACCGTTCCATGAGACAGCAGCAGCGGGAGGGAGAAGTCACGCTCCCTTCCTGTCCTAATGTAAGATAGCTAAGAAAGAACCACCCTTAGAAATAAGAATGAGCTAAAGCTGAGATTTGAAGAGGCACCACAGGGATTTGGATGGCCAGTTCCCATTAGCTTTGTTGGGAAGTAGACATCTACACCCGTTGGGCAGGTTTGAAAAACTACAGCCTAAGCTTATAGATTCTTCTACCCAAGCTCTGATCTTGGGAGCAAGAATAGCATTATACTGGTATAACTATAGTGGCTTAACTATATCAATATAATTATAGTGGGAAAACTGGAAAAAAGTTTGTATGTAGACAAGCCCTATGACATTCTGGACCAGATCTTCAGCTGGTGGAAATTGGTGTAGTCAAGACTAATACCAGCTCTGGTTCTGGTCCCAAGGTTTTAATGCCAAGCCAAGATTCTGAAATATATTTATTTCTGAAAAATATCTTCTCCCTTTTGACCAGCTGGGCACTACATATCTTTTGCTCAGTCTGACAAGTATATGCACTGAGGTAAGGCAACAACCAGTCAGGTGGCATCACACTGGAAAGGGCAATGTTTACTGCCCTCTCTCACATAAAACAGGTGTTGTACCCTGACCTCGGTATCTTGTTTTTGGGATGAAGGATGTGAGGAGCCCAGGAAACTGGAAAAAAAGTTTATAGATTCATAGATTCTAGGACTGGAAGGGACCTTGAGAGGTCATCGAGTCCAGTCTTCTGCCCTTATAGCAGGACTAAATACTGTCTAGATCATCCCTGATAGACATTTATCTAACCTACTCTTAAATATCTCCAGAGATGGAGATTCCACAACCTCCCTAGGCAATTTATTTCAGTGTTTAACCACCCTGACAGTTAGGAACTTTTTCCTAATGTCCAGCCTAAACCTCCATTGCTGCAGTTTAAGCCCATTGCTTCTTGTTCTATCCTTAGAGGCTAATGTGAACAAGTTTTCTCCCTCCTCCATATGACACCCTTTTAGATACCTGAAAACTGCTATCATGTCCCCTCTCAGTCTTCTCTTTTCCAGACTAAACAAACTCAATTCTTTCAGCCTTCCTTCATAGGTCATGTTCTCCAGATCTTTAATCATTCTTGCTGCTCTTCTCTGGACTCTCTCCAATTTCTCCACATCTTTCTTGAAATGCAGTGCCCAGAACTGGACACAATAGTCCAGCTGAGGCCTAACCAGCTCCGAGTAGAGCAGAAGAATGACTTCTCGTGTCTTGCTCACAACACACCTGTTAATGCATCCCAGAATCACGTTTGCTTTTTTTGCAACAGTATCACACTGTTGACTCATATTTAGCTTGTGGTCCACTATAACCCCTAGATCCCTTTCTGCCGTACTCCTTCCTAGACAGTCTGTTCTCATTCTGTATGTGTGAAACTGATTGTTCCTTCCTAAGTGGAGCACTTTGCATTTGTCTTTATTGAACTTCATCCGGTTTACCTCAGACCATTTCTCCAATTTGTCCAGATCATTTTGAATTATGGCCCTATCCTCCAAAGCAATTGCAATCCCTCCCAGTTTGGTATCATCTGCAAACTTAATAAGCATGCTTTCTATGCCAATATCTAAGTCATTGATGAAGATATTGAACAGAGCCGGTCGCAAAACAGATCTCTGCGGAACCCCACTTGTTATACCTTTCCAGCAGGATTGGAAATCATTAAAAATTACTCTCTGAGTATGGTTATCCAGACAGTTATGCACCCACCTTATAGTAGCCCCATCTAAATTGTATTTGCCTAGTTTATCGATAAGGATATCATGCGAGACCGTATCAAATGCCTTTCTAAAGTCTAGGTATACCACATCCACTGCTTCTCCCTTATCCACAAGACTCGTTATCCTATCAAAGAGAGCGATCAGATTGGTTTGACATGATTTGTTCTTTACAAATCCATGCTGGCTATTCCCTATCACCTTACCGCCTTCCAAGTGTTTGCAGATGATTTCCTTAATTACTTGCTCCATTATCTTCCCTGGCACAGAAGTTAAACTAACTGGTCTGTAGTTTTCCAGGTTGTTTTTACTTCCCTTTTTATTGATGGGCACTATATTTGTCTTTTTCCAGTCTTCTGGAATCTCTCCTATCTCCCATGATTTTCCAAAGATAATAGCTAGAATCTCAAATACATCCTCTACTAACTCCTTGAGTATTCTAGGATGCATTTCATCAGGCCCTGGTGACTTGCAGGCATCTAACTTTTCTAAGTGATTTTTAACTTGTTCTTTTTTATTTTATCTTCTAAACCCACCCCCTTCCCATTAGCATTCACTATGTTAGGCATTCCTTCAGACTTCTCGGTGAAGACCGAAACAAAGAAGTCATTGAGCATCTCTGCCATTTCCAAGTTTCCTGTTACTGTTTCTCCCTCCTCACTGAGCAGTGGGCCTACTCTGTCCTTGGTCCTCCTCTTGCTTCTAATGTATTGATAAAAAATCTTCATGTTTCCCTTTATTCCTGTAGCTAGTTTGAGCTCATTTTGTGCCTTTGCCTTTCTAATCTTGCCCCTGCATTCCGGTGTTGTTTGCCTATATTCATCCTTTGTAATTTGTCCTAGTTTCCATTTTTTATATGACTCCTTTTTATTTTTTAGATCATGCAAGATCTCATGGTTAAGCCAAGGTGGTCTTTTGCCACATTTTCTATCTTTCCTACACAGAGGAATGGCTTGCTTTTGGGCCCTTCATAGAGTCTCTTTGAAAAACTGCCAACTCTCCTCAGTTGTTTTTCCCCTCAGTCTTGATTCCCATGGGATATTACCCATCAACTCTCTGAGCTTACCAAAATCCGCCTTCCTGAAATCCATTGTCTCTATTTTGCTATACTCCCTTCTACCCTTCCTTAGAATTATGAACTCTATTATTTCATGATCACTTTCGCCCAAGCTGCCTTCCACTTTCAAATTCTCAACGAGTTCCTCCCTATTTGTTAAAATAAAATCTAGAACAGCTTCCCCCCAGTAGCTTTTTCAACCTGAAATAAAAAAGTTGCCTGCAATGCAGTCCAAGAACATATTGGATAGTCTGTGCCCCACTGTGTTATTTTCCCAACATATATCTGCATAGTTGAAATCCCCCATCACCACGAAATCTTGGGCTTTGGATGGTTTTGTTAGTTGTTTAAAAAAAGCCTCATCCACCTCTTCCACATAAGAACATAAGAACAGCCATACTGGGTCAGACCAAAGGTCCATCTAGCCCAGTATCCTGTCTACCGACAGTGGCCAATGCCAGGTGCCTCAGAGGGAGTGAACAGGTAATGATCAAGTGATCTCCTGCCATCCATCTCCATCCTCTGACGAACAGAGGCTAGGGACACCATTTCTTACCCATCCTGGCTCATAGCCATTAATGGACTTAACCTCCAAGAATTTATCCAGTTCTCTTTCAAACACTGTTATAGTCCTAGCCTTCACAACCTCCTCAGGCAAGAAATTCCACAAGTTGACTGTGCACTGTGTGAAGAACTTCCTTTTATTTGTTTTAAACCTGCTGCCTGGTTAGGTGGCCTGTAGTAGACTCCTAGCATGACATCACCCTTGTTTTTTACACCTTTTAGCCTAACCCAGAGACTCTCAACACTTTTGTCTCCTATGTCCATCTCCACCTCAGTCCAAGTGTGTATATTTTAATATATAAGGCAACACCTTCTCCCTTTTTCCCCTGTCTAACCTTCCTGAGCAAGCTGTACCCATCCATACCAACATTCCAATCATGTATATTATCCCACCAAGTTTTGATGATGCCAAAAATGTCATAGTTGTATTTATTTATTTATTAGCACTTCCAGTTCTTCCTGCTTATTACCCATACTTCTCGCATTTGTATATAGGAATCTAAGATACTGATTTGATCTTGCCTCCCAGTTTTGCCCTGATCCTCCTTTCTCTCTGCCATTATAACCCATGCTCCCTCCCATTTCCAACCCATCTCCCAGGTCTCCATGTTCTCCACTTACCTGTGGGCTTTGCTCACCTGTCCCCATCGAACCTAGTTTAAAGCCCTCCTCACTAGGTTAGCCAGTCTGTGTCCTCCTCGAAAGGTGAATGCCAAGTTCTTGTTACTATTATCAAATTGTTACGCTTTCAGTTTTTCACAGACACCTTATCAGACAAGCTGAACCTGCATGACTGGGAGCATGGAGAATTAAGGCAGTTTGACCTCATGCTGTGTCCCCTGGACTACTGTGCCAGGCTGCATCTAGATCTCTCCACTAGGCACTTGATCCCAACCATTAAGTAGCTAAGTTTTTGCTTTAAGTGAAACCACCCTGTTGGGAATGTCCTTTGCAAAGGGGCTCTGTGTGATTGATTTGCGTGATCTCTCTGGCTCACAGCACTTCCTGCCACTGTCCACCTTGGATGGAACCACAGCATGGCAAAACCCACACTATAAACCAGCTTCCCTACCATGTGACCCCCGTTAAAGGAAAACCCACTCTTCAAACAACTGCTCAAGAGCACTGTCGGGGAATACTGTGCGCTATAAAGCTAAATCAGCAATGAGATCAAGAAGCAGCTCTTGGTCTGATGTATTTGGTATGTCATAGAGACAATCATATTTATATAGGCAGAGAAAGACAACACATTTTGAATAGTGTATTATTCCAAAAGGAGTAATTATGAGGGCATTTCACAGCAGCATACACAGTTAGTTACTCAGATTGTAAATTCCTTCGGGGCAGGGACTGACTTTGTGTTCTGTGTCTATACAGCACCTAGCACAACAGGACCATGGCTGGGCTCCTAGCTGCTACTGCAATTCAGATAATAGCAGTAATAATTAGTAATTAATAATAAACGTTCTGAAGGGAAGGTAATGGACAGGCTATTGGAGATTGTTAAAAAAGACAGAAAATATGAACTAGAGAAGGTATAAACTTAAAGATATTAAGAAGGAATTTGTCCAAACAGAATAGTTAATACACAGACTAAAGTATCAATGACAGCAATAGGAGCAACTAATATAAACTATCTTAAATTAGATAAGTATTTAGAGGGAAAGTTTATATAGCATGCTGATCGCTAACACATCACAAGTGTCTAACTAGCCCTATAAATTCCTGTGCAATAAGGTACAACCTTATATTGCTGCTGGAAACTCATGGGAAACTCCTAAGGGGGATGGAGTCATCCATCTGTCATCCAGACTGGGAAACCTGAGAAGTGTGCTGCTTGCCTGGAGCTAGAATTCAGGATGTGACGGAGTGTCTGCCAAGATTGATCAAACCCTCAGACCGCTACCTCTTCCTACTTCTCCACGTGGGCATCAATGATAATGCCAAGGATGACCTTGAGCGAGTCATTGTAGACTATGTGGCACTGAGAAGAAGGATAAAGGAGTTTGAGGAGCAAGTCATGATCCCATCCATCCTTCCTGTTGAAGGAAAAGGCCCCAGTAGGGACCATTGAATTGTGGAGGTAAATGAATGGTTACGCAGGTGGTGTTGGAAGAGCAGGCTTTGGATTCTTCGACCATTGGATGTTGTTCTAGGAAGGATTGCTAGGAAGAGATGGGATCCAACTAATGAAGAGAGGGAAGCGCATTTTTGCAGGCAGGCTGGCTGACCTAGTGAGGAGAGCTTTACACTAGGTTCATCGGGGGATGGAGACCTAAGCCCTGAGGTAAGTAGGGATGTGGGATACCAGGAGGAAACACAGGGAGGAGGCTGCAGCAGAGGAAGCCTTCTGATTCGTACTGAGAAAGTAGGGCAGTCAGCTAGTTATCTTAGGTGCCTGTACTTGAACGCAGGAAGCCTGGGAAACAAGCAGGAAGAATTGGAAGTCCTGGCACAGTCAAGGAACTGTGATGTAATTGGAATAATGGAGACTTGGTGGGATAACTCACATGACTGGAGCACTGTCATGGATGGGTATAAACTGTTCAGGAAGGGCAGGCCAGGGAGAAAAGGTGAAGGAGTTGCACTGTATGTAAGAGAGCATTATGAAACTGGAGAAACGCTTGTTGAGAGTCTCGGGGTTAAGTTTAGAAGCGAGAGCAACAAGGGTGATGTCGTGGTGGGCATCTGCTATAGACCACCAGACCAAGAGGATGAGGTAGATGAGGCTTTCTTCACACAACTAACAGAAATTTCCAGATCACAGGCCCCGGTTCTCATGGGGGACTTCAATCATCCTGACATCTGCTGGGAGAGCAATACAGCCGCGCACAGACAATCCAGAAAGTTTTTTGGAGAGTATTGGGGACAACTTCCTGGAGGTGTGCTGGAGGAACCAACTAAAGGCTGTGCGCCTGTTGACCTGCTGCTCACAAACAGGGAAGAATTGGTAGAGGAAATAGAAGTGGGTGGCAACCTGGGCAGCAGTGACCATGGGATGGTTGAGTTCAGGATCCTGACAAAAGGAAGAAAGGAGAGCAGAAGAATACGGACCTTGGACTTCAGAAAAGTAGACTTTGACTCCCTCAGGGAACTGATTGGCAGGATCGCCTAGGAGAATAACATGAGGAGGAAAGGATTCCAGGAGAGCTGGCTGTATTCAAAAGAAGACTTATTGAGGGCGCAGGAACAAACCATCCCAATGTGTGGAAAGAACAGCAAATATGGCAGGCAACCAACTTGGCTTAACAGAGAAATCTTCGGTGAGCTTAAACACAAAAAGGAAGCTTACAAGAAGTGGAAACTTGGACAGTTTAGTAGGGAGGAATACAAAAATATTGCTTGAGCATGCAGAAGTGTAATCAGGAAGGCCAAAGCACTATTGGAGTTGCAGCTAGCAAGGGATGTGAAGGGTGATAAGAATGGTTTCTACAGGTATGTTAACAACAAGAAAAAGGTCAGGGAAAGGATGGGACCCTTACTGAATGGGGGAGGCAATCTAATGACAGATGATGTGGAAAAACCTGAAGTAGTCGGTGCTTTTTTTGTCTGTCTTCACAGATAGCTCCGAGACTGCTGTCCTGGGCAGCACAGTATGAGGAGGAGGTAAGCAGCCCCCAGTGGTGAAAGAACAGGTTAAGGACTATTCAGAAAAGCTGGACATGCATAAGTCCATGGGGCCGTATGCAATTCATTCATGGGTGCTGAGGAAGTTGGCGGATGTGATTGCATAGCCATTGGCCATTATCTTAGAAAACTCGTGACAATTTGGGGAGGTCCTGGACAATTGGGAAAAGGCAAATATAGTGCTCATCTTTAAAAAAGGAAAGAAGGGGAATTTGGGGAACTACAGACTGGTCAGCCTCACCTCAGTTCCTGGAAAAATCATAGAACAGGAAAATATGAAGTATTACTCTGAAGTCCTATTGTAACTAAGTAAAGTGTGGGCCAGTAATGATGGCTTGGAATCTTGATGGCTCCCATTAACTAGGACAATTGGTTGTGAATGGCTATATTTACTTGCAAACCTTCCTGGGTACGTTCAGGCCAGCCCTGAAAGAATGGAGAATGAGGTCTTACAGTGACATGTGATCATGTCACCTGGTACTGGAATCCATGTTAAACCTGGTGCTTTTCCATTTAGAAGGACGGGTGGGAACCCAGAGAGAGACAAAGGATTCCTGCCTTGTGCCAAAGTTATAAAAGGGGGTGGAAGAGAACAAAGGGGGCTGCCAGTCATGAGAAATCCCAGAGTTACCACCTGAGCTGGAACTATCAAGGACTGTACCAGGGGAAAGGATTGGGCCCAGACTAAGAAGGAGTCTAGACCTAAAGAAGCTTATTCGAACATCTCTGAGGGTGAGATTTACTTGTATTCAGTTTCTTAATGTATTAGGCTTAGACTTGTGTGTTTTGTTTTATTTTACTTGGTAACTGACTTTGGTCTGTTATTACTTGAAACCACTTAAATCCTACTTTTAATTCTTAATAAAATCACTTCTGTTTATTATTAAACCCAGAGTAAGTGATTAATACCTGGGGGGAGCAAACAGCAGTGCATATCTCTCTATCAGTGTTATAGAGGGTGGATAATTTATGAGTTTACCCTGTATTAGCTTTATACAGAGTAAAACGGATTTATTTGGGGTTTGGAGCCCATTGAGAACTGGGTGTCTGGGTGCTTGAGATAGGTGACCTTCTGAGCAGTTTTTGGTTAAAGTCTGCGCTTTGGGGGTGTGGACCAGACCTGGGTCTGTGTTGCAGCAGGCTAGCATGTCTGACTCAACAAGGCAGGGTTCTCGAGTCCCAAGCTGGCAGGGAAAATTGGCTCAGAGGTAATTCCAGCACATCAAGTGACAGTCCCAAGGGGGTCTTTGTGACCGAACCTGTCACAGTAGTACACAGGGAAACAGCAGTACACAGAGTATTAGTATAGGACAGTAAGACTCACATGCAACATAACAAGATGAATGAAACCCCACTTTGTCACAGTGATGCAGTTGTGAAAAAGGCTCTTATCATTCTGGGGTATGTCTACACTACGATTTAGGTCAAATTTATAGACGTCGATTTTTAAGAAGCGATTTTATACAGTCGATTGTGTGTGTCCCTGATAAGTGCATTTAGTCGGCGGAGTGCGTCCACAGTACCGTTGGTAGCGTCACCCTTCGGAGCTATGCACTGTGAGTAGCTATCCCACAGTTCCCACAGTCTCCGCTGCACATTGGAATTCTGGGTTGAGCTCCCAATGCCTGATGGGACAAAAACATTGTTGCGGGTAGTTTGGGGTACATGTCATCAGTCACCCCTCCCTCCGTGAAAGCAAAGGCAGACAATCATTTTGCGCCTTTTTCCATGCAGATGCCATACTGCTTTCAGCAGATGGTGCAGTAGGACTGCTAACCATCATCATCCAACCACCGCTTACACTGCTACTCTGCTCTCCTGGTGCCATGAATCCACCCTGACGGTCCTCTCATTGTTCTTTATAAATATTTATTCTTGTGGCATCCCATCATGATCCACTGCTTCCACTGCAACTCTGCTCTCCTGCTTGTGTCTCGATAGAGAATTTCTTCATGTTGTTCCGGTATGTGCTACTGCTGCCTTTCCTGCAGCTCCACCAGATGCCGGAGCATATCAGTTTGATCCCCCAGTAGCCTCAGCATTGCATTCTGCCTCCACTCATCGCACTGCTGCCATCTATCTTCTTGCTCCCGCCGCCTCTCTTCTTGTTCCCACCACCTTTCATTGCATTCATCCCTCCTGTCCTCGTGTTCATCTTCTGCTTTCCTGGACTCTGACATTGTTTGCCTCCGCACATTTGCTGAGCTCTTTCAGTGCAGGATGACTGCATGAGCTCAGAGAACATTTCATTGTGAGTGCATTTTTTTTTACCTTATCTGCACTAGCCTCTGGGATGGAGATGATAGGGATAGCGTTGAAACATTTGCAGCTGTGGGAGATAAAAAAGGAGACTAGTATTTAAAAAGACACATTTTAGAAAACAATGGGTAGACTCTTTCATGGTGAACCAAGATGTTAACATTACATAGCACATGTGCTTTTGGTACAAGGTTGCATTTTGCTTCTTACATTGAGGGCCTGCCTGTTTGGTGTGAGAGATCACACACGCAGGGCCAGACAACAGAATTCGGCTTGCAGGCAGCCATGGTAAGCCATAATCTTTCAGCTTCTTCAACCTTCATAACATGTGGGAATGGTTTCAAAAAGCAGCGCCTTCCTTTCCCATACCAAGCACCTGTTGGGTTGGCCATTTTAAAGGAGGGGCTGTACTGGCTGTGAATGCATCCCAAGTCTTCAGGGCAAATTAATCATTGAACACGCTTGCTTTTAAACCATGCATTATATTTACAAAGGTACACTCACCAGAGGTGCCTTCTCTGGCTTCAGAGTCCATGAGCCTGCCTTGGGAGGGTTGGGAGGGTATTGGCTCCAGGGTGATAAACAGTTCCTGGCTGTCTGGGAGAATGGTTTCTCTGCTTGTGTGCTGTGCACTATCCTCATCCTCAGGGCCGTAGCAAAAAAGAACATGGCCCCCTCCGAACATATGTCCTGGGCCCCTTACAATGCAGAAACTTGAATGCGGTCTTTATTTTATACAATATACAGGGTTCATATTATGTATACATAGGCCTACAGTGTACATGTATTCCGTATTTACGCAAAGCGCTTCTTTCGAGCCTTGTTCTCCGCAAATTGGTTAATCAATGCGTCATAGTCCAGAGATCTGGCAATCTTGTTTTTGATTGAGATAACTGCAAGCGCAGAAAGCGTGTCATCTGTCATGGTTGAGCGCAGGATATTCTTGATCAGTTTCATTCTGCTGAAGCTCCTTTCAGCACCAGCGACAGTAACTGGTGTGGTCAGAAGAATTCTGATGCAAATGCAAAGATTCGGATATATCTCCTGAAGGCTGTTCTTGTATATGTACGTTAAAAAATTGTTTGCCGTGACAAGTCCTCTCTCTTTCTTGATGACATAAATAAAACGATTCAATTCCATTACGAGTTCGTTGGCATCAATGTCTTCCATTTTTCTTTCAAAATTTTTGCTGTGGTTCTCCAGTTCATTTTCTCTGTGACACTGCTTCAGGCTGTTAGCGTTGTACAGAAATCCAAACAACTTATACCACTCCACGAGTTGGTCAAATCGCAACGAAACAGAAGATATGGCCTGATCAGTGAGAACAAGAAAGAACTGCGATTTGAATTTTTCTTCGGCAGAAAGACGACTCGAATCATCAGCACATTCGTAATCAAACATTCTCTTCTTACGTCGCACCCTGGTTTCTGGAAACACCTGCTCAATACCCATATGCTCTGCTATTTCATGTGCATTTGTGACCACAGAGTTATATCCTGTATTTCGATAGTCTTCCAAAAACTTCATTGTAGCACCGACTTCTGCCTGCAGTACATCAATTGACACATCTGGTGACTGAATTAATTTGCTGGTTTTATTGACGTGAAATAGTATATCGTACCACGTGTACACAGTCAGAACAAAAGGCCACGTTGTAACATGGTCTAAAAGCGCACCGGCTTCTATTGCTGTATTGCCATCTTTCTTTTCGAGCACATATTCTCGCAAAGATGACAAAGCGTTGCACAAGGTTCTTCAAGGTGATAATGCAATGGCATAACAGCATCAATTCTCGACTCCCAATGAGTGTCTGATAACCCTTTAACAGATATTGGCATATGTTCTTGAAATATATCCCAACATGAAGGTGAAGAAGAAAAGATAACGTATATTCTGTTAATCAGACTGAAAAAGTCAACAGCGTATTTCGATGACTTTGCCGAGTCTGAGATCACAAGATTCCAAGTGTGAGCTCCACATGGTACATACAAGGCACGGGCATTTCTTTCTAGCATGCGAGCTTGAACTCCTTTATTCTTTCCTCTCATATTTGCGCCATTATCATAAGCTTGGCCTCTCATGTCAGCAATGTCTATTCCTAAGTTGTTTGCCTTTTCAAGAAAGGCTTCCAATAAGCCCTCGCCAGTTGTATCATGAACATTAAGAAAACCAACAAACGCTTCATGAATATTGACACCATCTTCACCGTTGCATTCAACAAAGCGTAACACCACAGACATCTGTTCTTCATGTGACACGTCAGGAGTACAGTCCAAAATTACTGAATAATATTTTGCTTTTTTAAGCTGCGCTATGTTGGCCTCTTGAATGTTACTGGCAACAAGTTGAATCAGCTCGTTTTGGATCTGTGGACTGAGGTACTGAACATGTGTCTCTGCCTTCTTAATCCTCTGTAAAAGTTCGCTGAGGACAGTATCATACTTTGCAAGCAATTCAAACAGTCCCAAAAAGTTGCCATTCGAAGGATCGCTGAGCTTTTCATTACTTCCTCGAAATGCCAAGTTTCTTTCGGACAAGAAAATAATGACATCAACCATGCGTTTGACAACATTTCTCCAGAAATCTCTTTCTTTCAGAAAAGCCTGCAATTCGAGTTGGTCAATAGATGTACGGTTTACTATGCCTGACCAAAGGTCAAACCATTTCACCATACAGTCTTGATGACCTTTGCCTGTTTCATGCTGCTGAAGTCTTTTTGACAGTGCTTTCCAGGCAGATGTTCCACGACGTAGCGGTATGTCGCCAGTGCCAAATAATTTACAACAAAAACAAAAAATGGCATCTTTCTGAACTGAGTACATTAACCATGAACGTCTTATTTTCTCGCCATTTGCCATGGTTCGATAGAAATGAGTACTTGTGAACCTCCGTCCTTCCTCGTTAAATGGAAATTCGTAACTTTCATTCTGCTGCGGTGGGCCACGTGCAACAATGTCACACACTTGCGTGTCCTATATTATAGATGGCCAATCTCCTGGATCATCAGTCAGTGGTTCAGATTCAGATACTTCTTTCCCAGCAGCAGCTGGAATATCTGTCACAGTTTGTTTGGTAGAACAACTGGCTTCACCTTCGACCTCACTTGAAGCACTTCTGGATATTTCTGGATACGATCTGTCGCTGCTAGCGCTGTCCGTTTCATGTGCCTGTACCTGTACGTTGGATTGCAGCGCAAAATACGTTGACAACTTTGGAATTTTCTCAAGTTCCTTCTCGGCATCTTTTGCTGCCTTATGTTTACTAGCTCCGCTCTTATACATTCTCTTAGACATGACAAAGCACGCTTCTGCGTTGGAAACGATAAAAAACTAAACAACTAAATTAATAACATTTATCCGCCGACCGCCATTATGAACGCAAATACACATTCTTTGAATGAGTCCAACTAAAATTTGAAACTGACTGACGGACAACTGATGTAGCCAATGGCATTATGATGTATCATAATGACTTCACGGTTTTGTCAGTAAAACCGGCATGGATTGTGCAATAGCGTCAGTAAATGTCACTTACCTAGTTATCCCTTACATTTTTTTTGCCACTTTTAGGGGCCCCCTTCCTTGCGGGGCCCCCTCCTTTCGGAGGGTTCAGAAGGCGCTCGCTATGCCTCTGCTCATCCTCCTCCACCTCCTCATCTTCCTCATCCCCCAAATCCTCATCTTTGTTGCATGAGACTCCTTCCTTGCAGGTGTCCATGGACAGGGGTGGGGTAGTGGTAGCCCCCCACCCCAGAATTGCATGCAGCTCATCATAGAAGTGGCATGTCTGGGGCTCTGACCCGGAGTGGCTATTTGCCTTTCTGGTTTTTTGGTAGGCTTTCCTGAGTTCCTTAATTTTCACGCAGCACTGCTGCTTGTCCCTATTGTAGCCTCTGTCCATCATGCCCTTGGAGATTTTTTCAAATCTTTTGGTATTTTGTCTTTGGAACAGAGTTCTGATAGCACAGATTCATCTCCCCAAACAGCGATCAGATCCAGTACCTCCCGTTCGGTCCATGCTGGAGCTCTTTTGCAGTTCTGGGACTGCATGGTCACCTGTGCTGATCAGCTCACCACACTGGTCAAACAGAAAATGAAATTCAAAAGTTCTTGGGGCTTTTCCTGTCTACCTGGCCAGCACATCTGAGCTGAGAGTGCTGTCCAGAGTGGTCACAATGGAGCACTCTGGGATAGCTCCCGGAGGCCAATACCGTCGAATTGCATCCACACTAGCCCAAATTCGACCCAGCGATGTCGATTTCAGCACTAATCCCCTCGTCGGGAAGGAGTACATAAATCAATTTTAAGAGTCCTTTAAATCGACAAAAATGGTTTCGTCGTGTGGACGGGTGCAGGGTTAAATTGATCTAATGTTGCTAAATTTGACCTAAACTCATAGTGTAGACCAGGGCCTGGAATGCGTTAACAGGAGTGTTGTATGTCAGACATGGGAAGTCATTATGCAGCTCTACTCAGCACAGGTGAGTCCTCAGCTGGACTCCTGTGTCTAAATCCTGGTGCCACACTTGATGCGGAAAAATCGGAGACAGTCCAGAAGAGAGCAACAAAATGTAAAAAGTTTAGAAACCTGATCTATGAGGAAAGGTTAAAACAACTGGGCATGTTTAGTGTTGAGAAAAGAAAACTGAAAGGGGGACCTGATAGTCTTCAAATATATTAAGGGCTGTTATACAGAGGACAGTGATCAATTGTTCTCCATGTCCACTGAAGGTGATGTAAGCAGAGTCAGGATAAGCTCTACCCTGACATCTGGTGGAAAGAATGTCAGAGAGTGTATTTGCATAGGCACGCCTATCCTATACCAGACTGCTGAGCGGTGGGACTGCTTGGTGACAAATGACTCACCCTCAGTTGGGTGGTACTTGCTAGACAAGGGACATGGGTTCCAAAACCCAGTGAAGTAGAGAGGCTGGGGACAGGTATCTGTGCCTGGTGGTGCAGTCTCCTTATGGAGCCAGAAGCACCAGTTGCACCCCCTCCTCTCTCCACTGTGGAATGTCAGAGTTGATTTTGTTATTCCCCCAAGAATCTAAATACAGGTTACTGAGCTGAACGCACTTTGGGCTAATGGTGCACAAGCACTGGGGCTTCCTCACTAAGAGTTGAAATCACAAAAGAGCTGAAATGACTGAGCTGAGAGCACGGAGTACTGTGCTAACTAGTCGGGGAGCCTGAAGATATACTGTGGAACAGAGCAGCTGGCGGAGTGGAGCAGTTGCGGCGACGGCTGGAGCGGATCACGGGACAGCTGGTGGCAGGCAGAGCGGAGTAGCTGTGGGACGGGTGGCGCGGCCCACAGAGTGAGCGGAGCCGAGCAGTTTTGCAGAGCAGCTCATGGAGCAGAGCAGCTGGTGGAGTGGAGCAGTTCCTGAGGACGGCTGGAGGAGCAGAGTGGAGCAGCTGGTAAAGCGGAGCAGTTCGTGGAGAAGGCGGAAGCAGAACCCACGGAGAGGCAGGGCAGTTGGCCCCGGACCACGTAAGGTGCCCCTTTCTACCCAGGCTGGGGGGAGGGACCTCTACAGATAGACTCTCGAACTCTGGGGTGGCATTGACCAGAGACTTTTGGGTTGTTGGACTTTGGGGTGATTGGACTTAAAACCCTAAGCGGAAAAAGGACAGTGCCAAATGTACTTGGAGGTGGGTTTTTGTTTATGGTTTGTGTTATAACCCTGTTTGTGGTGTTTCTCCAATGGGATGCCGCATTGATTCCTTCCTTTATTAAAAAAGATTTTGCTACACTCAGACTCCGTGCTTGCGAGAGGGGAAGTATTGCCTCCTAGAGGCGCCCAGGGGGGTGTGATATCTGAGTGTCCCAGGTCACTGGGTGGGGGCTCGAGCCGGTTAAGCATTGTGTTACTGAAACGGAACCCCTGGATACTGAACCCGGCCCTTGTTGCTGCCAACTCAGAGGGGCAGAAGGGTTACAGTAGGATAAGAAATAATGGGTTTAATCTGCAGCCAGGAGATTGTAGGTTAGATATTAAGAAAAACTTTCGAACTATAAGGACAGTTAAGTTGTGGAATAGGTTTCTGAGGGAGGTTGTGGGATCGCCATCATTGGAGGTTTTCAAGAGTAGCTTGAACAAAAACCTATCAGGCATGGTCTAGGTTTACTTGGTCCTGCCTCAGTGCAGGGGGCTGAACTTGATGCTTTGTTGAGGTCCCTTCCAGCCCAAAGTTTCTGTGATCTATGCTCTCCAAGGGATTGTGACTTCATGTAGTGTATAAGCATCAGGAGCTGTTGAGATTTTAGGTATTACGCTTTTATATTCACACAAATTCCCCTTAATTTATGACAGGGGTTGAGAAATATGGAGGACACTATATGTGAGCTAGAAGCAAAACTGTCTCTACATGGAACACAAAGGTCTTCAAAAAGTCTCAGGAGCACTGCAATATAGGTGAACTTGGGAGAAGTGTTAGTATTAGGGCTGATTGAAAAATTTCCATGGAAAGCTTTTGTGGACGGAAAACTGGGGTTGTCAAAGAAATGAAAAAATTTCATGGAAAGTTCCTGCTTTCCTCAATTTTTGGTCAGAAAACGGGGGATGGAAGGCAGCAACAGAGTAGAGATGAAAAAATGATCATTTCAGTGCGAAATGTCAACTTTTAGTCAGAAAAACGTGTTGGATGAAAAGTCTACAATTGCCACTGAAAGTGTTGATGAAAGTGAACTTTTCTTGTTTCTGTCAAAGTTCTCTGTGGAATAACCCATTTCCAGTTCCCAGCTCTGACGATTGCCGAGTGATGCACAACACATTGAGGTCAATGGAAAGACTCCCATTCACTTCACTGGGCTTGGGATCTGGTCCCTGGTGAGAGTCACAAAAGGCTGCCCATGGAACTCCTTTTCCTGTCTGTCTCAATCTCTCTTTCTGCCTTATATTTCATTCTCTTAAGTGGCCTTTTTTTTCTTCATTTTCATCTAGCAGGGCTCTTTCCTTCCACTGCTCCGCTAGAATTATGGGTACCAAATGGTGACCTGCAGGGTCCGTCTTCCAGACAAGAGACATAGGGGAGGAAATTTCCTTCCCAGGATGCCAGACAGAATGTATCAAAAATGCTAGGCCATATCACAGGGGTTCTCAAACTGGGGGGTGGGACCCCTCAAGTGTTCACAAGGTTATTACAGGGGAGGTCGCAAGCTGTCAGCCTCCACTCTAAACCCCACTTTGCATCCAGCATTTTTAATGGTTTTAAATATATATATACACATGTGTTTTTCATTTACAAGGGGGGTCGCACTCAGAGGCTATCTATGTGAAAGGGGTCACCACTACAAAAGTTTGAGAACCACTGCCATATCACCTCCTGCAGCTAGTCCCCTCCTGGGGATCAATAATCAGATAAGAGTGAAGACACCTACAGGCAAGGAGCAGAGGCTGTGCGAAAACTCTCAGCTTTCACAGTTCATGCTCCTGAGATGAAGGGATTTCACTTATTGACAGTGAAGGAAAACAGGGTCCCTTATTGTTTTCCAAATAGGGTGAATGACCCAAAGCATAGGCCGTAAGATTAATTTTTCTGTTTGTTTGTTCAGTGATGGAACTGTCTGAATGAGATTGTCTGTAATAGCATACGGCCTATCCTCGACTGCTATTAGCAAACATCTCCAATGGTCAGAGATGGGACACTAGACAGGGAGGGCTCTGAGTTACTACAGATAATTCTTTCCCATGTGTCTCGCAGATGGGTCTTGCCCACATGCTCAGGGTCTCACTGGTCACCATATTTGGCATCAGGAAGGAATTTTTCCCTTGGTCAGATTGTCGGAGACTCTGGGAGTTTTTTCACCTGCCTCTGCAGGGGGGAAACTGGTCACTTGCATGTTTAAACTAGTGTAAATGGTGGATTCTCTGTAACTTTAAGTCTTTAAATCAAGATTTGAGGACTTTAGTAACTCAGCAAGAGGTTACAGGAGCTGACTTCAGCTGGCGCCGGTGGGTGCTCAACCCCCCTCTGCCCGGCCCTGCCCCGACTTCACCCCTGCTCCGCCCCCATTCCAACCCCTTCCCCAAAATCCCCGCTCCAACTCTGCCCCCTATCTGCCTCTATTTCAACCCCTTACCCAAATCTCTGCCCCAGCCTTGCCTCTTCCTAGCCTCCTCCCCTGAGCACACCACATTCTCATTTCTCCCTCCTCCCTCCCAGAACTTGTTATGCTGCGAAACAGCTGTTTTGTGGCGACAAGTGCTGGGAGCTAGGCAGAGAAGTGGGGACATGGCGCGCTCAGGGGAGGAGGCAGAGGAAAAGATGAGGTGGGGCGGGAAGGGGATCTTGCCTGCCGGTGAGTGCAGAGCACCCACCAATTTTTCCCCCATGTGTGCTCAGAGTCAGCACCTATGCCAGAGGTTAGAGGTCTGTTACAGGAGTGGGTGGGTGAGGTTCTGTGGCCTGCAATGTGAAACGAGGTTGGACTAGGTTATCATGATGGTCCTTTCTGGCCTTAAAGTCTATGAGACTACTGCTAACAGCTGCCCACAGAAAACCGTTCTCAGTGAATAACAGCAACAACTTTATTGACCCTACAAACTTATGAAGAACACAGCAGATGCATTTCATTAGATGGCAAGCTTTAGAGATATTAACTATCTCCACGTAGACACATATATACTGACCCCGCGTCTGATTAGAGCTCATCAGGAATTTTCCAATCAAATGATTTTCTGGTGGAAATTTAAATTTATGCAAAATCAATTTTTTCTGTGGGAAAATGGTACTTTTGTGAGAAAATCATTCCCTGCTCTGCAGCTCCTTGGCAGCCTGCCTGGAATGGGGGCTCCAAAGAGGGTGGAGCTCGGCTGTTCTCAGTAGTGGCAGATGAGTGAACAAGAAGCAATGGTCTCAAGCTGCAGTGGGGGAGGTCTAGGTTGGATACTAGGAAAAACTCTCTCACTAGGAAGGTGATGAAGCACTGGAATGGGTTACCTAGGGAGGTGGTAGAATCTCCATCCTTAGAGGTTTTTAAGGCCCGGCTTGACAAAGCCCTGGCTGGGATGAATTAGTTGAGGTTGGTCCTGCTTTGAGCAGGGGATTGGACTAGATGACCTCCTGAGGTCTCTTTCAAACCTAATTTTCTATGATTCTATGGTGAACTTGTGCTCTCCCGCTCCAGGCCAGCTTGCCAGGCAGATTGCCCTGGAGTCAAGGCTCCTGAGCTCCGAGAGATGCTCCACTCCCCATTTGAGGGGCTGGGCAGCTCCTGGAGCCTCTGAAACATTTAGAAAGGTCAGAATTAAATGCCATTTTTTAAATTAAATTTTGGAGTTCCTGATCCACAGGGAACTCTGAAATGTCAATTTTTCATTCAGTAGTTTTTTTTTTTAATTTTGGAAATTCCCATAGAATAGGAATTCCAGTTTCCAGCCAGCTCTACTTCTGATATACAACTCTTGTTCTATCTACCTAGTATACCCCCAAATATATTACAAATGTGGCAATGGTATCTCATAACCTCTCAGCTGATTCCTTTGCTGGCGAGAAGTCTGGGATTCATCATTCCCCAGGGTTTAATTACAGTCACCTCCTACCAAGTATGTTTTTACAATGTGTCCTCCCATGACAAAGCTCTCATGGCACGCACCTGGTGCTTTCTTCAGTGCTCCTGTTTCAGGGGAGATAAGGACTTCCAGGAACTCTGGGATTTACAAGAATTACAGTGGTGGGGAATCTCTATGACAATCCATGCTGCCCTCCACATGAGGATGTTGTTGAGAGATGGACTGCAAGGGTATTGTGTTGCAGCACATTACTCATTAAATACACCCAGAAGCAATGCCATGCCCTCATCAGTACATTCTGAGAAGCACTTTCTTCAGGAGATAGCATACTCCCAGGAAGGCTGTTTTATCACTGCATATTGCTGAAGAGGAAGGAATTTATTAAGGATGAGCATAAGGCCTGGAAAAAAGCAAAGGGCTCGTCTACATGAGGAAGTTATTCCGGACTAAGGTAGGGAGTGAATTTAAAGTGCAATGACTGTTCCAGACTAGGAATGTTCCTATTCAGCAATAGCTATTCTGGTCAATTTCTCCATGTAGGCAAGCCCTAAGAATGGACACTAACTTTGGCCGGTCCACAGACCTACACTCATTCAGAACCATTTTACTGTTGGATGAGGACCTTCCTCTGTGACCACAGCTTCCAGACAGCAATTCTATTATGCTTAGAGTTCCCAGGGCCGAGCTCTGGCAACCTCTCTGTTGGGCACTGATCCAAAACATATAGAACTCAGTGAAAAGGCTCTTCATTGGCTTCAGATCAAGCCCTCACTGTGGAGTTAAAATCTCACTTGTTGTGGGGTGCACAATATGTTCTGGGATGAGTTGGCAAAACTTCTCCTCTGCAGCAGAAAGGGCCTAGTAGAGAGGCTGCCAGATCTGCTGGACCTTCAGGATGAGACCTTCAAAGGTGTCAGGGGTGGAAGGAGGGACAGCCTTCTTGACAGTTGTGGGATGAGGAGAGCTGAGCATTCTGGAGAGGAAAGTAAGGAAAGGTGGCATCAGAAAGCGTGTCTACATTTAGATAAGCATCTAGTCTGCCTGACCACTGAGCAGGTTCTTCAGTCCTTCTGAGGTCCACCCATCACTAGCTTTACAAGCTTCACTTTGCTCTAGAAAGCTCTTTGGCGGAGTGTTTGTGGAAGGGGAATAGTCTCCAAAAAGGAGGGGATCAGCCAGTATGTCCCCTTCTGCTTTCTTCTGCCAATGCTATGACCCATCAGGATAGGCGTTAACTTTGAAAGTCCACATGAAATTTCAAGTTGCTGTAGTAAAATGAACATGCCCAGTACAAAACAGCCACTGGGCACCAGACCCACTGGTTAGTGATAGCAGGCCAAACCACGACACAAAGCCAGCTTTGGAAGTCTTGGCAGTGAACAAAGTACTGACCTGCTGCCAAAGCCACATGGCTAACTGCTGGAGTCCTTTTCTTTGTCTTGTTAAAATGGCTGCCCCTGAAATGAGTCATTTCCATTCCTGGATGTTCAGCTGTTCTTTTCTGTCCTTTACCTTTAGCTATTGTGTTTCCTGAAACATGTTCATTGTCTGTGGACCTCTACTTCATCCTCTCTAGCAGAGCCAGTTTGAGGTGGCACGGGACAAAGAATTGTGTTTTTCTGGAAGCCTGTCCCATGACTGAAGTGTTAGACAGGAAAGAGGTCAGTGATCTTTGTATATGTTTTAATAGTTAAATAATAGATAAAAGCTGGAGCACATCAAAACCACTGTAAAGTTACCTAAGCATTTCCATAGCAAAGGGCCCTATTCTGTTGGTTATAATGTGGCCATACTTTCACCTTTGGGCTATTTCCACTCACACCTGGGAAATACAGAATTCATAAAGAGAAATCCTGGCTCCAGTGCAGACAGTGGCACTTAATCACACCTGGGGAAGGTCCCCTCCATGGCTGCTACAGTGAGGGTTTATATACCCCACCACATAGAGGATGGGCAGTGTCTGAGCTGTGGTGCCTGGAGGCACTACTCCCATGTAAGGCAAAGTGACTCCAGCATCACTATGGGGAGTGTTGTAAGCAGTGGGATTTCCACAGCCTTTGCTGCCCTGTGCTCTCATGTTGGTGCTGTCTGGCAGCCAGGAACGGGGGAAGGGGCCTTGGTTTCCTATGGCACTGCTAATACTGCTCGCAGAGCTAGTACTCCTGTGTCCTGCCATCATCCATTCAGTCTACGGCTGCCTCCTGTGTGGATGCACTAGGTTGGGGCAAAGGGGCTTCCCATGCCCCCTCTCCCTTTCTAGTGACCTATAAAAGCCCTGACCTAGTTCATTTCATCAGATCTAAGCTGCAAACCTCAGCATGGATGGATCTTACCTGTGCTTTTTTGACCACACTGCACTGCTGTAGTAGTGGGTAAATGCTATATAGATCCTTCATGCAGCCCATATGTGATATGTTATTTTGCTAGGGCTGCTCCCTAGTTTTGGGTCTGGAGTCAGAAGTTTCCCTTAATTAGCCCCTCAATCATTCGGTTATTTCTCCTCTGTCAAAGCAGCAATAGTCTACTGATTGTCAGAGTCCACTGGACTCCTGCTCCTTTCCCTCCGCTTCCCGCGGGCTTAGCCGCTTGTCAGCTTTTCGTCTCTACTGTTACACATCAGGGTGATAAATGGACAAAGGTCAGGCCCTCTATTTAGCTGACGCAGGATCCCCTTCAGGCTCCTTGCTAGACGCCTGCCTCATGTCTTGGTGCTGATAAAGAGACAACATGAGAAACAGGATTATTAGTTACACAAGCTGTGATCCCTGGCTGCTGTTAGCCCATCCCCAGACCTGCTCCCACTCCTCCATCCTCCTGGATGCTGAAACAATGAACAGGACTGGAGGTACCTCCCAGCCCAGGAAATCATTCCTAGCAAAGAAATGCACAGTTATTTCCTGCTTATTTCCACAATTTGCCATTCCAATACATTTGCTTCATATCCTGCTTTTGAAAGGCAAATCTGTACAGGCAATGCAGCACACAGCCAGATAACAAAATTTGGCATACAGCAACACCTGCACACAACATTACAAATGCACAATACTTACAAGCCTCAACCTCAGAGAGGGAAAATAAGTAAACTTTGAGGGTGCAGGATATACCAATCCTCTACTGCATTTTTTGCCACATTACTGTGATCCAATTGCCACTCAAAGTCATCAACAGTTCTTTCTGAGGTTCATACTATCTGCTACCCAGTAGCTAAACCAATTGCATAGAATAAGATTTCTGTAGACATGCGGACTCACCCATGCAGCGCCTCCCGCTGGTGACTTCAGGAATTAGCTCATTCCAGCTCTGGAGTGCCCTCTTCAGGCTGGTGATCCGCCTGTCCTCTGGCCCCGTGTCCCTCCCTGGACCCGGTGCCCTGTTATCTGGGGTGCTGCTCCCTGGCAGTAACCCCTTGCTTTCAGGGTCTCCCCACCCCAGGGAACCCCCACGCACTATCCCCACCTTGCCTCGGTATCAGGCTACTGCCAGTCATCATCTAGCCCCCACACCCTGGGGCAGACTGCAATATCAGCCTACTCATCACTGGCAAAGGTGGGATTTGGATCTGCTGACTTGGCCTACCCCTGGGCTGCCCTCTGCAACCCCCAGTACTGTTTAGCCCAATGCTAGGCCGCAGCCTGGGGCTTTCCAGGCTGGAGCTCCCCAGCCCTGCTCCACTCAGGATACATCTTCACTACCCGCCATATCGGCGGGTAGCAATCGATTGCTCGGGGATCGATATATCGCGTCTCATCTAGACGCGATATATCTATCCCCGAACGCGCTTATATCGATTCCGTAACTCCACCAACCCGCATGGAGTTGCGGAATCGACAGGGGGAGCCGCAGACATCGATCCTGCGCCGTGAGGACGGTGAGTAATTCGATCTTAGATACTTCGACTTCAGCTACGTTATTTGTCTCTAGCTCCCTGCAGCCAGGTCCTTCTCCCTCTACAAACAGAGAGAGACTGCTTGCTCCTGGCTTCCCTGGCCTTCTTATAAAGCCCTGTTGCTCAGTTTGGGGCATGGCCCCAGCTGCAGCCACTTCCCCCAATCAGCCAGGGTTTAACTTTGCCCTCTGCAGGGCTTTTCCAATCCCTTCCAGGCTGGAGCGGGTGGTCACCCCACTACAGTTTCTAACCCTGCTAATGTGAGCACATGCATAACTTTCCTCACATGACTATAGTTACCATTAAGTGTTTGCAAGATCAGGGCCACAAGTTGTTCAGAAGCAGGAAATGGCTTTTCAACCAACCTGACCTTCCTCTGAAACCTGAATGGTTTTCTGCAATGGTTTTTGGTTTTCATTTTTTCAGTGAAAACCTGAACATTACTGACAAAAGTTGGGAAAAATTGTTTGTCAACATTTTTGGGAGGAAGGGGGAGAGGGGAAAAGAAAAATAATTTCCTAGCTAGCTGTAATGTTAAGCCAAGCAAGGACAGATTCCTAGTTCTTAAAGACTGGATGCCCATCCCCCTAGGAGTTCCCATGAGATGGAAAAATCACTTTTAGAAAGGTTACAAAGCACAAAGAAGATTATTTCCTGATCTGCCTTGCACATTCATTTGCCCTTAGTTTTGTGCATGTCATAGGGCGCCTCAGTCCCTTGGCGATTGCAGGGAAAATGGGGACAAATTCCAATGTGGTGGTGACACTGCCTAGGCTGAAGGTGATCCCCCCGCAGAACCTGCCAGTGATGCTTCTTCAGTCAGTATACTGGAGATGCATAGAGGGACAGGCAGGCTGTGACAGAGAATCAGGTTCTGGCAGTGTAAGGAAAGAGCACCTGCTCTATGTTCAGTAGTAGCAGAGACACAGCATCAGACATGGGAGCTTAAGTTACTGGGAGAGGAAGCCTTGGGAGGACATTGGGATTATTCCCTGTTCCTCTTCAGAATGAGCCATAAGATCTTCACCCTCTCTCCAGATAGCAGTGGGACTTTGATTTGAAGTCTCTTACGAAAGACAATACGTTTCTGCTTCCACGTGCTCCGCAGCGTCAGCCTGGGTTATAAGCGAATAGCTCAGGTAGTGCTTTGACCTGCGTGTGACTGCAAGATTTTCAAGGAGGCTTTTATTTGATGAAAAATGGCTCTAGCATAGCCATTTTCATGAAACCAACTTCCATTTTCACTGAAAAGCTGAAAATAGATCTTTTCCTTTCTGGTTTTGACACCCAAACACGGGTTTTTCCCTGAAAGAATCCACAGCCATTTTAAATGAAGATAAAATTGCTAAAAAATGTTATTGAAATTTTTCATGGAAAAATCCGTTTTTTCATCAATTCTGGCTTGACCCCAGGACTCCTAAGTCAAACTCAGAATTGGCAGGGCTTCCAGGTGAATCAGAACAGACAACACAGAGTTACCTCGATCAATGCAAACCGTTTTCATTTACATTTGACTTATTAAGAAAAGTATGTCATGCTTTTGAAGCCTCGAGGTGGTGCATGATGTTTTGGAGTATGGTTTATTATTCCCTTTTACAGATGAGGTAATGGAGGTCCAACTTTGCCAAACGATTACCATGTAAATCAGTAAGAGAGCCAAGCAGAGCACCCTGGAGTCCTGGTTCCCAGCCTCTCTAGCCACCAGATAAGGGATCAGCAAGGAAAGCTACCTTGTTGAGGTCAGAACATGTAGGGATAAAGTGAGAAAGGCCAAAAGCCACGTAGAGTTGGACCTGGCAAAGGGAATTAAAACCAATAGTAAAAGGTTCTAGAGCCATATAAATGAGAAGAAAACAAAGAAATACGAAGTGAGACCGCTAAACACTGAGGATGGAGTGGAGGTTAAGGATTATTTAGGCATGGCCCAATATCTAAACAAATACTTTGCCTCAGTCTTTAATGAGGCTAATGAGGAGCTTAGGGTTAATGATAGGATGACAAATGGGAATGAGGATATGGAGGTAGATATTAACACATCTGAGGTAGAAGCCAAACTCGAACAGTTTAATGGGACTAAATCGGGGGGCCCAGATAATCTTCATCCGAGAATATTCAAGGAACTGGCACATGAAATTGCAAGCTCATTAGCAAGAATTTTTAATGAATCTGTAAACTGAGGGGTTATACTGTGCAACTGGAGAATTGCTAACATAATTCTTATTTTTAAGAAAGGAAAAAAAAGTGTTCCAGGTAACTACAGACTTCTTAGTTTGACATCTGTGGTATGTAAGGTCTTGGAAAAAAATTTGAAGGAGAAAGTAGTTAAGGACATCGATGTCAATGGCAAATGGGACAAAATACAACATGATTTTACAAAAGGTAAATTGTACTAAACCAACCTGATCTCCTTCTTTGAGAAGGTAACAGATCTTTTAGACAAAGGAAACGCAGTGGATCTAATTTATCTCAATTTCAGTAAGGCATTTGATACGGTTCCACATGGGGAATTATTAGCTAAACTGGAAAAGATGGGGCTCAGTATGAAAATTGAACTGTGGATAAAGAAACGGTTAAAGGGGAGACTACAACAGGTCATACTGAAGGTTGAACTGTCAGGCTGGAAGGAGGTTACTAGTGGAGTTCCTCAGGGATCGGTTTTGGGACCAATCTTATTTAATAGTTTTATTACTGACTTTGGCACAAAACGTGGGAATGTGCTAATAAAGTTTGTGGATGACACGAAGCTGGGAGGTATTGCCAATACAGAGAGGTATCAGGATATCCTACAGGAAGATCTGGATGACCTTGTAAACTGGATTAATAGTAATAGGATGAAATTTAATAGTGAAAAGTGCAAGATCATGCATTTAGGGATTAATAACAAGAATTTTTGTTATAAACTGGGGATGCTTCATTTGGAAGTAATAGAGGGGGAGAGGGACCTCAGAATATTGGTTGATCACAGGACTATGAGCTGCCAATGTGATATGGCTGTGAAAAAAGCTAATGCAGTCTTGGGATGCAACAGGTGAGGTATTTCCAGTAGAGATAAGGAGGTGTTAGTACCATTATACAAGGCACTTGTGAGACCTCATCTGGAATATTGTGTGCAGTTCTGGTCTCCCATGTTTAAGAAGGATGAATTCAAACTGGAACAGGTACAGAGAAGGGCTACTAGGATGATCCGAGAAATGGAAAACCTGTCTTATGAAAGGAGACTGAAAGAGCTTGGCTTGTTTAGCCTAACCAAAAGGCGGTGGAGGGGAGATATGATTGCTCTCTATAAATATATCAGAGGGATAAATACCAAGGAGGGAGAGGAATTATTTAAGCTCAGTACCAATGTGGACTAATGGATATAAACTGGCCATCAGGAAGTTTAGACTTGAAATTAGACAAAGGTTTCTAACCATTAGGGGAGTGAAGCTCTGGAACAGCCTTCCAAGGGGAGTAGTGGAGGCAAAAGACATATCTGGCTTCAAGACTAAGCTCGATAAGTCTATGGAGGGGATGGTATGAAGTGATAGCCTAATTCTGGCAATTAATTGATCTTTGACTATTAGCGCTAAATATGCCCAATGGCCTGTGATGGGACACTAGATAGGGTGGGATCTGAGTTACTACAGAGAATTCTTTCCTGGGTGTCTGGCTGGTGAATCTTGCCCTCATGCTCAGGGTTTAGCTGATCACCATATTTGGGGTCGGGAAGGAATTTTTCTCCAGGGCAGATTGGCAGAGGCCCTGAGGTTTTTTCGCCTTCCTCTGTAATGTGGGGCCTGGGTCACTTGCTGGAGGATTGTCTGCACCTTGAAGTCTTTAAACCATAAGCTGAGGACTTCAATAATACCTCAGACATAGGTCAGGGGTTTGTTATAGGAGTGAGTAAGTGAGATTCTGTGGCCTGCTTTGTGTGGGAGGTCAGACTAGAAGATCATAATGGTCCCTTCTGACCTTAAAGTCTATCAGTCTATTCCTTCCTCAGAAATGGCTATGAATAGAATTTGTCGCTCAGAGCCTGATCCAAAGCCAATTAAGTCAGTAGGAATCGTTCCATTGACTTTAATGCGTGTTTGATCAGGCCTCATGGATTGGCTGTGCAGTGTGAAAGTCACAGCTGATTGCAGGTGTCCCCTCTCCCCACACCAAAGACACTGCGCCTCCCTTCACCCAGCTCCCTGACAGGACAGGAGCCCTTAAGTAGGGCACTAACAAGGGGTTTCTTTGTACCCACACTCCTAACTGCGAGCACTAAGTGGGCTCTCAGGTGCATGCACACCCTTACTCTTGATCTGCTGCAGGCTCAAGCGGGAGCAGCTTGAGGGTCACAACAGCAGGGGGTCGAGCAGTAAAAACACCCCCTTCTCTGCTTTGTGATAAGAATAAGCTCCTCTTTGTCTGGGTCACATTCCAGAACAGTAACCTGAATGTTAGAGATGCAGGGAATGTGTCCAAGGAGGCTGTTTACCTCTTCTGGACAGCACCACACTGTGTTTGAAAAACATGCCTGCCTAAATACCAAGCAGCGAGGCACACACAGAGTCACTCAGTAACACAGAGTCAGATGTACTGAGTAGCCACTGAAACCCAGCTAAACACACACAGCAGTGCACAGATGGGCTCATCTCTGATTCTTGCTAATGCCCTCCTCCTTATGGAGAAGTGCAGTCATTTGTGATGCCAGCACAGGGATGTCAAACCGCTTGTGCACAGTACAGATTCAGATTCTGCAGAAACCACTCTTCCATTTAAACCCCAAAGCAAGCTCCAAGGCCTCCTGGTTGTGAAGATTGCCTTCCACCAACAAACTGAGTGCAACTGATGCAAAACCAATGCCGTGCCATCTTCCTGAGTTTGCTGACAGCCTGAAATACTAGCTCTGATAGGTGATCACTGCTCTACTCATCTCAATGATGTGTTAACTCTTATGCCTAACGGTGACACTTTAAAAGTCAGATTGTCAAATCATTTTATGTTTGCAACTGTTACATATATAATTGCATAATGACCAGCATAAATTGGATCTCACATGTATAAACAGCCAAATAAACAACAGAAGAAAGAGCAGTTGCACTAAAAGTCCCTGGTATAATTTTTTTCCCTACAAAGTGATACAGAATGCAACAATAATTTTCCTAAGGTTGTAAGCTCTTTTAGGCAAGGACTGTATTTTTTTTCTGTTTGTACAGTGCCTAACACAATAGGGTCCTAGTCCATGACTGGGGCTTCTAGGCACTACTACAACTAAATAATAATGATAATCATCAAAAATTCAAGTTACTGTATAGGAGCCCCATTCCACTCTCAATCTTTGTATACCCCTCTCCCCACCCACACTCTCCATTTGTTATCAGAAGGAACTGGGTAACTCTATAGTTCCAGCCCTCAGCCCTGCGCTAAAAATGGAATTTGGCCCACTCACTGGGATGAATCTAATACTCCTGCATGAAGGGAGCTCAAGAAATCCTAATTAGGGCCCATCCAGCTTTAAAGGAAAACTAAAACCTCAATTATTTATTAATTAATAACTAATCAATCAAGCAGGGAAAGGTCTAACATGATCCAGTGGCTGGAAGTTGAAGCTAGACAAATTCAGACTTGAAATAAGGCATACATTTTTAACAGTGAGGATAATTAACAACTTAACCAAGGGTTGTGGTGGATTCTCAATCACTGACCATTTTAAAATCAAGACTGGATGTTTTTCTAAAAGCTCTGCTCTAGGAAGTATTTTGGGGAAGTTCTCTGGCCTGTGCTATACAGGAGGTCAGATGGATGTTCATTATGGTGCCTTCTGGCCTTGGAATTTACAAATCTATGAACTGAATGTAGATATGACAGAAAGACTTGCACATGTGGAAAGACTGTCTCTTTTGCTCAGAGAGGAGTTGAACTAAACAGGACACATGAGAAATTCAGAAACTAATGAATGTACTCAAGTCAGCTGAAGCTATCCTAGAACTATTAGCAATTACCTTTGAGAAAGTATGGAGGAGGGTGAGGTCCTAGAGGATGGGAGAAGGGCAAACATAGTATCTATCTTTAAAAAGGAAACAAAGAGGACCTGGGAAATTATAAACCAGTCATTCTAACTTTGATACTTGGAAAGATAGGAACAAATTATTAATAGAGCTGTCAATTAATCACAGTTAAATCACACAATTAACTCAAAAAACTTAATCACAATTAATTGCACTTATAACAATAGAATATCAACTGAAATTTATTAAATACTTTTGGATGTTTCTCTACATTTTCAATATTGATTTCAGTTACAACACAGAATACAAAGTGCACAGTGCTCACTTTATATTATTTTTTATTACAAATATATGCACTGTAAAAATGATAAAATAAATAGTGTTTTTCAATTCACCTCATACAAGTACTGAAGTGCAATTTCTTTATTGTGAAAGTGTAACTTACAAATGCAGATTTTTTGGTGACAAAACTGCACTCAAAATCAAAACAGTGTAAAACTTTAGAGCCTACAAGTCCGCTCAGTCCTATTTCTTATTCTGTCAATCGCTAAGACAAACAAGTTTGTTTACATTGACGGGAGATATTGCTGCCTGCTTCTTATTTACAATATCACCTGAAAGTGAGAACAGGCCTCAGCTTTAGAAAAAATTCAGCAAATTGGAGAGAGTCCCAAGGAGAGCGACAAAAATGATCAAAGGTTTAGAAAACCTGCCCTGTGAGGAAAGGTTAACAAAACTCGGCATGTTTAGTCTTGAGAAAAGAAGACTGAGGGTGGGGGACCTGAGAAGGACAGTTTTCAGAATGTTAAGGGCTATTATAAAGAGGATGGGAATCAAATGTTCTTTCTCCACGTCCTCTGAAGGTAGGGCATGAAATAATGCGCTTAATCTGCAGCAAGGGAGATTTAGGTTAGATATTAGGAAAATCTTTCTAACTCTCAAGATAGTTAAACTCTGGAATAGGCTTCCAAGGGAGGCTGTGGAATCCCAGTCACTGGAGCTTTTTAAGATCAGATTGGACAAATCCCTGTCAGGGATGGTCTAAATCTATTTGGTTCTGCTTCAGTGCAGGGAGCTGGACTAGCTGACCTCTGAAATTCCCTTCCACCTCTACATTTCTATGATTCTATGAAAGGCATAGAGAAAAATCAGATGTTTCCATTTATTCTGACTTGTAACACAAGAACAAGTGGTCACACAAGTGACACCTGTAAAACTGATCAAAAGATACTTTTTCAGCACAACAAATACTTCACCTGTGATGCTTGCTAATCTTGAGATCGTGGAGGGTGGGAGCTGAGTGGATAGAAAAATGGATTTGGTATTTATATAGATAATGAGAACATCCATAGTTACATTAGAAAGGACAAAAACATGTAAGGGATATATAAACCCTCACAGTTAAGGGCAGTGGTGGGCAACCTGTGGCCTGCAGGCCGCACATGGCCCACCAGGGTAGTCTGCAGTTAAAGTATGATTTATGCCCTAAACCAGTGGTGGGCAATCTGCGGCCCGTTAGGACAATCTACTGGTGGGCTGTGAGAGAGTTTGTTTACATTGACACTCCGCAAGCATGGCTGCCCGCAGCTCCCAGTGGCAGCAGTTCGCTGTTCCCGACCAATGGCAGCTGCGGGAAGCAGCGTGGGCTGCAGGGACATGCTGGCCGCCACTTCCCCACAGCTCCCAGTGGCTGGGAACAACGAACCATAGCCACAGGTAGCTGTGGGTAGCCATGCCTGCCGACAGTCAATGTAAACAAACTGTCTCACGGCCCACCAGTGGATTACCCTGATGGGCCTCAGATTGCCTGCCACTGGTTTAGGGCATAAATCATACTTTAACTGTGTGGGGGTTGGAAAAAATGTTCTCTATCAGCTGTTTTATTGTGTGATTGTCCATTACAGGAATTCTTGTACCTTCCTTGGCAGTGCCTAGTACTGGCCACTGTCAGACAGAAGTTACGAAAGTAGAAGGATATAGTGGATACCACTGATCTGATCCAGTATGGAAATTCCTAGGTTCATATATATGTAGACTTGGGAGCAGATCTTCAGCTAATGTAAAGAGAAGCAGCTCTGGTGAACTCTGTAGAGCTCTAATGATTTACACCAGCTGAGATGCTGGTCTTTAAAGATAGTTCCAACATTCTATGTACTGGGGCTAATTTCCAAAGTTCTTTCAAATAGAAATGGTGCCACTCTGGTTCCACTGGCAAGCGGTTAGGCAAATGCTTGAGTTGTGCTGTGTTCACATAATATGAAGACATAAATAAATCTGAGCTCTTGGAACCAGATTTACAAGGGCTCAGAACCCAGGAGCTCCCTTTGTGACATCTATGGCCAGATTTTCAGGAGAGTTCAGAACTCAACATGCACCTTGTAGCATGGTCTCAGTTGGTCTGCCAAGTCGCTGGCGGCAGCAGGGAGCTACTGCCTCGCCAAAAGGCCCTGGTCACACCTCTCTCAACAGGGAATTAGCAGAGAGAGATGTGCCATCACAGCTGGCGCAACACGGGAGCACCAGCAAGAGTCCATGGCACACCCCTCAGTCACAGGAGCACCAGCAAGAGTTCATGGCACACCCTTCAGGCAGGGGAGCATCGGCAAGAGTCCTTAGCACTTTATCGGGGTTCTGCCTCCCCACGGCAGGGGTAGGGAACACAGGTCCACCTGACTCCACTGCATTCCAGCCTAGGGCCCTGATGTGGTGGTGGCAGGGAGAGGGGTCCCACCACTGGGTCAGCAGGGATCCACCCGCAACATGCTAACCAAACACCATCTCATCGCACTGTCCAGTTCTGCCCCTGATCTACTTCCTACACAGTCTCTCGAGGGGGTCCCTCTGGTTCCTCCAACTTGTAGTGATATTCAGCCGCCGGTAGCCCCGGTAGCTTCAGCTCGCCCTCAGCATCAGGCTCGAGTCACTGCCCAACTCCTCCAGTTCCTCAGGGTACTCTGCAGCTGGCAGTCCTGGTAGCCTGAGTCCTTCCTCTGGTCAGATTTCCCTCAGTCTAGGGTGTCCCCTGGCTCAGCAGCAGGGTCCACAGAGGGTAGCCTGGGTCTGTCTCCTTCCCTGGGGCTGCCCTCACTGCGCTAAGGGCCCCACCTTTTGTACTTCTTGTTCCACCCCTCCACTTCCGAGGGGTGGAGTAACTTGGCCTGGCTCTGCCCACTCAGGCTGAGAGAGTGGCTCATCACCCTCTGGTTCGGAGGAAGACCACACTGGCTCCCTACACACCTGACATGCTGAGCTCTCCTAAACTCTGGCCACTGATTTTGGTGTCCAAATGGGAGCTGATCTTGTCTGAAAATCCAGCCTTTAATGTTCTGATTTTGAGGAGTTAATTGTTTGTTTCTGCATGGGGAGATCTTTGGAAATTGTAACTTGGAGTGTATGCCTTCAAAACAAGACAAAAGGAACTAACTCACTTCCTATTTACAAGGGCTTTCCTGGTATTCTGAGCATCAAACTGATAACCCTGGGGAAGGAGCTTGTATGTACAGCAGCAGCAAAGCAGCGTTCCCCACAATGCTGGGATCATGAGCCTACACTGCTGGAGCCCCTTCTAGGACTGTGGCACTTTAAAAGGGGTGTGTGTGTGTGTGCACGTGTGTGCGCGCGTGCGCGCGCGCAGCAGACAGGGTCTGAGTCTCAGCATTCATCGGGGTGGGGATTGGGACAGAGTTCATACGCAGGCAGGTGACTGAATGATTCTTGTGACTGCCGTAGCAATAGCCAATCTGTGGTGGCACACTGGGGTCTCTGATCATTTATTTACATTGTGTTTCTAAGACCTTCCTTTTCTAGACATTTAAGCTTTTAGGTGAAATTCTGTGCTTTGCTTCTAAGAGGCACAGCACACAACTTGAGCCCAGAGCAAGAAGCAGCAAGGGTGGCTTTAAGATGGAGTGTAGCTTGGACAGCCTGGGGTAACTCTCTGGCTGCCCTCTGGTCTGCCACAAGCACTTAAAAATACAGTCATATTAGCAAGTGGTTAAAAGTGTGAATTAAAATATATGGACGAGGCGGCATCCTCTCATCAGTCTGCAGCGATTGCTATCAAAAGCACTGATATTGTTACAATGAGCATGATATAGAATTAGGGCCTTCTCACTGTGGGTTCTGTCTGCAGGTCCCCAGTGTCAGTCTCCTTGCTGTCCTTGGCTCTGAAGCGGCTCTGTAATTGCGGGGAGCTGGAATCTGGAATAAGGACTGGGCTGGTACTGCACCCCTGTGCGTGCGCTTGGAAGTGAAGTGTGTTCTCCAGATTTCCTCTGTGAAAGGCTCATGAGTTACATGCATAACATGTGATGTTGCACTTAAAGATCCACTGATGCTGCCACAAACCCCTTAATAACCTCCTGGGCCTGGACCCTTGGCTATAGATAGGGAGTGCAGCTCAAAGGACTCATCCACTGCCCCTGTGTTAGTTAGAGCAGCCTGACACTGGCCCCCAAGGGACTAAGGCAGCCAGGGGTCCATGGTGTCATTCCCTCTTTACACTGGTACACCCCAGATCACAGCAGCTGGAGTGTGGTGGTTTAAGAGTTGCAAAACTGCCTCTACTTCATAGGGTCTTCCCCTCCACTGGGGTGATATGACACTCCCCTGGCCAGCTAAACTGTCTTTATGGCCATAATCTGCTGGCACAAAGCAGCTGAGCTGCACGACCCCAGAGGAGCTGGAGTGCTATGGAAATAATTTGGTTGATGCATCGTATATTCCTTATATTCCATCTCTCTGTACTTTTATTATTTGGGACATTTGCATGAAAATAGGATTTTATTGCCAAGGTGTCGTTAACTCCCCCTGGTCATTCCCCATCTGAAGTCATATCCCTCTCTGCAATTTCATAAACAGCTTCACAGAAACGAGTTGTGTGGTCTCAAACAGAAGATCAACTTTGGGGGCAGAATAAGCTGCAACAGCCAATGAATTCTTAAAAATAGGGAACTAGTTTTCTTGCAATGTCTGACTAATAAACATTGTGGGGAAGACAAAGACCGGACAGATGTATCAGAGGAGTTCTCATTAAAATAGGCCAAATTCATACTCCACTGGAGTTACACTAAGGATGCATTTGACCTGATAGTTTTAGGTGGCAACAGATGTTTAACTCCCTGTCAAATCATAAAGACAATTCAGAGAGATTGAGCAGATGGGGAATGTATAACGTGTGACTTAGGTTCTGAGCTAATCTTTGGCTAAGGAAGATGAAAAGGAAGGAAAAAAATTCCCCCAGCCTGAAACCCTGATTGTAAAGGCGGTATTATAAATGGTGTCTTATCACTTTGCTCATTATAGGGAAGAATTCTTCAAAGCCCTGATGACACTTACAGTGCTTTATAACCCGCTCAGCCACTGAGCACTTCCTTTTGTGGTTGGCCTAGGCAGAAGTAAGTGCTTCTTGCGAAAAAAAAGAGATAAGTGCCAACAAAGAGTCATTTAGATGAAGTTTAGATAGGGGAGAGGTTAAGCAATGCATCAAAGGTACAGTTCTTGGAGTGCACCAGACCATGTCTGAAAAACAGAAGGGGGAGGATGAGGGGCAGGCCAGCGACTGCCTCTCTCTCCCATGGCAGTGGTATGCAATCAGTGTATTTCTTTAACAAGTTTAGCCCTTTGGAGAGGCCAAGAATGAGCACTGATGACACTTACTCCAGCTTTAATGCAGATGCCCTGCTCCCCCCTCATTCCTCACATCTATCTCCCTTGCCATCTCCAAGCAAGAAGAATTTGTTGAAAAGATCTCTACTACCCCACAAGGACATCACACCTGCCAATTTTGCCACCTCTAATATCCTCTACCATTAAATCCTCATTTTCCCTGCCCCTTTCTGCTCTCCCTTTGATCTCCTGACACTGTCTCAAACAACATCCTTTCTTCCAATAAAAGGGCATCCTGCATTGGCTATATTCTCTTGTTTTCAACCCCTGTCTCTCTAAGTTTAACCACTCCTTTTTCACTAATATCTTCCATGATATCCCCAAGCAGCCAAGATCCCCTGTCAAAAATCCCTTCCTACCACCCCTTCTTTCATTGAAAACAAAGACAGACTTTGGGCAACCTTTATAGTCAAACACAGCATTTTGGGGCCACAGCTATGCTAGGAGAGAGAGAAAACACAGGCTATTGAAATTAATAATCAGGTTTAAACCTAACTCAATGTGATATGGAGGAGCAGCTGCCCCCCTGACTTATCTTTGAACTCATGCGATAGGAGAGGTGTTGGCATGGGTGCTGACCGGTGGCCCTCCATTATTTTAATTCTTTGGGTTGTCCTCAGCTGGCGGAGGGAAGGGAGCACTATCTCAGCAGTGGGCAACGGAGATCAAAGTAGGGGAGTAGCTCATAATTTCTAGTGTCATCATGGGGGTTGATGCCACGTGGTGATGTGTCATTGTATCTTCTTGTGTGATGGAGCGTAGCACATGCCCAGACACACACAGTGAGGAGCAATGTAGGGAAATATGCCTTGTGCTCCCAGTTTCCCCCCCCACCATCTAGTAGGAGGCAGGAGGGAGAAAGGAGACCCCCAGCTGAGTCAGTTCTTCTCCCCTCACTCACCCTTGGGAAAAGCTAGCCCAACCTGAATTTCCCCAGCCAGGTGCCAGCTCCCCCTCCTGCTCTCTCTTCATATTCTCTCCTGATAAATCATTTCCTCAGTCAATGAAGAGGTGGGAGGAGGAGAAGGAGACAGAGCTCCAGGACATCTGACTCTGTCAAGCCCAAGACAGTAGAGGAGGAGGATCTGAGCTCCCATTCCCTTCCCCTCACTGCAACCCCTGCCCCAGCTCTTCACTTTGGAGTGCTGATGATCAGTCACAGATCCCTCAGGGAGGTTACTGGCTGAGCCCTTCCACTTGGCAGTGATAATGGCCAGACGCAGGCTTCATGGAAGTACATAACTCAGCTTCTCTGTTGTGCCAGGCTGATGTCAAGGGACAGGCTTTGGAGAGGTAACTGGCTTAGCATTTCTAGACTGCTGGGGACAAGCCTTGGTGAGGTCATTGTATCAACACCTCTAACTTGCTGGGCTGATGCCAAGACACACGCCTCTGGTCACAGATCAGTAATTTAGCTTGCTGGGCTGATGCCAAGACTCAGGGCTCTGTTAAAGTTACTAGCTCTGGGCACAGGCCTTTGTGAAGGTTATTGGCTCTGCACCTCTTCTGGGCTTACATCAAAGTCAAAGTCTTGGTGAGACGGTTGGAGCAGCTCCTTGAGCTTGCTGGTTTTATGTGAAGGTCGAGGTCTCTGTGAGGTCTGTGGATCAGCACATCTAATTGGCTAGTTTGAAGTCAAGGGACAGGCTGCTGAGAGATCACTGGCTCAGCCACTCGAGCTTGATGAGCCCATTTCAGGTCATACATTTCTCTGAGATGTATGGTTCTGCTATCTAGCCTGCGGGGCTGATGTCAGAGCTTGGGTCCCTGGAGATGAGAGGCTCAGGGCTTGTAGCTTACTGGGATGAGGCTGTAAGACATAGGCCCTTCGCAGAGTATTGCCTCGCCATCGCTGGATTTCTAGGCTGACATAAAGGTCCAGGCCTGCGTGAGCTCACCGGCTCAACACTTCTAGCTTGCTGGGCTGATGGGAAGATTTACATTGTTTTGTTAGGTCTCTGGATAAGCAATTTTAGCTGACTGGGCTGATGTCAAGGCACAGGTTCAGTTCTTGGGTCATTGGTCTGATGTCAATGTAGAAGACTCTCTGAAGTTCTCTGCTCTAATGGTTAGCTGCCCTTGTTGGCTGGTCTAATGTCCAGGAGCAGGCTGCTGCGAGGTCACTAACACACCACCTACAGCTTGCTGGGCCAAAACTAAGGCACAAGCCTTTGTAAGTGTTACTAGATCAGTACCTCTAGTTCGCTGGGCTTATCTTAGGGAGCAGGTGTCTGTGAGTTGATAGGATTTGCTAGGATGGTGACAAGAAAAGGCCTTTGTGAAGTTCCTGGCTTAGCAGTCCTATCATATAGGGCTGATGTGAAAGTGCAAGTCTCTGGGAGGTACTGGCTCAGCCTCAGTAGTTAGAGATCAGACCAAAAGGAAAGTTCACCAGGTCTGGTGCTTGTGTGTCATCATCGGTGCTGATGGCATGTGGTGAAGTGGCATCGCATCATCTTGTATGATGGGACATGGAAGATTATAGGGACAAAAGAATAAATGTATTGCACAAAGATTCATGTCCCCAAGCAAGTCCATTGCCAGCCAAACCTGTGTGTGTGTGTGTGTGTGTGTGTGTACGCGTGCGCGCATGTGCATGCAGAGGGTGAAACTGTGCAGGTGAACATCCACTGAGCACCCAACTACAGCTTCTTTGAGCTCCATCAGTGCCAGGAATGGCTTTGATCCAGTGCTGGTGGGTGTTGAGATGATGGGGTGGGGGGCAGAGAGGTGAGAGCTGTCTGCAGTTCTTTGCAGCCCCTTCCCGCCAACTAACACAGGTGTCTGAAAAATACACATTCCTCTCGCCAACCCTGACGAATATCGAAGGGCAAGCCAGGGGTTAAGGGCAGGAGACTCCAGCCAGAAGGGACATGGTCAGGCAATGGGCCCATGATAGACTGTAAACTGGTGGTGCCCTGGCCAGTCATCCCAGCATTACAGAAAAAACATGTAAGGGGATAACCCCTCCCCTAAAGCTTTTCCCAGTTGCTCATCAATTGCCAGGACATGTATGACAAGGGAGTGGGTCTGGACAGATAGGTGTACTCATTTGTTAGCACCTATTTGTTAGCTGAGAGGACAAACAATGGCAAGGCATAGGAGGCAGTTTGTTCTGGAGCATTGCTTTCCCAGGGCTTGTTAGGCACTTGGGATCCCTCCTCCAGATGCCTGCTTCTTTTTGAAATTGGGATTTTTTTTAACCCTTTTATATCAGCAGTGCTGGCTTGCTTTGTTCCCTTCCTATCTGCAGGGCTGCTGCTGCTCCTTCTCCTAATAATGCTGACTGGGCTGGTCAGCAGAGCCATGGCAGCAATCTCAGGCTCTTTTAGTTCTTGAAAGCAAATTGCAGGCTCTGTTTCCTAGAAGGAAAAAATGACTCAAACCCTCAGAGCTTTCTAACCTCATTCCCTGCCATCTGCATTCCTGGAATGGACATAAGGGGCTACATAAGGAGATGGCCTGCCAGTGCTGAATGGGAACATCTTTATTTGACCACAAGGTTTTTTTTATATGCTGGAAAGAACCTTTCACTCTGTTGGGACTGCATTATAGCAATGCAGCATAACAATGTTGTGACGAAGTGGGAATATTCTTAATGTTTTCTCTGAGTGCTGTGTGGGTGCCTCAGTTTCCCCTATGCATTTCTTGAGTATCTAGGGGTGAGTAATTGTTGCAGAGCCCTAGGGGGCCGGTGTGATGGTATCTGCACAAAGAATGGCCCACATCCTGTCTCCTGGCAACTGGTGGCCTGGGACCCTCCTCCGCGAGGTGCCAACTGAAGATGTTGGAGAACAAAGGGATCAGGTGACCTCCTGGTCTGGGAAAGAGACAAAGGCGAGAGGAGGGGCTGAAAGCCCAGACCAGTGTCTGGGATCCCTGGCTCCAATATGAACCCGACTGAGGGAGTCCTGTTGTCTGTACCTGCAAGCTCTGTTTTGGATTGTGTTCCTATCGTCTAATAAACCTTCTGTTTTACTGGGTGGCTGAGAGTCCCGGTGAATCATAGGAAGCCGGGGGTGCAGGGCTTTGTCTCCCCCACACTCCGTGACAAATGCTTTCTACCTTCTGCACGGCAACCCAGGGAGAACAGAAACCAGAATACTCCACAATGACTTACAGGCTGTCATGGAGTGAGACACAAAGACATGTGGCATGAGCGTTACATTTGCATGCATGATAGTATCATTTGTAGTACTGGGAAAACATGCAACATTGGCGTGTTGAGAACAGGGTTCAGTAAATAATGGACCCAATTCTCATTTGCACTAAGGCCCCTTTACACCATGCTGGCAGTGCAAAAGTGTCTTAAAGCAGGTATAAATGACCCAATGTGAAGCAAAAAATGCTGGGGCACCTAATGTGGAGATTCCCACTGAAGCTAGGAGATGGAAACTAGAGGGGAAACTCCAGGGAGTCTGCTGCCCAACTCAGGAGAGTAGCCACATTCCATTACACCTTCTGAGGTGGACAAAAGAGGATACCTCTCCATTCAGAAAGGGCCCCCTCTGGAGTCACGTCCATCTACAGCAGTAATTCTCAACCTTTCCAGACTGTTGTACCCCTTTCAGGAGGCTGATTTGTCTTGTATATCCCCTCAGTTTCACCTCACTTAAAAACTACTTGCTTACAAAATCAGACATAAAAATACAAAAGTATCATAACTTACTTTCTCATTTTTACCATATAATTATAAAATGAATCACGGTCCCCATTGACATAGTATATTCACCAGCATAAACAAGTCATTGTCTGTATGAAATTTTAGTTTGCACTGACTTCACTAGTGCTTTTCATGTAGCCATGTAGGCAAATATCTAGATGAGTTGATGTAACCCCTGGGAAACCTCTGCATACCCCCAGGGGTACGCATACGCCTGATTGAGAACCACTGATCTACAGTAAGGACAAGAGGTCATGGAAGTGTATCATTAGAAAACAATGAGTAACCTCAAACTGTTTGATTGCAGTGGGAAAGCCCCAGTTTTATTCAGAGAGAATCCCCATTTACTCCCCCAAGGATTTAATTGCACATTTCTGTGGCCACGTCCAGACTAGGAATTAAAATCGATTTTAGATACGCAACTTCAGCTACGTGAATAACGTAGCTGAAGTCGAATTTCTAAAATCGAGGTACTCACCACTCTGGACGGCGCGGCATCGATGTCCGCGGCTCTCCGTGTCGATTCCGGAACTCCGTTCGGATTGATGGAGTTCCGGAATCGATGTAAGCGCGCTCGAGGATCGATACACCGCGTCCAGACTAGACGCGATATATCGATCCCCGAGCAATCGATTTTAACCCGCCGATGCCGCGGGTTAGTCTGGACGAGGGCTGTGAGTCAAATGAAGGAACGGCAGAACAACCAGGAAAAGAGAAATTGGAGTGGCAGAGAAAAGAGACTATGAGTGAAATAATTGAAGAAAATGGCAAAACTCCTATTGACTTCAACAGGGTCAGAATTTCACCCTATTATTATCTGCCTGCAGATTAGATTTCTGGTATATCCACCACAGAGAGAGAGAGAGAGAGAGAGAGAGTGTGTGTGTGTGTGTGTGTGTGTGTGTAGGTCTGTTCCAACACCCGCTGAAGTGAGAGTGAGACTCTTTCAATTGAATTCATTGGTAACGGATCATGCCCCACCTGCCTGAGTTTTAGCAGAATTAACTAGCTGAGTTCACGGACTATGGGTTCATAGTTTAAACTCTGACTAGTTGGTAATGCCTGACCCCTCTCCCCTAAGAAGTCTCAGCATCCTTGTGACTATTAACCCTTGTGTTGCAGAGCAGAACTGTCTATGGCTTTGTCTATACTGGCGGTGGTGTGTAGGGTATGTGTAGCATGGCAGTGAAAGGCTCTGGCAGAGAGGAGACAGCAGGGAAAAGCTCCAGCAGCTCCCCACTGCCTGAGCCTTTCCCTATGGAGTGGGGAGGTGCTGGCAAGGGAAGGCCGTGGGGAAAGGCTCTGGAAGCAGAAATGAAGCAGCAGTGATGAAATCAGCAGGGACTTGACACAAAGCCAATTGGAGTCTTTCCACTGACATCAGAGGATTGCAGATCAGGCCCTAGAAGAGGCTGGAACATCTGGAAGTTGTGTATGGGAATATGGAAATGGAGCAAGAAGACCAGAATACATGGACATAAATCAGGAATTTATGGGGCACAGTAAATTCTAGAAATTTCTTCTTTTTGAATTGCTCAGGCTTTCATATCTAACATATGTCACTCTCACCCAACACCCAAAACATTAAACAACTAGACTCTCCAAAGAGTGAACATGTCATGTGTAGTGGTGTCTTTTAGTCATGATTCTGAGGGTGTGAAAGAACAGGCCTCTGATATCCTGGTTCTCTGCTATATTTCCTTAGCTTGCTGGAATTTCCATCTATTTCTTCCCCTCTCAGATACTGGTTGAAGGACAGTGTCAATCCATGTGTACCCCTGACAGAAGCTGGAGGAGTGCCAGTTTACTAAGCAAATATCTTTGCCTCTCTCTCAGGACTGTTGCCCCAGTGTGTTGGGTATTTTCATGGAGCAGGTTTCGCTGTTGTGTCAGGCTTCGTCTTCCCCTATTATTAATCATTGAAGGGGGCTCTGCCAATCAAAGAAAAGCTTTACGAGGCAAGCAGGAAGCTCCTGTTTTTACAGGAGTGTCTTGCACACAGTAGGAAAAGCAAACATTCCAAACATACCAAAGGATCCATGGGATAAAAATTCCCCAAGCAGCCAAGATTAAGACACTTGAAGCACATGGAAGGATTGAAACCTGAACTCAAGGATTTAACTGTCTTATTAGCGGTCAGCACTGAGTGCTGGTAAGGAGAACCTGAACCATACATGAAAAGTCATTCTTGGGGAGAGTGTCACCCACAGCCCCTGGGGAATCCTAAAGGCCACTCCCATCTCCTCCCCATATGGTGGCCAGCATCCCTTTGGTAGTGTGACCATATTTCCCAAAGGGAAAATGGGACACTGCACGAGGCTGGCCCAAGCTGCTTGCCCGAGCCCTGCCTGCTCCCGTGTGAGGCTGGGGTCACTGCTCGCTGGAAACCTGTCTGCTCCACCACCCACGAGGCTGAGGTCACTGGTAGCTCAAACTGTTCTTGCCCCCCATGTGTGGCTGCCGCTAGTCACTCAAACTCTGCCCTCCCCTGCACGAGCCCTGCCTCCCCCCCACACTGGGCTGGCATCGCTGCTTGCACCCCCACACATTCCTCTGCACCCCACTTTTTTGACAAAAGTCAGTATTTGTCCTGTTTGCTCTTGCCAATTGATCAAATGGACCGTCCCAGCCAAAATGGAATGTATGGTCACCCTACCCTTTGACTAAGTTTTGGATGGGAATCTCTTTGGAAGCTATCAGCCTGGTTCTTTAACAAGTCAGAGAAGGGTCACTGTTGTGTGAGTCCACACAATGCCTGATCTCAGCCCTTCAGGGCAGGAGGACAGGACAAGGATTCTCTCTCTCCTACAGCGCCCAGCACAATGAGGCCCCAATATGGAATGGGGTCCGGGGATGCTGCCATAAATGTTGCAAAGTTTAGTTGCTACATAAAGATTATAGTCTCACGTTCACATTTGTGTAAACCTCCCACTGTCATCAGCACATGTTCTGCCACGCATGCACTGCGGGGAATATATCACCCTGCATTTATCTCTCGGCCCCCAGGCTGTAACTAAAAATGGAATCTGGCTCTCTCTTCTGAAGGAGTTTGACACTTCTCCTGCAGTGGAACCCCTGCAAGTGAATTCAATGGGGCCTGCCTGCATGGATTTGTTTGCAGAACGGGGGCCTAAATTATCAACAGTGTTTGCCTCTAAATCAAATGCTTTTCATTATTATATCTCTTTCGTATCTTCACTTGTCAGCAGCTACTGATGGCTGCACTACAAAAGATCTCTTGACATTCTGGCAAATTGTTTGGAAATTAATGCTTTCATTATAAATTTGTCCCAATGAATACAATTTAGTTTTAGTTTCTACTGCCAGTATATTCCCTCACACCACACTATCTGCTACTGTGCATATCAGTAATCTGGGCTTGCTGCGTATGCATAGGTTTTGATGAGCATTAAATTTCATTTCAGCTTTCCCAGTAAGTTAATTTAAGAGCTAAGTTGAAGCATAATGATTTAGTTCAAACATTACTGAGTGCACAGTCTGCAGATGGAGCAAGCCACAACCTGTGCACCTTTCTTGGGAACCTGCCACATGCTGGCCTTGTGACAATGTATCTTGCTCTCTTTCAGTCTCAAGCCTCAGTCCCATTGACTTCAGTGGGGATATTCATGTGCTTAATGTTAAACATGTGCTCAAATGCATTGCCAGATCAATGCTCAGCAATTTATAAGCCTGTGCCCTTAAAGTGCACTTCTGGCCTGAGAAATGACTGTAAACGTGCATTTTCTTACTCCTTCTAGCGCTCCTTGGGTATATTCAGTCACATTGGCTAATTTTAATTAGACCAATCAGTTTTGATTGTTTTTTTTTACTCCTGCTAGCTTTGCAGAGCCAATACAGCTGCAAGAGAGTGGACTGGATTCAATTCCTTCCCATGCATCATCAAGAGAATAGTTTCCTAAACTCCAGTCAGTCCAACTGATGGCAATGGAATTGCACAGCTATCTCAGAGGTGATCATTTGAAAACATTTGGGTTGCACAGGTGTAAGTGAGAGCCTAATTTGGCCTGTGGAACCTGTATTGGTGATGATCATGTTTGAAAAGGAAAGAAGCCAAGCTTGTTTTGCAGATCGCATGTTGAATTTCCAGGACTGGCAGTCAGAAAAAACATTGTTTCTTTGCACTTAGCAAATTTGATCTGGAACCGCTGAAAAGTCGTGCTCAGAGCAGATTCCCCACGTTGGTATTTTTTTGCAATAACACATGAAAGAATTAAATGTACAGCTACCCTCTGCCATAATAAAAACAGAGACAATGGTAACATCCCCAACTCATTACTGGAAAACAAAACACCCTCACGGCCAGTCTGCTGAGCAAACAGCCATGACATGCAATTTTAAATATGCTCTCTCCTGCACAATTGTCTTTGGACCACAATAAATGCAACCCGCATTCCCCAGATATTTCATCTGTCACAGGTGATCTGTACACCAAGGTGAACTGTAATTATGATGCACAAGCAGAAAGTGTTTAAGAGCTGTTCTCTCCATGGCACTGAACAACAGATGGTCATAACAGTTTACCAGGGCATTGATAGAACAACACTAACTCCACTAAATATCTGATTCGGACTCGCTGGGGGCTAGGAAACGAAGAGGCTGAGACAGGCGGAAAACGAAGAAAAGGGATGAACTAGTGAAGAAGGTATAAATATAGGTATCACTGGTGAGAAGTGATAAAGTTGAAACCAGGAAGCAGGTGGCAGGGGCGGCTCCAGGCACCAGTGCACCAAGTGGGTGCCTGGGGTGGCAAGCCGCGGGGGGCGGCCTGCCGGTCGCCATTAGGGCAGCAGTCAGACTGCCTTCAGCGGCATGTCTGCGGGAGGTCCACTGGTCCTGTGGCTTCAGCGGCAATTCAGCGGTGGTACTCCGAAGGCGCAGGACCGGTGGACCTCTTGCAGGCATGCAGCCGAATCCGCATTACTAGCTGACCTCCCGCAGGCATGCTGCCGAAAGCCGCCTGACTGCTGTGCTTGGGGCAGCAAAATACATAGAGCCGCCCTTGGCAGGTGGTTAAATTTAATGGTATACATATATACGAAGTGGTCAGGGATAGAAACCCAGGAGAGCTGCATGGTGAGGAAGTTCATTGTTGGAACAGTGACCACTCTCAATCACAAAAGGCCTTATATAGGCACAGATCATGAGTAATTAGGGTATTTTCATGTCAAGTTTTCACATGAATTAGGAACCTTGATATCTCGATTTCTTGTTCCTTTTAATATGTATTTATTTCATGCAACTTTGATATCAAATGTCAGGATTTCCCAGTGCATGACACAGCAGCCAGACTGTATCAAGAAGTCAATGAATAATCATGCCTCTCCCATGAAATGGCTGGATCAATTTGATTATGCCATGATTATCTGCCAAAGCAATTGGTAGGAAAGGAGATGCAAGGCATACTTAGTGGCTATATGCACTCCCCTTTCAACTCTGAAGACCCCCGTTCTGTCTTTCACGTACAAGTGAAGGGAGCTAGCTAGTCTCTCGGCCTCATCCATCCTTTGCTTTTGTCCATACCCTAAATCCATTACATCACCTGGCACATTACATCACCTGATTGGGAAGAAACTGCATATGAAATAGCATGGCAGTTGCAAGGAGGACTGAAGAGAACTGGCTGAGCTATGTGAGGCCCCGCACTGGAATAACATGGTCATGAAGAACAAACTTACGTTCTTACATCCAAGGTCTCTGGAACTGTGTCTTCCCTCTGTATGGGGCCGACTCCACAACGAGGCACTAATGATGGAAAATGTAACCGTAGAACAATGCATAGCACTTACCGTTTATAACGATTCATGAGTTCAAAGATCAGTGCAAGCACTAATTCCTCCACTAATTATTGTTCTTTTTCTTTCCTGCTCTCTCTACCTATGTTTCAGGAACCTTTGGTTCTGACATCATAATCTGCTGCTGTGGGAATAAATGAGGTAATGAAAAAGGGTGCTTAGGATGAGTTCTGACAGATGGTAGTAATACATAGGTATCTTTGGTAAGGTTTTAGAGACAATCTAGAGACAAGAGAGATTTTTGACTCAAGATGAAAGTCCTGCTTTAACCATTTCTCTTTGCAGATGTCCTTGTGTCAACCTTTATAGAAGATACATAGGTTCATTAAGCTGGGGAGAGAGTAAATAGGGCAAGAATTTTCTCGCCATTTTCATGGCTGCTTTAGGCTCCAGGAGTCAGTGATGTTTATGAGGAGCGCTGCTGCCCCCTGTGTGCTCCTTAGACAAGCCTTTATTTTCCTCCTTTTAAATGAGAGCCATTCTTGTTCCAGTGAGGCCTGGCTGGCGATGCTGAAATTCCTCTGCCTCTGTTTGTTGCTATTCTGGCAGCCAGTTTCCATGGCGACGCAGATTCCATGCGAGCTGGCGGAGGGCCTAGCACAACCCCATACCTCAAGGTCTCCTTGGAAAAGAACCTCCCCCCTCCAAAAGAAGAGCAGGAATACATCCCTGCCCTTCCCCAAACCCAGCACACCCACACTCCAGCATCAATTTGGCTCCTTTGTTGGGAGCAGTGTAGTTGTTTGGATTGTGAGTGTTGTTTTAGGGTGTCAGGAATCCACAGCACACCTCCCCCTTCCCGTCTCCCCCGCGTACACTCAGGAATTACCACATCATGCTAACATTTCAACACAAGCAAGCACTCCAGATGGTACGCATTAAAATTCCGAGATTTCTGATTCGCCAATGACAGCTTGCTCCCTAAATTATCTCCAGAAATACAAACCAAATCTAAGCACTGGGTAAAGACAGAGAAGGGAATGAAAGTTAGATGAGGAAGGGAGAAAAGACAGGGACAACTATTCCCTTTCCCCATCTCCCTGCTTAACATTAGGCTTTCCCCATATATTTCATTGTTGCAGTGATTGTGGTTTGCTGCATCGCCACAGAGGCTGGTGGTTTCCTTGCTGATGACACTGTGTCTGTGTGGGTGAACTGGAGATGTTTTTGGGAAAATTAGTGCAGCTGGAACTTCCCCTTCTGTTCTCAAAATTGGATTGGGGAATCGGGCTGCGTGCTTTGCTTTTACTCTTGCTTAGAGGAGCCTAGCCTAGCCCTTTTTGCTCTGTAGGTGCCCCACTAAACAGCATGCTGTTTAACTGGATATCTGCTGGGGCTGATGATCACTTTCCCCCCCATGAGGCTCTCCAGCTGGAATGGAGATGGCTAAGAAAAGTGCTACTATCATATGGCAACTGTGCAACGTGATGCACTTGAAGGAAAACAATGTCTGAGACAGAATTCCAGGCCCTGGTTCCGTGGGTCCTAGAAGTGTGACTTCCAACCAATTAATGAATCTCTCTCTCTACAGCACCTGCTACTACTAAATCTAGGGAATAGTACTGTTAAGATCTTATAGGTGGTCCAGCCCCTTGCTCTTTTACATTTCACCTTCTGGGTTAGTCTATAAGTTGGTATTGACCCATAGAGGTGGTTGTGGTACATCTTGCCCTCTGACCTGGATGCAAAATGACACAAAAATGGACCTAATGGAAGGGGAAATACAAAAGGGATTATTAGTGGCAAGGTAAGGACATGGGCATGAACTTATATTGGCCTTCCCCAGTTGAGATGTGAATTAAATCAATATTATGTAGATTTAGATCCAGAGAAAATAGAATCTGGTTCTTCAGTAACAGTTTCTTTACACTTTCCCTGGAGCGACACTTGGTCACGAACTGTAGCCTGCTGTCTGGAACACTCACTAGAGGACAAGGGCAGCAGGACTATTACAAGAGAAAGCAGAGCCTTCTCAAAAGAATGTCATCCCAGCTCTTGTAATATGTTGTCATGGTTTGTATTTGCATGTCGCTGCAGTAAAGCACAACTGCCAGCACTGAGAGATTATACCACCAGGCATGTTAGAGGCATACACACATTAATGAAACACATGCTTAATTCAGCATGCTTAAGTTCCATTGGCTTCAATGAGACTTAAGCATGTGCTTAACTGCTTTGCTAGAGTAAGGTTGTGCTTACTTGTGTTCTCAAAGTTAAGCCACTGTAATTTAAGTGCTGTACTCAATTAAGGCCATGGAAGTCAAGCAGACAGGATTTCGCTCCAGACTCATCTAGGTTTAAAAATAAGATACCTTTTCTTCCAGTTTATTTTATAACGCAATATCCAATTTGATGTAGTTCATATGTTACCCAAAAAAGAATGTATAAGATGGGCAGACAAGCTAGCCAGATGCTAAATAGGAGGTTGCACTGTTGCCAAATTTAATCAGGTGGTAGGACTTAATGGTAGATTTACCCACCTCCCTCCAAAATTCTGAAGATTCATAACTGAGCAATGTGAATCTATCAGAAAAGTATGTTGCTGAGACTGGCACTGCTGGCCAAGATAGCAATAGATGGACTGTAAGGCCACAACAAGGTATATATTAGTTGGCTAATGGTGTGCACCATGGATACTTTGTAAGGCATAATGCCATAGGCCAAATGATTTCATCCACACAGAAACATCAATAGCATACTAATCCATGCCTTGTTGTGGCTTGCTTGAAATATTAATTATTTTTGGCTAACAGTTTTTTTTTTTTGTCACTGTGGTGGAGAGTTTGGAACACAGGTCATTTGGATGTACTTTATAATACAGTGATTTTAATTAGAGTAATTACAATATAGTTGCACTTTCTGATATCTGTAACTAAAAATCATTCATATATCTCAGTCTAAATACACAATGGAATTATTCAATACCCCGTTAGTTTAAAACATGTAGCTTTAAAATCCACGTACATTAAGTACATTGCATTTACATTGAAATTGGTCTGAAGGTATAATTTTGGTTGTGAAATACAGATTATATACCTGGATTCTAAAAATACATGTATTAACTATGAAGTTCTTGCGGTAGTTCAGTCATATATTTTACTGTCTGGTTATAGGATCCTGTAGTAGTTACATGTATCAAAAGGGAGAACTTCAGAGAAATTACAGTATAATGTATTAAGTATGGAACTAAAAAAGGATAATAAAAGATCAAGTTATGAAGTTAACCTTCAGTTATGTTAATTACAGGGACTAAAAAGCATAACCAATGTGCAATTATACTATAAGTGCAATGCAACTACAGTCACTGTATTACAAAAGTATAGTCCATTTTGAATATATTTATAGTTATTACTTTTCTTTAAATAAAGTATGTAGCAGAAATGGAAGGGATATCAAGATGATTAGAGGCATAGGAAAACTTCCATATGAGGAGAGACTGAAAAGAGTGAGATGGTTAAGTTTAGAATGGAGATGAATAACAGAAGATATGATTAAGCTATTTAAATTAATGAAGGCCATAGAGTATGGAAGCTGGGCACCCGTATTTATTCCCAATTTATAAAACAAGCATAAGGGGATATTCTGCCTGATTCTGACAAAATCCTTGGTCAAACTCCAGTGGTGCATGTGATGAGGTGGCTGGCCCCTACAGGTAGATAGAGGGTTAAAGCAGCCCTCAGGAAGGTTGAGGGCTTCCAGAGACAATATCAGGAGGTTTGTTGGAGCAGCCAGTTAGGGCCAGGGAGGGCCATATAAGAAGGACTGCTCAAATAGAGCAGGGGCAGTCTCTCCCTGGAGTACAAGGGAGGACTGGCTGCCTTAGAGGAGTAGCTTAGATAGAGCAGTGCTGGGCAGGGTCAGGAGAGCAATAGAGAGCTCCAGACTGACTGCCACACTGAGGCCCCTGATACAAAGGACTGGGAAGGTGCTAGGCCTATGGGAATGTGGCCCAGGAAAGTAGGTGGTGGGATTTGGAGGAGGGGCAGCATATGGGTTAGGGCCTGGAACAGCGGGTAGGCCTGCCTTCTCTTTTCCCCACACTTGCAACAGAGGGTGGCCAATATTCAAACTGCAGTTTACCCCTTAAGGTGAGGGGCTAGACTGAAAGCTGCAGTAGGCCACAGCAGCAAATAGATGGACTAGAGACAGCTAGTCCCCCCCCCGGGGGGGAGGGGGAGGAAGTGGAGTGGGGAACAAGTGGACAGCTGTGCCCAGAAGAGGATGCTGCAGTTTGGGGAGTGATGCTGCACCGCCCAGCTGAAGCTAGCCACGCCACCGTGCAGCACAGATCACCAGATCAGGCTGGGCTTTGCAGCTGTGCTGCCCCAGGAGCTTGCAGCTCTGCTGCCCAGAGCATTGCACCAGCAGTGGAGCGAGCTGAGGCTGAAGGGGAGGGGGAACCGAACGGGAGGGGCCGGGGGCTAGCCTCCCCAGGCAGGAGGGTCCCCTGGGCCAGCCCGTGGGCTGCAGTTTGCCCAACTCCGCATAGAGTCTAAGTTAAGTGCCAGGTCTTGAGATAACTAAGCAAAGCACTACTTCTGTGCCCTCTACTGGTTGTAGTCTGTTAACCAGTGCATCCGCTGAACAGCATGTTGAATGCTGTCCAGACATTACAAGGGAAGGTCCTTCTACCCCCCCTACTGGATTTCAAGAGGCTAGCTTGGTTTAAATGTAGCTTGATTGAACTTGTTTCTTAAATCACACTGATGTACTTAAATCATAATCATTGATATTGAAAGGACAGCTAATGAATAATATGTCTACAGTAGCTGTCAACACTGTTTTAATCAAACTTTTCTATTATCATGTGTACTGCAGTAGTGCCTAGAGCCATCACACAATTGGGGCCCACGCCCCAAGTGGTTGCTCTTGTTTTCCTGATCTTTACATATTATTCTGCCGTTTCTAAAAAATTTCTGCTTTCTTACATCTTCATATTTAAATTAGGTTAAAGTTTCTAGCCAAGAGAAAATATTTAATTTCAGCAGGGCCAAGACTCTGAGTGTATTTGCTACAGCAGAATATGAAGAAATTACATTATGGGATAGAGTAAATCTAGGTTACACAGGTACAGATTGTGCCCAGAAGTGGAAAATCTGTCTAGAAGGTAGTTGCAATGGCACGTTACCTACAAATTCCCCTCCACCAGGGGGCCTGCCAGCATAGCCCCACTGGTGGATAAACAGTGGCTGGGAAGAGAGTACTGTACTGTCAGAAAGAACAGGAGTACTTCTGTCACCTTAGAGACTAACACATTTATTTCAGCATAGGCTTTCGTGGGCTACAGCTGTAGTGAGCTGTAGCCCACGAAAGCTTATGCTGAAATAAATGTGTTAGTCTCTAAGGTGCCACAAGTACTCCTGTTCGTTTTGTGGCTACAGACTAACATGGCTGCTACTCTGAAACCTGTATTGTCAGAGTAGCCAATGCATGCATTGCTACAGTTCCTGAGCAACATTAGTCTTGAGGACTCCTATGAATCACTGCATTTGGGGCAAGCTGCACAAACCTAATTCAATCCTGGTGCTCTGTCGATTCTGTGCACTGAACGAGGCAGGGACCTGTAGAAAAAGTCGTATGAGAACATTCATAATAAGTATACAAAGGGGGATAGAATTAGAGTTACACAGGGAACCTTTATTCTGGCATTTCCTAATTTTCATGTTTGACTTTGCAACTATAAAGTTCTCTTAATGTTGTTTTTGTATGTAATACACCTCTACCTCGATATAATCCTGTCCTTGAGAGCCAAAAGATCTTACTGCGTTATAGCAAACTTGCTTTGATCCACCGGAGTGCAGCCCCGCCCTCCCTCCCCCCAGAGTGCTGCTTTACCGTGTTATATCCGAATTCGTGTTATACCGGGTCGCGTTATATCGTGGTAGAGGTGTATCAGCTTTAATTGTGTATGCATCTATTGCTAGGCATACTTCTGATAATGTTAAATGTATGCCTATTGTTGACTGGTATTCTCATGCAAGCAAGATGATGGCTCTCATAAGCCAAATTAAACCCTGGAGTAAGCAGTTGCAATTCTTTTTGATTTCAATGGGCATTTCATCTCTTTATCTCAATGACCACATTTTAAAATAAACATGTCTCCATCCTTTGCTGCAGGCACCATCTCCATGGCTGAGATGACAATTTACTCTGTCTCCTATCTGAGACTGTTAATAAGAGTTCCAAGAATGGTGTGGACACCCATTCACAGACATTGGATTGAGGTCAGCAATACCTTCCACGTAATTCACAAACATATATAAAAGGGCAATTATTTTGAGTCACCACTAACAAAGCCTTTTAATATAAACTGTTCTTTTACAGTATGCTGGTTAGCAAACAGACAACAGGATGTCCGTGTTGGGAATGTGCTCTAACCAGAATAGGCAAATTCCAAGACTGCTTACTTTATAAAGAACTTCTTTCCCAGTCTCATTTGTGTTTACAGACAAAATTTCAGTTCCTTAATCCTGTTCATTAACCTTTCTCTCTGTCTCTCTTCCTGTGTCACAGGCAAGTTAAAGGCAGTAAAAGTTGGTTCATAGAGATCATGGTGCAAAACCCGAGCAACTAACAGTAACATCAAAACATAAAAGAATAGCTTTGGGTCTATAAAACATCAAAGCAACCACAAATATTCACCAAATCACTTCTGAGATCAATGATCAGCTTTCAGGTAGTGATAACTACCTCTCTGAGCATATGCAAAAGACAATTAAGATGAACTTATAAAGAAGATGTCAACACAACAGGACTCCAAATATTTTTGTGTAAATGAAAAAGCACTCTATCTCCCCGCAGCTTTAGGATGTCAGTTATTTTACACTGGTGATATGGGGCCTTTTAAACTATATTTTGCTTTTGTGGAGTAGAGCAGCTGTTTGAGACTAGAAGGGTTTTAAAGGATTTGACTCCTTCTTAAGCAGTTGGACAGGAGACGGTGAAGATATGCTGGAAAACATCTTCTTGTATTGAAATCATTCCATGAAATAACACTGATTCTCTAGTTTCCTATTGGGGGAACATTTTCATGCAAATATTGCAAAGCCAAGTCTGTCCATTTCATTTCTTGTTCTTTTACTGACTCTGTTGTGCCGCCATTATCTTGTTCTGGTTCAGGAAGCTCATTCTGAGAAAACAAAATGGTACAATGCATTCTATACTTACAAAGCATCCTAACAGGAGCAAGTTAGTAACATTTCATACTGATAAATACACACATCCACAACTAAGACTGGATGGAGCATCAGAAGGACATGTACTGTACATACTGCTCCCATTAAAAATATCAACAAGCCCAAATATGGGCATTCTATTTTCCACAAGAATTCCGTGCTAAGTTTTAGAAGTGAATTCGTTTCCTATCTTGGTGGCTGGTGGACCCAAATAGTGCACACATGGCAAAATAAATGATTGTAATGTCTGGTAAATATCAGATAAATATCAGTGCAAATATTCTATTGCTTGTTTACAATCTTTCTCCAGCAATGAAGTCCAAATATAGGTATTCCATTTCAGAATTTAAAACAAGGCATTCTAACAAACATCTTTTTACTGTCCTATAGAAGATAATGAAATAGCAAAGTAAGCACTCTGTCTCGAAGTTGAGGTCAGTGACCTAAGAGGTGAGGCTGTGCTAGTGCCATATAGAAAACTGGAAAGCATTTCTAAAGTTTGCCTTAGTAACAGAAAACTGATGAACAGACAAGCTGTCAGGAAAAGCAATGGTTTAACTGTTTTGTTTTTCTTTTAAACATTATTCTCCAAGGGTTGTCATAACTGTGCAATTGCTAGAGAATGTGTTATTCCCCAGAATATCATCTGGTCAGGGTTCTCACTCCTGTGTCGTGGGACCCCTAGCTTGAGACAAACACAATTCCTCAAACTCTAGGATTTTGTTCAGTAAGGACCTGATCCAAAGCCTATTGAAATCAGTGGGAGTCTTTTCATTCTTTTCAATTGACTTTGGATCAGACACTGAAGGCAGAAGTAGTGGGTCAGGGCTCAAGTGGGGTCACCTACTGCCCATCACTCTAAACACCAACTTTCCAGTCAGCTTCTGCTTGACTTTGTTGAACGAAGGAATATCCTACAGCAGCCATGCTGATTTTATAGCCTGCTAATATCCAATCTGTGTCAATGGCTCAGTCCTCCTGAGGTCTCAGAGGGCCTTTAGGTCCACACCCAGGCCTGCCTCTGCTGTTAAGTAAGAGTGCCCACAGGGCCAGGACACCTCAGAAGTATGCTGCAAGTAACACTTCCTCCTCTGCAATACCGTTTGTGTGCACAATTCTCAGCCATCAAGAGTCAGTACATAGCTCATTGAATCTCTTCCACCCCTGCCCCCCACAAAAAGTGACTATCTACTGAACCAATCATAAAATGAAAGAAAACGCCAGCACAGAAGTTGTTTCTATATTTAGTCAGTTTAATGAGGCACATCCCAATAAACTCCAACAGGTTGGAGAGTCTGGGCTTCCATGTCTCAAAAACATAATCATAGGTCAGCAAGATAGAGGTAAGATTGTTTCCTAAAGCCTGAATACAAACAGCAGAGCTAAGTGAAGATAGTGAATTGCTATACATATGTCTGCAACAGACACCAGTGACTGTCCTAAGGCAGGCAGGATAGGTTGCCTCACCTGTGACCCAGCTGACCCTGAGTTGGGCCTTTGGGCTTCACACTTCAAAGTAATGTAAAATGTAATCAGACAGCTATCCTAGCATGGTCCTTTAGTGACAATACCCTCTGGAGCAGTGACGTCAAACAAATCCAGAAAATCAGTTGGACTGAAAGGCTGAAGAGAGGCCTTGCAGGTTTGGGGTACATGGATGTGGGAGGGAAGAAGTCTAGCATGAGAGGCCTACAATTTGGGAGCCCATCACTACCTTAAGACAGGATCTTGGCAAAAGGTAGAGTAGGTACAAAAGCCTGAAGTACACTTACTCAGTGAGCTAAATCACTGCTGGTTGGGAAGTGTGTCAACATGAAAGGCAACCTCGAGCCTATTAAAATAGAGTGGTTCAGGAAGGCCTTTAATCAGTTAATTAAGGACTATAATCTCAAGGCTTACTGGGTTTAAATGAGGGGTCTCCATGAATGACAAGGCTGTGTCTGTGCCTAAGGACAAGGGGCTGTGAAGATCCTGGTGTACCATCAAGTAGCCTATGACAGACTAAAAATAGTTGCTGAATGAGCCGAGGAGGAGTTGTCCCTTTTCCTGCCTTGGCTTGCAGTAGCAAAAGTGAATGAGGGAAGGGGAAGTCTGTGAGTCCTCCCCCTCCCCTACAGCTAGCTGCACAGTACTTGAAAGAACTGAGGGAGAGGGGATTCCTGGAACCCCTCCCCACAAACCGGTGATACCAGATGTAGCTGGGGAAGATTGGGACCCCTTCACCTATCTCTGAACTAGTGGCAGTAGAAGCATAGGGCAGGGTTTCTCAAACAGGGGTTGCCACTTGTGTGAGGAAAGCCTCTGGCAGGCCGGGCTGGTGTGTTTACTTGCCCCGTCCGCAGGTCCGGCCGATCGCGGCTCCCACTGGCCATGGATTGCGCTCTGGGCCAATGGGAGTTGCTGGAAGTAGTGCCCAGTACGTCCCTCGGCCTGCACTGCTTCCAGCAGCTCCCATTGGCCTCGGAGCAGCGATCCACGGCCAGTGGGAGCAGCGAGCAGCCAGACCTGCAGACGGGGCAGGTAAACACACTGGCCTGGCCCACCAGGGGCTCTCTCTACACAAGCGGCGACCCCTGTTTGAGAAATCCTGGCATAAGGGATGGTGTGTGGGGGTGCAAACTCTAAGAAAATCTGCCCTGTGTAGCAGTACCTCTGTGAGCAGAGACCTGCCAATAATGGGTATGTCCATGCACACAGGTTAGAGTGTACCCCTGGTATGGATACATTTTAATGGAGATCATATCACAGACACCTTCATGATTACATACCATCCTTGTACCAAACACAGCAATTACTTTCGTGCAAAAGTAATAGTAGGAAAATATTTAACCTATTTTTGTCTTATTTTAATGGCATTTTAGCAGCTGGAAATGAAGAGTAGCCAGCATCATGTGACTAGCCAGCTCTCTGCATACTGCTATCACCTGGCTGATCACCGGTGGCCGGCAAACCAGAGTTTGGCAAACTGCTTCAAACACAAGCAGTGCAAAACTGAAGTGTAGCAGGGGGAAAAGCATCACTTATGTCTGCCCTTACTCCACACAAAGAACGAGGGGATTATGGGAAGAAGCATTCCACCATCCAAAGAAATAGATAACAGGTCAGGAATAAGGGAAAGCATTTTCTTCTTCCAAAAAGAGGCAGTTGACTGCAGGTAGAGAAGCAATTTTTCTTCTAACCACGGAGAGATATGAGAGAACAGGAAGAAATCCCCCACAAAATAAATGGGAAGCTGGCCCCTGGGGTGTGGGAGCATCATTTGTACAACTAGCAGAGCTGTAAGGCACATTTGGTATGCCACGTCTCTGTTAAGAGGTTAAAGATGGTAGAAATGTAATTCAGGCTTATAAGCAGCCTATAGTTTTCACCTACCAATGGTATTGCTACATCCTCATAGGGTAATTTATCTTCTCTCCATGCATCATCAATCAAATCCAGGATTCTTCCATCCCTCTGCACCTCACTGTCCATCTTTGTGCAATTTGCATACGGATAGATCTGTGATACAAAGCAGAAATTATTTGTGATATCCAGACCCCCAAAAAGATGAAACTTAACTCTATGCTTGCTCTGGCCTGGATTCCATAATTAAATAGTTTAATGTTTTTTTTACAGTCCATACAGCATGGCCAAGTTGGTTTTCACAGTTATTGTTTGTATTGTCCTATGAGAAGCTTGAATACAACAGTTCTTTCTCTACCAATTCAGTTTTTGTCCATGTAACAAATTTAGTTCCCCTCCCTATCCAAAAAGGGGTTTAAAATTGCACTACAGCCATCTCATCCTTAAAGTGTCACTGTCAAATCTTATTGTAAACAAATTTTATTTCCTGATACAGTACCATCTAAAATTGTGTCTCATATTTATTTAAAATTCCTTTATAAAAAACAAAAGGTTAAGGATATTTCTGCTCTTGTGTTTATGTTTATCCAGCTTCAGGTATAATGACGGTCCTCACAGAATTTAAATACTTAGAAACATCTTTAGGATGGGCCTGAGAGCTCAGACCACTCCTACCCTGCATGCAAATACCTGCCTACTGCTTGTTGTCTGTTTACTTTTGGTCATGGATCTGCTGCCATTACTGGCAAACACCCTCTGCCAGAGTGTGGGGAGAGGTGTGCACCATCAAGACAATGAAAGTGACCCTTCTCAAAATACTGTCAAAGGCAGTGGCACAAAAGAAGGAGACTAATAAAATAGAGGAAAAAGGAGAATCTTCTCCAAGCCTGATCAGTCATAGTAATCTCAGGGGTTGTGTGTGACACCCGCATTACTACACTCGCCTTCAAATACTATCTGCAGACCCCCCCGCTGCAATGCCTACAAGCAATCAGCCAGAGGATACCAGGTCGGGCAGTGTGACAGCCGGGCATAGCTGACATTTTTTATTTAAAACCAAAGCACAGGTGGAACTAGGTTTGTGCCAGAGCGGATGCACGTAGCGGCCCGGCTGCCGCTTTTCCACAGCGGACACACGAAACAGCCCTGTTCCTTGCAGCGGGCGTCAGGCGAGGCACGAGCCTAGGCAGGGCGGTGGCTGGAGGGGGTCAGACTGCCAGATTCAGGCCTGGGGCAGCGGTGCGCAGGGGCGCGCAGCCCGGATGCCCGGGGAATGGGCTTCACCCCACAGCTCCCATGGAGACGCAGTGACGGGGGGGAGGGGAGCAGCCTCCACACAGGACCCGCCCCCCCGACTCAGGGAGGGGGTTCGCGCTCCCCAGGCAGCGGCCTCAGCGCAGTCAGTGCGCATGCTCACCCGCCTCCGGTCCCGGCTTGTGTTAGCAGCCTCGGCTCCCCCGGGGCTGAGGGGCCGCAGCGGTGGCGGGGCCCAACCTTCTACCCCACCGTCCCCTCCGACGTCAGGCCCAGCCCCCGCACCTGACACCCGGCGCGCGCCCTCTCCTGCCAGCGGCCCTAGGAGGAAATCACGTGACCGGCGGCGCTAGGTCGCGCGAACCATAGAGAGTGGGAGGGTGCGAGTCCGCCGAGGAGAGAGAGGCCGGCCCCGGAGGTAACGGCTCGAGCGGGCTAGGCTGTGGCGAGCGTGTGTGGTCGTGATTGGCTCTGCAGTTCTGGGTCTGACTGTCCCTGTGGACCCGGGTCTGATTGTACCGGGCTGTGTGGCGAGGTAATTGTAGCCTGGTGTCCAGTGTGGCTGTGACAGTCTGACTGTCCCTGCGTGACCAGGTGGCTGTAGCTTTTTGTCAGGCTGTGAGGCTGGGTGTCTCTGTGTGCTAGGGTGATTGTACCCTGGTGTCCAGCTGGGACTGTTCCTCTAGGGCTCTGTCCCCTGACCCCATTGGGGCTTAGTCTTCACTGCAGAAATCCTGTGGTTGTGTATCGAAAGCGCCGACGTGAGATCAAAGTAAGATGGTTCTCTCGCTGTGAGAGCCTAGTGGGGATGTGTCATGGGTCTCTCTCCCCTCGGGGGAGCCAGGCGAAGTAACAGTTTACAGCATCTTTCTGTTAGTTGACCTGAATTACAAGTTGGCTACCTCAGTGTGCAAATGTGCTGCTTCAGCAGTGCAGACAAAACGTGTGCCCTGGTGGCTGTGGCCCTGTCTTTGCTGGGACTCACTGGTGAGTTTGGATTAGTTTTAGGAGTTGGTACCCGCCCAACCACACAGTTTCTGGATCTGGAGTTGGAGCTGAGTTCCAAGCAGTAGCTGCTGGTGGGAAGAGTTTGGGGTAGGGATAGCAGATGGGGCACTCCCATCCTTGGAGCTGGTGCCCTGTCACTAGAACTACTTCCTGCTAAGTGATGGGATTGTGATGTTAGAGGAGAGCGAAGAGCTGGGGAGACACTTGGGCACATTCACTTACTCTTGTCAGTCATAATGCATGTCTACACTGCAGCTGTGTTTGTAATTGCAGCACGTGTAGGTATACCCAGTTTAGCTTTATTCTGGCTAGCATAGGTACCAATGGCAGTGAATCCACAGCTGTCAGAAACCATGATGAGGATGGTTAGGCTTAGCAGTCAGAGCTGTGCTAGTCAGAGACAGTATCAGAAGTCTGCAGCGGGGTTGGAGCAAGGCTGGAGCATGCTGAGACTTGGGAGTCTGTTGCCACCATCAGGCAGGAGAAAGTTCTAAGCCCTGGAGTGACATTGAGCTAACTGAGTTGATTTTCGTCCTGTGAGGTTGTATATCTGCCTGAGAACCACCAGACCAGTTCTCGGCTTCTGGATTAGCTGGAGCCTAGCAGAGGCATGACTTTTATCCTCACAACAGCCACACAAACTATACATCAGGGGTCGGCAACTTTCAGAAGTGGTGTGCCGAGTCTTCATTTATTCACTCTAATTTAAGGTTTCGCATGCCAGTAATACATGTTAACGTTTTTAGAAGGTCTCATTCTATAAGTCTATAATATATAACTAAACTATTGTTGTATGTAAAGTAAATAAGGTTTTAAAAATGTTTAAGAAGCTTAATTTAAAATTAAATGAAAATGCAGAGCCCCCCGGACCAGCGACCAGGACCCAGACAGTGTGAGTGCCACTGAAAATCAGCTCATGTGCGGCCTTTGACACATGTGCCATAGGTTGCCTACCCCTACTGTATATGCTCTCACGGGATGCAGGGTAGCTAGTCCATGCTTCTCCAGCATCACTGCTATTGGTACCTCTTTTATCTAGATCAAATTTAGTTTGGATATGTTTACGGGTGCTGTAGTCACACACCTGATTACAGTGGAGATGTACCCACAGTGACAGTCACAGATAGCCATGCACGCGTCTGTTGTTTCAAGCCTTCAAGTGTCAGATCCTTAGCAAGTAGAAATCTTTTATGATTTTCTGAGTGTCTCTGGGAATGATGGGGTGTGAGAGACTTGGTCTGTCAGCACCACATCTCCCCTTTACCACTGTCAGAATCCCACTTCTCCCCCAGTAATCAGTACTGTAGGGAAGGGGCACTTTTCAGAAATGAAAACTAGTTGCTTTTAATCATTCTTATTCTATATTTTTTATTACTATTTATATCAAACTCTGAGGAATCTGAGAAGTCCCTTAACAGAAACATCTTTTCAGCCAATCTTCCATCTAGTCTGGTTTCTGACGGTGTCTGATAACAGATGCTTCAGAGGCAGATGTTACACAACTTGGTACACTGTGGAGTTTTACACCAGCACTTAAACCATTTTCAGTTCTGATTCATGGAGACTCAGTGTAGGCAGTGGTTCCAAATAACAGTTCAATATCCCAGTGGTAGATTGGACTTCTAAAGACTTACTTTCTGTCCTTGGGTTTTACCTGAAAGTTGAGATTGATTTTGTTAATTTGGGTACTAGGGGCTGAGGATTCTCAGTGGAGCAGCTGTAGGCTTCCTCATGCTTTCCCCAGCTGGCTGAATGTCAGGACACATTGCAGAACCTGATTTAATAAATACCATTTTAAGGTCTGATGTCTTACAACTCGGGAGGTCTAAAAACTAAGACTATTTTATGCCATTGGAAAGCTGTAGAAAACCTCCCCTCTCTTTAGTGGTAAAAATCTTTCATTTCTAGTCCATTCAAGTCAGGAGATGTCAAGGCTGAATCCCCACTCTGTCACTCTGAGTGCAGAAAGTGGGGGCCCGCAAGGATTCTAAAAATTAATACTTGTCACCCAGGCTTGTATTAAATTCCCAAGGTTACAGCTTCTCTCTGACCTTGTCTTGGTAAATGCTGGCACCACCCAAATGCAAAAAAAAAACCCCATGGATCCAGGAAGGAACACTTGGGAATTCCTCCCTGTAGGGTACCTTCAAACTCTTTCTCCTTTCCCTCCTCCCCCACGCCCTGGGGAAGAGCTGAAAAAGAAAACAAAGGAAATTAGCTGTGGCCACCAGATAATCAAACAGCATGTGCACAAACCTATTAGGACACAAAAATCCAAATCCTTCTTTAAAAAAGTAAGTTTTATTAAAACAAAAAGAAAGAAAATACATCTGGAACTTAAGCTTTTGCTAGATTTTAAAAGAGCAATTTCCAAGAATTAAGCACCCAAAATAGCATCCTGGGGTTCAACTTCAAGGTTACAAGCAAACAAAAGCATCTGGGGTTAGCACAGAGGAGATCCACAAGCCAAAACAAAGAATAAACCTGATCGCATTTATCTAAACGTTCCCTATCCAAATGATTCCTTCTAGGTATGGAAGATAATTTCTCATACCTGGTTCAAACTTTACACAGCATTCCTGCTTATAGAATTGCTGCTCTGTCCCTGCAGCCCAGAGAACAACAGACAAAGGGAAAGTTTTTTCCTCAATTTTAAAAAGTTCTACCTTCCCATTGTCTCTTTTGGTCAGGTGCCCACTCCTTTCTTTTTACCTATGGGCTTGCTAACCCTTTACAGGTAAAGCAAGCAGAGAACAGACCAAGAGGGATTTTACAGCTGGCTGGCTGGCTGTCCATCAAAGGGAGCTACTCCCTCTCCCGCCCCCTGCTTTTCCCCCAAATGTATCACTGGAAATATTACAATTTAAGATCATATCATTCTGAATGTCATTTGGAGTTTTTCATCAAATAGGCCACAATGCAGCAAGGTATTTGAGCATAGGTCTAAATTTCACTTCAATGGGACTACTTGCACTTACAGTTGGGCTTGTGCTTAAGCATTTTGCTGCATGTTAAGGCCTTAGAGTCTGGCACTATTTTAGCAGCTGCCGTCTTGCATTGTTAAAGATTTAATTTCTAGCTTTATACCATCTGCAAGCTTGGAATTGCACTCTGTAGTGTTTGTAAAATATCTGCTACTAGAACTATATCAAGTGTTAGAACAGAAAAAAACCCAAGCAATGTGATATGGTGATGTAATTATAATGTCCAGTATCTTGTTACCTGTCAAGGCTGAAAACACCTGTGACAGGTCAATACAAATGCTTTCAGCATCAATAAACTTTTCTAATGAAAAATCCAGGACCGCTGCTGAGAGGGTGGGGAGAAGACGCTTGAAGGTTCTTTTCCATCTGTTATTGAAACACACTAGTTTTGTTATTATGGGCTCCTTAGTTATGGAGCTGGAATTTTGTTTTGTTTTTAAGAAATATGTATTTTCCATTTATTTTGAAGATAAAACTAATGGACTTTTCAAGCTAATGGGAATGGAGGGGAGGCCACCTGACATTTTTTGAACCAACAGCAACTTTGATAGCTACCTGTTGTTATAAGTCAGTGCCTCATGTGTGATTGCAGAATCTAAAAATTATTTTGGGGCAGTTCTCTGGTCTGTGTTATACAGGAGGTGAGAGCAGATGATCACAATGGTCCACTGTGACCTTGGAATCTATGAATCCACTGCTTGCTGTGGAATTGCTCTCCAGAATCTAGAGTGTCACTTAAAAAAAGTTGTTTTGAGCCTATATGTTTGGAAGTCTGGCATTGTGACAAGCAGTGTATCAGGGTGTGTATGGGAGTTTGTAGCTTAAAGTGTAAGGTAATAGGATGGACGTGGATTGGGGATGTGGGGGAAGAATAGCAATGAGAAGTGAGGGGATGGGGTGGGGGTAGGCTATACCAGAAGTTTGCATGGGTGTGTGTTAAAGAAGCTGGAGGAGCAGTGACTTGAGGCTTTGATGTGGGGAGGAAACTGATGTACAAGCTGATGTACTAGTAGCTCAAGAGTAATGCTTTGGCACTGGTTTCCTTCTCCACTTCAAAGCCTCAAGAGCTAAAGAGCTGTCTCTGGGAGCCCTCATGGAGCTGGATGAGAAGGGATTGCTTGCAGTGTGGTGGCGTGAGAAGGCAAGCATCCTTACATATATAACACAGAAAAACAGGAGATACTTTTTAAAAAGCATAGTTCACTTACACTTGCAATACATAATATGAATACACAGCAGAAGGTCTCAATGCTGATGGTGTCACATTTCCTGTAAGGATCAGAAATATTTCCAATGAAATGCATGAGCACAACTATGTCATTTTGCTGGGGTACACAAACCAGCAAAAAAGGCACTGTTGTGTTGAGCATGTCACCTCTTTTATTCATGACAACTAGCAAAAAAACCTCAACCTCAGAATTGGCAAAAGCCCAATTCTAACTGCAGACAAATGTTAAAGGTGAGCAAATAGTTCTGAAGCTGACAATGACCTTTCTAGGCAATGATAAGCATAGTACTCTCTTTATCAGGCTGTGGAAACAATGAAGTAGGCCCATAGGCAGTCTAAAATTAAGATTTATTGGGAAGAGTATGTGATTCTCAAAAGCTTGCTTACTTTGACCCCTTCCTTGCTGACTGTGAGGACCCTATGATGAATTCTTTTGATGTACCATTACTTCAAAGGAGATATAAAAAAATTATTAAAGCTAATGTTAAAATTATATAATACATAGGTTAAGAAAAGAGTGGCACTTGGCTTAGCACAGGTCTGGGTAATATCTCTGAATTAGTCCAAAGATTACACTTACAAAGTTTTAATTTATCTTCACAATGGAACAAAAACCCTTGTGGCTAATCACTGTCTATGCCCTTTTCTTCTATATGCATACATTCAGAGCTGAAGAGCTAGAGTCATCATCACCACTATCATCAGCCTCATTCAGTTTTAGTTGAACGCCTCAAGCAACCCTATCCTGGGACAAATGGGGCCATCTAAAGACTTCCACATTACCAATGCCTCTCCCAGCATTCAGTAGGTGAGCTCTCTGCTGCTCACCTACTGATATGGGGTGAAAGGGGACGTTAAACTCCTCTAGCAGAGCTCCCAACGAGAGTTGTTGCCAGAGTACTGGTCACATCAGAGCACAAGCCAGGCTCACATCATACTGACACAGCTGCCAATGTTTGAGGAAGAATGTGAAGGGAAAGTCAGAAAATAAAATCTTGCGGAGGAATAGATGTGCATTGAATCCATTGTTAATTTTAATAGGAATATCTTAGTTATTGGGGATTCAAAACTGGTGCCTCTGCATTATCCTCACTGGATGCCAGACTGACATTGCAAAAATACCTAGAGACTAGCGATCAGAGAACTGCAAGAGATCTAGTATTTAGAAAACGTACCAACCGAGGCCCTGTGACCTTCCTCCCCAACGGATCCAAACCGTAGTTATTTTCTTGGCAGGGGAGAAAGGGGGCAGCAGCCTGTTCCTCTTGCACAGACACACTCACTCCCTCTTTCTAGGGGCAGGTGGTCTGTACTGGCACCTGTAGTGAAGGCCAGTAGACACGTTCCTTGGCAACTGGGGTGTATCTCCTTCTCTTTCTCCCCTATGGATTCCTTGTTTCTTTCCATGTCTGCACTTTGATCTTTTTCCTGTCCCATTTTTTTCCTTCCACCACCAGTTGATTGGACCCCCTGTTCCTCAGAGTGATGGGCCAGCCCTCTTCACTGCCGTTTTAATGAGTGGGGAGGGAGTTGATGCTGCCATTGCATAGCTCAGATGGGTCAGGGTGGGAGGCTGGTGAATGATTACTCTTGGCTGCTTTCCCTATCTCACTGTCTGCTTTGCACCTGGAGTCAGCAGGGGGGCAAGCAGTCAGCTGTCTGCCTCCTACAAGATCAGCGCAGCAGGCTTAATGATGAGAATCCAGTATTAAATAAACAAACTTCATGCAGCCGCAATCAACAGGCCTGGGGCATTGGCCAAGACTCTATATCTATGGTTGTTCCATCCAAATCAGGGCAGGTATGTGAAGCTGGCAGATGAGGCACTTGCCTTATGTGATATAATCTAGGGAGCAAAGTGGAAGCGGAGGTGGATGTTTCCCAGTTTCCGATGACAGTAAAACATCTTAGTGCTGTGTGCTGAACATTAACTCCTTCTTCAAACTTTCCTGACAGGAGCTACTGTGTGGGAACTCAGATTGTTCTCCAGGTTCAGCATCTGAATTTAAGTAAAAATAACAAGGAGTCCTTGTGGCACCTTAGATACTAACACATTTATTTGAGCATAAGCTTTCGTGGGCTAGAACCCTCTTTATCAGATGCATGGAGTGGAAAATAAGGAGCAGGTATAAATACATGAACAGATGTGACTTGCCTTACCAAATGTAAGGTCAGTCTAACGAGACAATTCAATTAACAGCAGGATACCAAGGGAGGCAAAATAACTTTTGAAGTGATAATGAGAGTAATTTAAGTAAGTTATCTGTAATTGCAGTATTGCCAACCCCAAATCTTCAAAAGTCCTGAGTCAGGATCACCAAAATCATGAGATTTAAAATCTTTAAAATCATGAGATTATTGAAAATAATAGATTTTGCGTTCTTTTTATTTGCTTTCTGCTTTTTGAGCCTTTAGGATGCACTGGGGTCACATTTTGAAGCTTTCTCCACAGCCATGAGGGATAGAAACTTTCTTTTCCTTTAAGAATGAAGGCTGAAATCATCACACATCCACTTGACTCCAGGAGCTAGGGCTGTAAGGAAAACAATAATTATCATGAGGCTCCTGACAAAATCATGAGAGTTGGCAACACTGCAAGTTGCTTGAGGAAAGTGTGAGTTGAGTCTTTTTGGTGGTACTAGTTGAAATGATGGCATGATTGACTAAAGTAATGTACTGCAAATGCAAATCAAGAATGCTTATTTTCATAGCTTTGAGACACCAGAAGACTCTCTTAAAAATCATTGGTATAAGCAATATCAGTTGTTTTTGTTTGTTTATTTTGGACAATGTTACGGGATTGACAAGTAGCAGTGCAATCTGGAAGGGAAATGAAGCCTCATGCTTGAGGATTTAATCCAATTTCTATTGGCGTATGTCTACACTACAGCTGCTACAGTGGCAACAACTATCGTGCTGCAGCTGTAGTGCAGTAGTGTAGACTCCTTCTACATTGATGGAAGAGTTTTTTCTATTGCTGTAGGTAGTCCAGCTCTCTGAGAGGCAGTAGTGAGGTTGATAGACTCCTGTAACCCAGCTGCATCTACACAGAAAGCTAGGTTGACCTCGCAACAGTGCTCAGGATGCAAACATTTTCCACAGCTCTGAGTGTTTCAGCTAGGTCTACGTGTAGACCTGGCCTCCAACAGCAGGGTAAGAGCTAATGTGGGGACAGGTTATCCCACATCTGCCTACTGTGGGGTTTTTATACCCTTCACCTGAAGTAGCTGGTATTGGCCACTGTCAGAGTCTGGACAGTAGACTGCATGGACCTTGGTGCTGATCCAGTCAGGTAATTCTTATGTCTTATCACTTCTCTGCCCTAGAGAGTGATAATCCCTCAAAGTCCAGTATATCCTTACCAGTTGAATTAACCAGACTACTAATGTTCACATACTGAATATGTATTTCACCTCACTCTTGAAGCATTGTATTCACTGGATCAAACTATTGTATCATCTAACCAATGGTGATGAGTGAGAAGTAATTCTGACTCTTATTGTAATGAGGTTTGTTTTGATGCTTTATCTGGCCAACATTTTGCCTGTAAACTCATTGAAATGATAACTGCTCTCCCTGTTATTCCCATGCGCGCACTGTAAATTGTGTAATTCTTCACCTTCCCTGCCTCCTAGAGTTCTATCATGATCTCCAGTCAGCTGTGGAGGGACTACACTGGCTGATGAATTGCCATGGCATGATCTCTGCTTTGTTCGCTTTTCCAGCTGCCAAAGAGGACGTGACTTGGTGATGGAGGCTTTGCTGGAGAGAATGCAAAAACAAGGGCATGGAGGGTATGTATACCACCATTTACAATGCTCTCTCAGACGCATGCAGCTTCACTTTTATATCAGTTCAAATCCTACAATCCTTTGGTTCGCTCCTTAGTCCTTTGCTTATTGTGACAACTAGGAGCCACAAGTAGGGACCAGGACCCGTTGTACTAGGAGCTGTAAAGGGTGTTATGTTTGGGTAAGTTCTTCAGGATTTGGCTAGTAGGGCCTGACTATGTATCATTAACTTCAGTTGGAGCAGGCGCAGGGCCATAGTGAATTGCTTTTCCAAATAGTCCCTGGCTACAAGCCTTTGTTGTACTAATAGCTGGCATTTCTGTACTATTATCTTTCTGCAAAATCTCTGTTATATTTTTCAGCCTTCTTGCAAGTTATTCTACTGCCAAGTGCAGTTATGGCCATAAAAGTGAATATGTAAAAATGGCACCACCTTACTCTGTGGATCTATTCCAATCTGCTTGTTTTACTGATGGAAATACGGCTAGCACTGCATGCAGCTATAGGAGAGTGAGCTGGATTCTCTCCTGGCTCGCACAACATCAACAGATCTTAACTAAGTTCCAGTTGCAGACTCTTGCTGCAGCCAGGATAAAAACATGATGTCTCCTAGACTTTAAGGTCAGAAGGGACCATCGTGATCATCTAGTCTGACCTCCTGCATGTTGCAGGCTGCAGAACCTCACCCACTTCAGATTCTAGGTTGAGTCAGTGGTGCTGGCATTTGAAAAAGCATCTTTTTTCTTGTCAGTGGAGGAAATAGGACATAAAAGTAGTTGTTCCATTTGTCTCAATGGCATGCCACTTTTATATTCCTTTTTCCAGAATTTGCCCCAGCTCTGAAGATAGTAAAGACTATTTCTTTGCCAAGTAATGGTTTCAGAACTTGGATATGAATTGTACAACTACTGTCACTGAGTGGGAAATGTCCTTAAGGACCATAATTACTGCTTAATGTTTCGTCAACTCAGAGGACAGGGTGAACTTCAAACTGAACTGTGAGGCTGGCTCCTTTAAGAACAATTGGCATTCCCTATAGAAAAGCTGTCAAGTTTTGAAGTGTACGGACACTCCAGGGAGACAGAGGAATTTCAATCCCTTGACCTATTGATTTCCATTTCTTTTCAGTCCTTCCTATTTGACAAGCAAATTAAAGGGGTAAAGATCAGTATGGAGTTCACCTCTCTCTTGGGCTCCATCTTGCAAGCTTTAATATTGTCCCAAGCTTAGCAGCTTGTAAGGTTTCAGAGAAGTTAGTTGATTTGGCTTCAGTGATTACTGCACGAAAATTGAAATTTCATCATATCTAGGGAGCAAACTCTCAACAGTATACTGGAGATGTTTTATTCTTCATTACAGTGTTGTTATCCACCCTGCTTCACTTAGGTGTTTGTCAGCATTTATGTGATAAACCTCTGTTTTCAGGAGCTGATAAGTTGGCTGTAAGATTTATCTGGTGATTGGAACTCGGTTCAAAAAATTTTTTCCTTGAGGACTGTGGACTGTCCAGGCTGTTTCCTGCGCATCCCGTGGGACCGTTGTGCCCCTTAACTCTCTAGCCTGGACTATCTCTTGCAATGTTATACCAGTGACAAGTAGCCAGTCCCTACAGGTGCTGTGATCACTCAGCTATCAGCTTGTGGAGACACACACCCCAGCTAAATTACATGAATGCTCTCCAAGCCACTCATGAATCATACACAGAGAGGCACCAGCCAAGCACCCCAGCCCCCATCCTTGCACCCCAGAAATATATTGTCTTACAGTGTTCAAGACTCCCCTGGATGGTGCAAACTCATTAATTAGTTCACCACTCCTACAAAGGGTAGTAGATGTGCAACAGCCATTGTTAACCTGAACTGAGATTCCCCAAGCACTTCAACTGAAAACACACTGTTTTAGATAAAATGTAAAACAGATTTATTAACTACAGGAAGATAGATTGTAAGTGATTATAAGTAGCAGGCATAGAGACTAAAGTTGGTTACATAAGAAATAAAAATAAATTTGCAGTCTAAATTCTACAAACTTTGCGAGATTGGAATCAAGCAGTTTCTCACTCCACTAGATGTTCTAGGCAGGTTACAGTTCTTAATTCCCTTCCCAGCCTAGGACCAGTCTCCCCAGTTCAAAATCTTTGTCTTCCAGACAATCTTCCAGGTGTTGAGATGGGAGAGGAGAGAGGCCAGGTGATGATGTCTTTGTCCCTCTTTTATACTTTCTTCCAACTGCTAGAAAGATCCTTGCAGTGACATGGGCGTTAGGCAGCCCTTATTGCATAGGTTCCTTTTCTGAGAAGTCTTTGGCAGAGTGGATTCGTCTTGATGGGCCATCAGTACCTGTCTAGCCAGTGATAGCTGCTGCTTCTTTGCCACTGAAGGGCTGGCTGTGTATGTCTTCCAACCTCACATGTTTCAGTAACACACATATCAAAACTTCATAACTTCAGATACAATGATAGTACACACAATTCAACAGGACGTTAATGTTCAGCAGATCAAGACTTCTTAAATGATACCTCACAAGGCATACTTTTCACAAAACATATTATAACCATATCACAGTGATGAATATGGGGGTTCCAGGGTGCTATTTTGAGATAGTGTCATAGGAACAAAGTTGTATGTGTGGTTTTTTTAATTACAAAATATGAAAATCCCATTCAGTTAACTGTGCATTATCCAAGTGTCAAAACACTTGTACAGTAACTCCTTGCTGAACGTTGTAGTTATGTTCCTGAAAAATGTTACTTTAAGCTAAACGATGTTAAGTGAATCCAATTTCCCCATAAGAATTAATGTAAATGGGGTTATATCTACACATACACACACAGACACACACACCCTATAAGATTTAAACAAACAGTTTAATACTGCACACAGCAATGATGATTGTGAAGCTTGCATTAGCTCCGGTGGTGAAGTCAGAGGGTGGGATATTTCCCAGGGAATGCCTTACTGCTAAATGATGAACTAGCACTCAGCTGAGTCCTCAAGGGTTAACAAGTTGTTAATGTAGCCTCACACTCTACAGGGCAGCACAAATGGAGGGAGGGGAGACAGCATGACAGAAAGAGACGGAGACACACACCATGTGTGTGAGAGAGAAACGTGCATTGCCCCTTTAAGTACGCTGACTTCAGTCTAAGTACATTGCCCTCTTAAGAAGATCAGCAAGTTGAGACAGCAGCTGCTGCCAGCAATCTCCCTCTGTCCTGAGCCCTGTCATGTCCCTCCCCACCCCTGCTCTATGGAAACGGGGTAAAGGAGCAGAGTGGGAGGGGGACACCCTGACATCAGCACCCCTCTACCCCACCCCTTGCACAGCAAGCAGAAGGCTCCCGGGAGCAGCTCCAAGGCTGAGGGTGGGAGCAGCACATGGCAGTGGGGGGAGGGACACCTGAACTGCCAGGCAATTGATAGCCTGCTGGGTGGCTGCCCCACAGGGAACTTAGGGGAGTGGGGAGCTGAAAGGGGGGCTGCTGATCCACCCTGGTTCCAAGCCCCCACCAGCTAGCTCCAACGGGCTGCTCTTTCTGCAAGCAGTGGACAAAGCAGGCAGTTGCCAAACAACGTTATGAGGGAGCATTGCGCAGCTTTAAATGAGCATGTTCTCTGATTGATCAGCAACGTAACAATGAAACATCAACTGGGACAACTTTAAGAGAGGAATTACTGTATTTGTAGATGCTTTTTGTACTCCGTGAGTAAAGAAATGCTCCTGTGATTAAATAAAGAGAGGTTTTGCCTTTAATTTAAATTGTACAGGCTATTTGTCCTGGCTGAGATTTTTGTAAGTGCTTAGCATTGGCCTAATTCTGCTCTCATTGAAGTCCGTGGTAAAACTCCTTTTGATTTCAGTGGATCAGAGTCAGGCCATGCTAAGTGCTTTTGAAAATTCCACCCCTTGGCTAGTGTCTTGACTTGAAGAGATAGGGGGAAAATAAATAAGTTATTTTGTTTAGAAGTGCGAAGTACTACATGTGCGTTTATGGTAGGATCTGCAGCTAATGCAAATCAGTGTGTCCACTGGTTTCAGTTGGAGCTGTGGTTGATTTACACCAGCTAGGGTTCTGGCCTCTAATGTTCGAATGCTCTTTTTAGGTTAGCACACAAAGAAAGCATATGTCAACACGGTAGTTCTAGCACATAGGTGAGGAACCCCCAGTGATCCTGAGCTTTACTAAATTGCCTGGTTAGCTGCCACCATGTTAAATAATTCTCTGCTTATGGCTTTCCTTGAGGAGGAGAATGTTACACATTTTAATATTGCCCTAATTACTGTGCCTGCCCCTACTCCCACTCTAGTCAAGGAGTTCAGTTAGTCTGTTTTGGTGAAGGTGCCCATCATCATGGGTGAGGGGGGGTTTATAAGAGTGGAGGGAAGAAGTACTCTTGTTGCGCTAGGTTCAGTAGCTCTTTTGTCTACTGTGCGGTTTTAACAAGCTGTCTTCCTGCCAGCAGAGGGTTCTTGACATCCTGCGAGGCAGAGCTGCAGGAGCTGATGAAGCAGATCGATATCATGGTGGCTCATAAGAAGGCTGAATGGGAAGGGCAGACCCAGGCTCTGGAGACTTGCTTGCAGATCCGAGATCACGAGCTTTCCTCTGTCAAGACTCTGTTGGATGAGAAACGCAAGGAGGTACAGCCCCAGGCTCACGCTGTCTACCATTCAGTGATATTCCTGTGCACATTGTCCTTCAGTATAGAATATGCAGAGCCAGCATAAATTTTCATAACGTGCATTATCTCTGCACAAAAATGTATCCCTGTCAGTCACTGTTTTGTCAGAAGCATCTTGTTTTTTGTTGGTGTTTTATTGATTAAAGCTCAGAGATCAAGTGGTGAAAACTTCAGTGAAAAAATGTAAATGTGTAACATGTCAGGTCTGTTAACCCTGCGTCAGGGGAAGCAGGAACCTGCTTCACAACTGCAGACTGCCTGTCATTGGCAAAGGAATGAGTTGCCTAACACCCAGTGTTATTTAATGGAAACTGGGTGCCTAACTAATGGAAACTGGGTGTTTGAAGAAACCAGCCTGGACTCTCAAAGCCCCTGGTGAGATCCCAGAAACACTTGTTCTGGTCACAGAAGTCAAAAGCAGACTGAATACTTCCAATCACAAGGGTAGTGAGAAAGTTAGTTGCAAAACTGCACCAAGTGCTGATCCAGTGTTTTCCAAACTGATTTGTTTTTGAGAGCTGAGGCATTGGTTTTGTGGGGTTTCAGAAATATATGTAACAAATTCCTGTGTCAGTACTATACAGATAGATCAAGTAGCAAAGCTTCTGTGGTTTGTGTTTATAATGATATTAAACTTAACTCATTGCACCTTCTCTTGAGTGCTAGGAGATCAAGAGAACTGTGATGGACTGTGGGACTGTCTCTGACCTTTAGCTGTACTTCATTTATTTTAGAATATTTTAAAAATCTTGCCTCCCATTGTACAGCTTTGTCCTGTTTGTTCCTTGTCAGCGCATTGCCCTCTCCATAAGTAGCATGTTAGCTGCACTCCAGGGATGTGGGGAAGGCATTCAAGTTTTAACACCTTGGGACTGGAATTTGCACCTTCATCACAAAACTTGTTGGTGATTGAGTATATAAATTGTGTTTTTGAGGGCCTTTATCACCGTGGAACTGCAGGTATTTCAAGGGTCCCTAAACGACATGTAAGTACGTACATAACCTAAATTCTACACAGATCTACTAGTAGTTAACAAGACAATGAGCAGGAAAAGTAAGAGATTCAAGTAGCTTATATTGGTACCATGCTGGGAATTTATTTTTTAATGCCCTATCCTCTTCTCCAGATATTAATGGTTGACAAGGTAAGTATTAGGATTAGCATGTCCAGAATGCAGTTATTTGTATCAGGCCACAACCAGTATTCACAACCAGTTTGAATTAAGTTTCTTTGTATGGATCATGATCACACTTTTACCAGTTATATTTCATTGAAAACTTTTGAGAGATTCCCTATCACCAGAGACAAACTATATATTTCTTAGACGGGTCTCTGCCCTGGAGTTCTGGGAAGGGGAAAGGACGTGAGGAAAATAAGGAGGAATAATCCCACATTCACCTGTTTCAAAGCCTGTTTTCTTTATTGCTTTCACATATAGAATTTGAAGAATTTCTTCTCACTCTCTGCAGATGAATCAGCAGAGGTGGCTATCTTTGTTGTTGCCAAATAGCTTGAAATGATAATCCGTATTTCTGATCAAAGTGCCCCTCTCCACACCCCCAGTCACCTTTTGGCATAAACTGAGTTTGGCAAATTTCAGCCCAAAAGATGCAAATTTCAGAAAACTGATTGGCTGAAAACAAAGGGTTGAAATGGAAGCAATTCTGCAAATTTAGGTCCCAATCCACAAAGAGTTAAGCCCATGCTTAAACTGATCCATGGTGAGTAACCCCATTGAAACCAGTAGGACAATAGCATTTCTTGGGCCAGGACCTTATCTGTAACAGTTGCCACTACTTATACTATAATATGTGTTTATGTATGTAATATATACTATGAAATATAAATACAGACATCCTTCAATTTCCTCATCTACTGGCAAGACAGCCAGCTGTGTTGGAGTCTGCTGCTTCTGTGCTGATAGTCACTGTGTTGTGTTTTTAACTTTAGGTGGGTAGGTTGCGCCAGCAGTTAGAACACACGGAGCAAGACAGACAAGGCGTGGCTGTAGAGTACGAACAGCAGCTGAAGAAGTTTCAAGAAGAGGTGGGTTTCAGAAAGATGAGATTTGGTGTCGAAACGCCAGCCTATGCCTTGTGGTCTGACAGATTAAGTGTTTCATTTCATCACTGTCCTTTGACTGCTGTGATTTTCTTAATCCTCCCTTCCTCACTGGGTGCCAAAACAAGCAACAGGATAATATTTTACATTTATATAGCACTCCTCTTCATCTCATTCCAGAGGATCTTAGGGGCGGAGAGGGTGTTGGATAGAGGGCTGGAGAGTTCGGGGGTGGTGGTCGGGGTGGGGAACGGGGGTTGAAAGAGGACAGGGGTTTCAGGGGCAGTCAGGAAGGAGAGGAGGGTTTGGATGTGGAGGTGGGGGGCAGTCAGGGGCAGGGGTTCCTGGGGCATTCAGGGGACAGGGAGAAGGGGTGGTTGGATGGGGCAGGGGTCCCGGGGGGCAGTCAGAAATGAGAGGGGGGTTGGATGGCGCAGTGGGAGGCAGTCAGGGTGGGTGTTTTGGGGGTGGTCAGGGGACAGGGAGCAGGCCAGGGGTGGATGGGGCAGGAGTCCCGGGAGGGCAGTCAGGGAACAGGGGTGTTGGATGGGGCAGGAGTCCTGGGGAGAGGGTGGATAGGGGGTGGAGGCTGGGCCACGACCCCCTCCCCTAACCGGCCCTCCATACAATTTCTGAAACCCGATGCGTCCTTCAGGCCAAAAAGTTTGCCCACCCCTGCTGTAAACTGAAGTTAGGTCCACACTCTAAAGTTGAGTTAACCCAGCTATGTTGCATAGGAGTGTGGAAAAATCCACACCCCTGAGCAACATAGTTAAACTGACCTAACCCCTGCCATTGACAGTGTTAGGCGGATGGAAGAATTCTTCCATCCCCCTTACTATTGCCTCTTGGCGAGGTGGATTAACTATGGCGATGGGCGAGTCTCTCCCATCGTTGTAGTGAGTGGCTACACTGAAGCACTATAGCCGCGCAGCCCTTATTGTGGCTACTTTCAGGTGTGTTTAAAAAGCTGCAGAAGTTTACAGCCAAGGTTTCCTGTTTTCCCTCACCCCAGCTACTCCTATGCTTGTGCTTGTGTTGCTATGTGTACAAGCAGTTGCTTTCCCAGCATAACATGAAATTTAAAGAAAGCACAGCTCTGCAGCTGGCCTGTTTCATGTGAAATAAACATGAGATGATGACTTTTCCTACAGCAGATATATACCTCCCTCAAGAAGTAGAGTCATGGTGGCCGGGAGAGAAAGTGACAGCCATCCACCATGTGGTATACTAACTCCACCAGTGCATGGACATGTGTCGAGGGATTTGAACTGGGCCAAGGGTACCAACCTCCTCCTGAAAATTGCTATGGAGTTTGTCATGTCCCTGTAGATCAGAAATACTCTGTTTTATGGTCTCCTACAAAATCTCAGTATCTCCTTATCTTCAGGTTTTATCCTGCCGCCCATTATGGTAGTCTGTGAGTACCTGCCATGTAAAATAGGTTCAATTTGGTAGTGAAAGAATATCATTATTCTGGTGGCTTTTCAGAGGCTAGTGTGAAGTCAGTTGATTTCGGTCCTTTTACCAGTGGATGGGTGTCCATGTTCCAGAGACCAGCATGCCCATTGATGTTCTTGTTGATATCTCAGCGGAAATTCTAGCTGTTGAATCAGCATAGATCCTGACCCTCCAGGCAAAGGCTGAAGGACATTGGCAGGGGATGGAGTTTTATACTGGTTCTGCCTGTATTCTTGTTCTTTGAAGATGACTGCATTCTCCCAGGCATGTTTAATATCATTAAATTTACTTGACAAAGACTTTTTAAAAGAGTTCCACACTCCTCATTCCACAAAGGACGTCCTGCCCACTGTAATGCAACGGATGCTGAGATTTTCTGCAGGTGGGCTGACAGCATTTCATGTAAGTGCCTTAGTGATTAGTTCTGTTTCCATTGGCTTGTCAGTAGTGTGGAGCTAAATGCCAGGAGAGGGTAGCAGTGCATTGACCTCTTATCTAGGGAGGATTGGGCTCAATTCCTGCTTACCATAAGTCATAAGTATAATTAATTTAGTAGTTTCAATTTAGTGTGCAGAAGACATCTACCCTCATTTAAAACCCCCTTACATTTCAACATGATGAACAGTCTTTGTTCAGGAAATGTCCCCACTGGAATAGTAGAGATGCTGCTAGGCCAGATTGAAGTGTGTTAGCAGATCCATCTTAAAGCTCAGGATTGGAATCGCAACTGTGTTGTGGTCAAGACTGAGGTGCGTTAGTATTGAACTCAAAAAGGGATAATGTGATGGGGTTAGAACAGGAGGCTGAGGAATCCTGGGGTCTAATTCCCGAACTGCTTGTTTTGTGTCTGTAGGAAAGCCTTACAACCTTTCCCATACCCCAAGTCACCCATCATTATAAATGGGACAGTTGATACTATATATTCTATAAATCACAGGGATGTTGCAAGGCTAAATCAACATTTATAAAGCTCCGGCTCCCACTCAGCAAAGCACATAAGTGTGTGCTTAATTTTAAACGTGCGTGTAAGTCCATCCCTGTTCAGCAAAGCATTTAAGCACATATTTAAGCACTTTGCTGAATCAGGAGATCTTCTGAAAGGAAGCATGGCTTTGTGGGTAAAGCATAGGACTGGGAATCATGAGATTTAGGTTCACTTCCTGGCTCTGTTCACGTGTTTCTTTTATAACAATGGGCAAGTCACGAACCCACTCTGTGCTTCATTTTATCCATCTGTAAAATGGAGATATTTCCCCAACTCACAGGATGTTAAGAGTTTTATTTCATCAATGTTTGTAAAGAAATTAGATAATCAGGTGGCAAATGCTCTGTTTGTTTAAGTTCAAAATATTTGATCAAAGGTGCTATTTAAATGCAAAGTATTATTCAGGTTTTTAAATAAAATTAGAATTCTAGCAGTAGACTTGGGTGACATTCTTTCTTAACTTTCTCCAGTCAGTGGGGAAATTTATGACCTAGCTAAGTAACTAATATGACAAGATGAGTGGCTATTGTATTACATACATTGGGATTTCATTAATGTCTTTCACCCACATTCTTGATAAGTTTGTAGTCAAGCCTCACTGCATTCTATTTCTGTTTGGGTGCTGTCATTCCATGTTTGTGTAACCCATATCTGCCCAGCAAGGTGCTCTGTCATGATTAGGGGGCTGGAGCACATGACTTATGAGGAGAGGCTGAGGGAACTTGGATTGTTTAGTCTGCGGAAAAGAAGAATGAGGGAGAATTTGATAGCTGTTTTCAACTACCTGAAAGGGGGTTCCAAAGGGGATGGATCTAGACTGTTCTCAGTGGTAGCAGATGACAGAACAAGGAATAATGGTCTCAAGTTGCAGTGGGGGAGGTTTAGGTTGGATATTAGGAAAAACTTACCTAGGGAGGTGATGGAATCCCCTTCCTTAGAGGTTTTTAAGGTCAGGCTTGACAAAGCCCTGGCTGGGATGATTTAGTTGGGAATTGGACCTGCTTTGAGCAGGGGATTGGACTATATGACCTCCTGAGGTTCCTTCCAATCCTGATATTCTATGATTCTATGAAGTTTATGAGCCGGTACAGCCTTGGCTGACAGAGTTGGGTATTGGATATTTTAGTTTAGGCAGTAGAGGCTAAATCCATAGGATCCAGGTTCAGTTCCTGCTGCTGCTGATCCCTCCCCCAGCGGGGCAACACTGTGGCACAATCCAGCATATTTTGATACTTTATGGAGTACATATAGTACTTTTTGTTTATTATACAGCTAGAAATCTTCTTCTGCCAGCCAGATGGTCTTGGTTTGAGAGAGTGTCTCTATAAAATGACTTTGTCCCTTCCTTCAGAATGCTTCATTAATTTAATGCACTGTGATCTTAACCAGCATTATCAAAAATTGCACTGATTTCCTTGCAGCTAGGCAGGCTGAAGAGAAGCTATGAGAAGCTGCAGAAGAAACAACTGAAAGAAGCTAGGGAGGGTCCCAAGCGCCAAGGGGACGACCGGTCCGAAGTGAGCAGATTGACTAAGAAGATAGAGGTGTGTGGATTATAGCAGCCATGGGCATAGTTCATACAAATCAAACTGACTGTTTCAGGTTCAGTAGCAACTCTGAATGTTTAATAGGCAAGTGGACTGTGAGTGTAAATACTCAGTCCACTCATCACTGCATTCGCTGCCCTTCTGCTCTTATGAGGCAAAGGCTGTTTCTGCACTGCTCCTGTCATGATGTTGCCCAATTTAATTGGAATCCCATGTGAGTTCATGAACATGGTGTCCACCAAGATTTTATAAAGGAGCGGGGCAAGCTGTCACAAGTGTGTGTGGAGAGTAGGGGAGAACTGTTTGAAAATGTAAAAAGAAACATATGGTTACTGGTAAACATTTGTACTGCACCTAGGACAATGGTGCCCAATCTCTGTTGGGGCTTGCTGCTATTTTAATACAGTTAATAAATGATATTATTATCATGGATTAAATCAAAGGTGAGTGGATGTTTTAAGGACAAGACAGTATGTAAAGGTAGAAAATTCAAGCGCGTTGGTGTTGCTGCCACAGGTTTTGGAGGAAATTCTCTGCATGAGTGTTTTCCAAGTCCAGCTTGTCTTTAATCTTACTACCATGATGAGACCAGCCACATTCTCTCATCTTTAATAGCACCACTGAGAACGTGGTAACAAATCTCCCCAAAACAGCTCTATGAGGCAGTGTCTGATTTCTGAGTTAAGAATTGCAAGTATGAAGTAACAATAAACTTAGTTTTAGAGTAGCAGCCGTGTTAGTCTGTATCCGCAAAAAGAACAGGAGTACTTGTGGCACCTTAGAGACTAACAAATGTATTAATAAACTTAGTGAGTTCAGTGGCAGCCTTTTCTTGTAAAGTTACAGGGCAGTAGAACTGTTACTGCTGTGACAGCAAATCTGTAAAGCTGGTCATGAATCAGCACTCAACATCTGTAAGTAGCAGTAATTGACATTAAGGTTTTAACTCGGAGAAAGCAATGCCACAGCACAGTGTAAGGGTTTTTTTGCTGCTGAGTCAGTGCATTAAATGCCTGGCTAATGGTTTCCCTGCTGTGGAGGAAGGCCCACGAGTGTATGCTGTGGGGGACAGAGAACATCAGTGAGAGCTGGGAGGAGATAATTTTGACAACCAAATGGGTGGTAAATGCCAGGTCATCCCAATCGTCCTTGCAGGAATTCCGTCAGAAATCTCTAGACTGGGAGAAGCAGCGGCTGCTTTACCAGCAGCAGGTGGCATCACTGGAGGCCCAGAGGAAAGCTTTGGCTGAGCAGTCCGAGCTCATTCAGGTACAATTAATCAGTACTGAAAGTTGTTTGCAGTGACAAGCTAATGAAATCCCTCAAATGTGAATCTACTTCAGATCGCAACTGAAATGACTTTATCGGTCCTAATGGAATGAACTTGTCTATACAGTACAAGCCATGAAAGATCTGAAGTCTGTTAACGGAAGCTGGCTGAACCTTCCGCATGGCTTCCGTACACTCAATCCCACTCAGAAATATTAGCAGGGGGAAGATAGTAAGATGATGGTTTCTGGGAGTGGGGGAGGATTACAGGCCATGACTCTTTTTTTTTTCAAATAACTTTTCTGACATGTTACGTTCAAAGCTATGTACCTGCCAATCCTCAGCTGTGTAGCTGCAGCTATAAAGAAGTTGCTCTTTGAAAATAGTCTTGTCTTACAAAAGGCACTTGCCACATGGTAGCAAAGTGACAGCAGTTTCTAGCTCTGTTTTTGAGGCTCTTAAAACAGGAGCAGAATGGTGCTGTTGTTCCTGAAAAATTAATCCATTCTCCGAGCTAGTGCTGCTGCAGTGGTCTGATGAGCTGAGCCAGACCCTAGCTGTGAAGAAGCTTACACTGACACAATCATAGCAAATGCTGATAAGAAGCTCTTGTTGGGAGCTTTGCACTTAAGGGGCTCCTGAATTGCTGCTGAGTGGAAGCTCTGGCAAGGAGGAATTTTGCAGTTTGCATTGACAGGCTTGGAGCTGTCACTGATGGTGCTTTGGGAGGGGCCAACACTAGCCGATCCACAAATGCTGAGTGGGCCTTTGAGCAGAAGGTCTCACCGCTGCTGTCTTTGTCCTTGATATTTCAGTCTTCTGAGGAGAGACGTTTCCTTGGAGCACTGGCCAGTGTGTTAGATCACAGTGTAGCAGAAAAACGAGACATTTAGGTTGAAATTTCCAAAGCAGTCTCGGAGGCTTAGGCTCATGCTTGCCATTAAAGTGATGGAAGATGTGTGCCTAAATCCTCATGACTGCTTTGGAAATCTCAACCTAAAAAAATAAAACCTGTCACAAACACATCCTTACAGCATATTCTGTTTGTTTTTTCCTGAAACGAGGTTGAATGAGATCTGCAGACCCACGCACAATCTTGCCCCTACCCAACCCAATTGTCAGGGGTGCCATTTTTCCAGCTAAGGACTACTGGATTCCCTTTTGTCACTGTAACTGCATAGGTTACTCTGGAGTAGACCTTGGCTTTCTCTTGTCCAGTGAGGAGTGCCTTCCCTGCACCCCTGCCAGCCTAATAAACTAAAGGCCAGCAACCGAAACTGGGTCTCCTACGTGGCACCACAGGACATTATGGCCAGTCCTTTCCTTTGTGGGTCTTGACTTTTACTTTCAGGCTTTCCCTTATTGCAGAAACTATCCATGAATTCAGCCAGTCTGGCACGTTGGTTTCTTGAGCCATCATGGGCAACCATATGTGTTTACTTTTGTAGCCATTGCTCCCTGTGATCCAGGTTTGTGTATTGATTGCTAGGGTAACGACAACACTGCGTATATTGGGCACTACATTAAAAAGGTGTTCAGAAAGTGAATATGACGTGGCTTATTTGTTAAATTACATCAGTCTTCAAATAATAGGGAAGGTATTGTTTGCCAGTGGTATGTTTAATATAACTATTCTATTCTTTTCCTTTCTCTAATTTACATTTAAAACAACAAAACCTTCAAATCTCAAGAAAGTGAGCCTTCTAGCTTCTAGTACCAGAGAATCACTGCATGAAACAGAACATGACTAGCAGTTGCCATCACTCCAATTTCTAATTCTATTTGATTCCTTTTCCATCTATTAGGAGTTGCTACCTGTCTCCACATGGGATTACCAGATTCTCCTGGCTTTCTAGCTCATATATGGTTTTCCAAATCTGCTTCTACTTTGTCCTCTGGCTAGATCTAACCCCTGGGTTGATGGACAGGGAAATTAGGTCGCTTTACTGCTTGTTCAGTCTGTTGGGCAGTGTGGGTTGTCTGCTTTAGAGATTCTCTTTCCTTAGATGCCCTCAGAACCTCTTTTGGAATCATAGGATTTGACGGGATCCTTTTCTTCTCCCCACCTCAAAGGCTGTACCTATGTACAGTCCTGAGGCAGCACCTCCTGTTGTTCCCTGAGGGGCAGCGCTGCTTTCAGAGAAAATGGTATGTTGCGTCAAGAAGTATCAGTGTGGAGCCTTCACGAAGCTTCAGATCTGTTTATTTCACCTCTCTTTATATGTAATTTAGCTTTAACACAGCAACATCCTCTGTCAGCAGACTCAGCTTACCAATCGGAAGCAGGTGCTGGAATCTGTGCAACTGGCCAGCCAATCGGAAATCCAGCATTTAACCAGCAAACTGGAGCGAGCCAATGATACCATCTGTGCCAATGAGCTGGAGGTGGAGAGGCTTAACATGAGAGTAGATGACTTGACTGGAGCCAGTCAGAAGATTCTGGAGGATCACCAAAGAGTCCAAGAAGAGCTGGGGCATTCTAAGAAAATGCTGGAGGTTTGTGAGAAGTAGCAGTGAGAGCTGTCCATGGAGGGTGTTGGGGGTAGTTCAGTGCATTCTCTTACCATCTCGAGCTGAGATTATCACCTAAGAGGTACAGTCACCCTGGAGATTCCCCCACCCTTCCATCGGTGCCTTTGTGTCAGGCTCCAAGCTGGCCACGAGGCCGGCTTTGTACCCATGTGGCATTGTGATTCTATTGCCTGTCTAACACTGAGAGCTGCTTTTGGCATCTGAAAATTCATTTCCAGATCAGCGATACTAAACTGATTCTGTCCATCCCTGCGACAGTCACTTCCATTTCCTGTCTTGTAGGTATTACAGGAGGAAAAGTTGGAGCTGAGAGTCACTCTGCAGTCCCAGGAGGATTTCATTAAGAGCTCAAAGATGCATCAGGAGCAGTTACAGAAGGAGCTGGCCAGCATAACTGAAACCCTGCACAGCAAAGAGCTCCTTATCAGGTCAGATCCTTAGCATCTAAACGTGGTTGGCCATTACCCCACTAAATAATATAGATCTGTGACACTGAGTCCTCTCGGTCTGTGGAGCCCTTTCTCTGTGCTTGGAGTCTGAGTTCATGGCTGTTGTATGCGATAGGAAGACACGGTAAGGTAAGGGTGCCCGTTCTTCATTTCATTCGCCGCATGTGTTAAATTGTATTTGCTTTAAAAGCAACGGGCATTTGAACAGTAAAGTAGTATTGTAAATAGAGAGGGATTCAGCCTTGCCTTTTGGTAGGTTTCCTGAGACAGTGCGTTGTGTTTGATTCCCTTTCTGTGCATTTCAGGTGAGCAGTGGAGAGAGAAATCATCCTTTGACCACTAAATGTGCTCATTGAAGTCAGTGAAAAGGTCCCATTAACTTTAAGGGCATAGGATCAAGGTTTCAGCAAGGTGATAATGATTGAGGCGAAGGCTTCAGCACCTTTTTGCCTTGCTACTGGTGGAGAGAGACACCGAAGTATACACAGGAGACCTAGAAGCTATGCCTTTCCCTGCGGCAAGGATTACTGAGCATCTGCCAGTGGGATTGAAATTGCCGAGTTGTGTTGGTTTTTTACTAATTTGGTGGCGGCCTGTCATAATCTGACTGAATTCAAACATGGGCCTGGATGAGACACTTGCGGCATCCAGAATGTCCAGTGGTGCCATATTATAGCACTACATTTTGGTGGATTTTGTAGAGCTAGAGTAGACACAAGATGGGTGAGGTAATGTCTTTTATTGGACTGCCTTCTGTTGTCAGAGAATAGAAAATATCACTGTTCTTATATCAACACACAAGGGGGTGAGGTGTGTCAAGAGACTAAGGTCCTTCTGCGATGGTCCTGTGTTTGTGCATAGATCACTGGAAGAACACCTGCATGAGAAACAGCTGTCACAAGAGTTCCCAGAGCTGGAGCATGTACTCCTGCAGTTGGATCTTGCACAGAAGAATGAAAAGAACCTACAGTCAGAGGTGGCTCGTCTTGAGGGCAGGTAGAGGACTACTTCAAAATCCAGTAGCACACAGACAATATAGCATGTATAATGTCTTATTCACCAGTGCTGTTAACCACAGTAAAATCGTTCAAACCACTAGTATTTTAAGAGTCCATAGAAGTCTGAGTCTAAAATTTTACCACAGTGGGACATTAGGATTTGTTTTGTTTTTTAAATATACCTTCTAGGTTTTTAAAAATATTTTCTTTAGCCTGCTTAGACAAGGCATTTTCATTTGTAATGGAGAGGGAAATCTTTGTTAAACTAAACAGACAGCTGCTGGGAGCTACATCTCACCTTTCCTATTCTGAGTAAAAACTGTGATGGGATTTCTTCATTGATGGATCTGTAGAGATGACCTCAGGTTTACAAGGGAAGGGGGTAACTTTCCTTGGGTAAGGAAAAGAGAAATGCCTGTATCTAATCAGAAAAGATTGCAGCAGTCTTGGTCTGTCAAAATTATTTTGGTAGAGAAGATAGATGTGTGAATGCTGGTTTCCTGAGACCACCTGCATTGTGGCTCATAGTGGTGTTTTTAAATTGTGATTTTGTTTTTGCCCCCAGCCTGGGAGCCATAAATGCCAGGTGTATACAGCTGAGCAAGGAACTGATGGAGAAGTGCAAAGAGCTGCGGGTGATGGAAGAACACCACTGCCAGTCCAAGGCTGAAATTAAAAAGGTAAGACCCCTGACTATTGGAGGAAGCGGAGCGAGCTTGAGGACTAGCTAGCACAGCTGCCCACAACACCTCTCAGTGCGCTCTGTATTAGCAAAGCTAAGAAAGAGATCAAAGAACAGTGTGTGTTGTGCGGGAAATGGTTGCCCAGAATGAAGGGATGGGAGAGAACTGACCCACACGCAACTGACTCTTATGTATATGTCTCTCTGTTTACCTTGAGTGGAAGAGAGTGGTCTTGGTCTCTGCTTTTAAAAGTGGCAGTGGATGGCTGACAGAAATAAGCAAGGGAAAGGCCTCACTGAAATAGCAGTTCGAGTGATTGCTCATGTGCATTCCAATAGGTGTGTGGGCTCTGCGTGCACAATCATCAGAAGGCTTTTCCCCTAGTGGTACCCCTCGGGTTGGCTGTGGAGAGCCCTGGAGTGGCACCTTCATGGGGATGTATATAGGCCCCTGCCAACCCGCTGCCTGCGCAGTTCCTTCTTACTGCCAGTGACAGTCGTTGGAGCAGCTCAGTCTCTTGCATTTGCAAGTGGCTACCTAGTGGTTCCCTTTTCTTATTTTTAAATAGTTAACTGATAGTTGTATAGTAGTTTATAGTTAGTTAAGATTACTTTGAGGGGCTCTCCCCCACCTTAGTATTCCCCAGGCAAAGGGGCATGCCTCAGTCGCAGGATTTTAAGCTGTGCGAAAGGTGTGCAAAACCTATGCCCAGAGGCAATCCGCATGCTGCTTGTCTTAAGTGCCTAGGAGAAGATCATCAGACAGACAAGTGCCCAGTTTGCAGGAGGTTTAGACCCAGGACTAAGAGAGAGCAGGACTATCGTTGAAAGCTCCTCCTGATGGAGTCATCCCTCTGCCCTCAGCTGGTACCAGAAACGGCACCATTGGTGCGCAGCTCCCTGGCCTCGGTGCAGGTTGCCCCGGCACCAAGGAAAGAGCATCAGCACCACTTCCTGGCTCATAAGGCCAGATCTAGCAGGCGGCATCACTTACAGTCCCCAGTACCACATAAGAAAAAGAAGGCAGACAGGGGTTGTTCTCCTGTTAAGAAGCTGTAAAGGGATTCCAGCAGGGCGGTGTCCCACGGTGGGACACCCACAGCCGTCCTCAAGACCCAGCATCATTGATTCCGGCCCTGACCAGAGGTCTGTCAAGTCTGGTGCTGGTGGACTCGCTGACTCCCCGACATGCCAGATACCTGTGAGGCAACATGGGACCTTATTGCCATGACGGCGCAGTCCCTGGCCCCACAGATGTGAGCTCTGGCACTGCTGCAGATGACGGTCCAAGTTCAGGCACTGTCAGCGGCACTGACGACAGCACCGTATGAAGCATCTATGACGGTGCCACATGCGGCATCATCTCGAAAACCCTTCACAGCAGCGATGGCAGCACTGTCCCCTGTTCGTCATCACGGCAAGCCCATGATGTTACAGCGCTGCCCCCCATCACCCCAGTACCGTTCCCCAGCACCATCAGGCTCTGCCCTCCCCCGGGGTTGGGTTCAGAGTACTCTTCCGAGTCGGAGGCTGAGTCTTCTGTCTCCTGACGCAGCTGGTACTGCTGGCGGTCCCGGCACCACAGAGTTGTGGACTTGTTGGCACCAGTGGTATCCTTGCTACCCCAGTGGCAGGGCCCAGTATGATGGCCCTTTTGGACTCCTTGGGCCTATCATCAGGGTCAGGGCTCCAGGGCCGCATCAGTGGCATCCGCACACTGTGCCCCCCCAACACTCTCCCCAGCAACATTGGTGTCTCACCACACCCCCAGGGCTCTGGAGGACCCCGCACGAGACAAGGACTCTAGGTCGTCACACTCAGGTGCAGCACCCAAACCAGTGCCACCAGTTGTACTGGAGCCACCTCCAGTCACGGGAGGAGCAATTCACCCGACCCAGCTTCCAGGGAGCCAGAAGGGCAGGAAGACCTGGTCCCACGGGCCTTGTCCTTGCTGGATGAGGCAGTGGCAGGCATCACCACCACCCTGCTGGCAATGGACACCAGAGGATACCAGGACCTTCTTAGGAGAGTGACCCTAAACCTAAACCTCCAGGTGGAGGAGGTCACGGAGGAGTTGGACCTGATGGTGGACATCCATGCCCTAGAGGGTCCATCTAGGTTGGCCTTGCCCCTGATAAGAACGATGCAGAACACTACTAGGGTGCCCTGGCAGACTCCGGCCTCAATGCCACCCACCACTAAAGGGGTGGTGAGACGTTATTTTGTGCCACAGAAAGGGTATGAACACCTTTTCACCCACCCCCAACACGGGGACTCTAGTGGTCAATGCAGCAAACCATACGGAGTGACAGGGGCAGCCAGGTCCCTCTCCAAAGTCACAGGATGCTAAGAAGCTGGACCTTTTCAGCTCAACTGGTGGGCCCCAGCTTCGAGTGGCCAACTAGCAAGCGATACTCAACTGCTATGCTTTTAATTCCTGGGGCACATTAGCAAAGTTTCAGGAGTCGCTCCTGGCTGACTCATGCAAGGAGTTTACTGTGCTTCTCGAAGAGGGCAGGATGGTCTCAAGATGCTCCCTCCAGACAGCATTAGATGTGGCAGACTTGGTGGCTTGGACTATAGCCTGCGCCATTACAATGAAATGCAGCACGTGGCTGCAGGTGTCCAGTATACCATAGGCGGTCCAGAATACAATCTAGGACCTGCCCTTTGACTGTGCAGGCTTGTTTGCCCAAAATACGGACTCTTGCTTGCACAGTCTTAAGGGCTTGTGGGTGACTCTAAAGTCCTTCTCTAGATTCACCGGGATGGGGCCTCCTTGATCCTCATAGCGCCAGCGTGCCCTACCAGCACTGATTCACTATGCTGTTGAATATCTCAGTGGACAGACTGCTAGCCCTTCCCGTGTGCCCGACCCTCATTATCCAGGACCGTGGTTGTCTGCAACATCCCAGCCGGGAGTCCCTCTACCTCATGGCATGGAAACTCCATGGCTGAATCCACTTAAGCTTCAGTGTTCGGACCCAGTGAGGGAGGTCCTGCTGGGAAGTAGGAAACCCTCCACTTGTGTCACGTACCTGGCAGAGTGGAAACACATTTCCATCTGGTCTCTGCAGAGGGGCAGCCCTCCACAGCAAGCACCAATTCTCCTTGTTTTGGACAACCTACTATACCACAAGCAGCAGGGGTTGGCAATATAATCGCTCAGGGTACATCTGTCTGCCAATTTGGCCTTCTGCCTGGGGGCAGCTGGTAGGTCAGTCTTCGGCCATGGTGGGCTGGGTTCTCAAGGGCTTGGACAGACTTTATCCCCAGGTGCGATATCCCATTCCCCGGTGGGACCTCAACTTGGCTCTGTCCGTGCTCATGAGGCTCCCTTTCGAGCCCATGGTGACCTGCCCTCTGTCCTACCTTTCCTGGAAGGCTGCCCTTCTGGTGGCCATAACTTCGGCCAGAAGGGTCTCTGAGCTCAGAGTGCTGACTTCCAAGCCTCCTTATACCAACTTTTGTAAAGACAAGGTGCTGTTACGCCCTCACCCCGCGTTTCTACCAAAGGTTGTCTCCCAGTTTCATGTGGACCAGGACATTTTTACCTGCCAGTAACAGAGAGCGAATGCGCCATTCCCTGGATGTCAGGCATGCCCTCGCATTCTACATTGAGTGCACAGAGCTATTTCGTCAGTCACCACAGCTCTTTATTGCAGTCACAGAGAGAATGAAGGGGCTTCCCATCTCATCCCGGTGCATTTCATTGTGGATCACGACCTGTATCAGGACGTGTAACAACCTGGCTAAGATTCTAGCCCCTCCGCTCACAGCGCACTCCACAAGAGCACAGGCTTCATCCGCAGCACTCCTTGTGCAGGTCCCTATCCATGACATATGCAAGACAGCAACGTGGTCTTCCATCCACACCTTCACATCACACTATGCCATTACCCAAGAGGCGAGGGACGATGCAGCCTTTGACAGGGCAGTCCTGCATTCAGCGTCCAGGTGAACTCCGACCCCTCCTCCAGGGAAATTGCTTGGAAGTCACCTATTGGAATGCACATGAACAATCACTCGAAGAATAAAAAATGGTTACCTACCTCTTGTAACTGTTGTTCTTCGAGATGTGTTGCTCATGTCCATTCCAAATCCCACCTGCCTCCCCTCTGTCAGAATATTCCAGCAATAAGGAACTGAACAGGCGGCGGGTCGGCAGGGATCTATATCGCCATGAAGGTGCCACTCCAGAGGTCTCCACAGCCCACCCGACAGGTACTGCTAGAGGGAAAACCTTCTGACGATCGTGCATGCAGCGCGCACACACCTATTGGAATGGACATGAGCAACACATCTCGAAGAGCAACAGTTACAAGAGCGAGGTAACCACTTTCTCCATTATACTGTGGGTAGGAAAATGTGAGATAGTTCTGTCCAGAAAGTAACACCCAGAGGACTGGTTGTTTTTGTATATTTGTGCGAGGGTAACTGACATATACCTTGTCCATATATGTGGGGTTGTAGATTCCTTCCTGAGAGGGGGTGTGTTTAGAGCAATTCTGACCCTGGTCATGACAGCAGATTTGCAATAGTAGAAGGAATTGAGACGAGGAGGTGATCTCTACCTGGCCCAGTAGTATGAAATGGGAAGCACAGTACTTCTCGAGATCTGGATCTGAACATGTTTTAGGGTTGTAAGTGTAATGAGAGAGTTTGTATCAGTCTAGATATCTAGGCATGCAGCCATATGCTGGCACAGAAAACAGCAGCCGTCTGCAGTGAAGACATCGCCCTAGTGCTCTGCCCTTTGCACTGGCTCCCCATGGAATATACAGCCCATATTCACATTTCCCCTCCATGGGATAGGTCCTAGTAACCCCCTCCCCCCTGCCACCCTCCTCCTCGCAACTATGACCTTAACAGCAACATCCTGCTGGAATGGTGAAACAGTACACCACTGGGGTTAGGCTTGTCAATGTGACAAACAGAGCTTTCCCAGGAGCAGGAGCTAGCCTACAGACATTGTTCCCGCCAAGAGATAAGAAATTGTCACCCCACCCCTTTTAGAACATACTGGACACCTCATTTCTTCAATGTAGCTTTCCATCGCTAAGCTCTTCACATACACAGACACCTCACCCTAGACATGCCCATTTACTTACACGCACAAACAGCTCCACAGGCTGGGGCAGAGGAAAGAGGTGGTCCTATTATTTCTATTTTTAAATACTTGGGAGGCCCTGAGGTACTACAGTGATGAGTGCTGTGGAGTATCTAGATAGACAGACTCTGTGGTGCTGTAGAAATAGGTCTATAGATTAGGGATGTAAAATACTAAGCAGTTAACTGGTAAGCATTAGTCTTACTGGTTAACTGACGCTAACCATTAACCCCCAGCTCTGGGGCCGATTACACGACATGATTTTAATTGTTTAAATGGTTAACTTTAATGGATATTTACATCCCTGCTACAGATATGGTGCTTTATAGATAAGCTGAGATCTGCGGGCTGATTTTCAGAGGGTTTAAGTGTTCACAGGAGCTATCAATGAGGGATGTGGGTGTTCAGCCCTTTTGACAGGCTTCTGCTGTGCAGTGGATACTTAGTCAGAACTCACTTCTTGTCCCAACGGATAGCTGGGGAAGCAGAAGACCACTAAAGGGATGCGATAGCTTGTTATAAGTCAGGATTGAAGTATGTTAACAGAAGAGTCCAAGAAAGCTTACGTATAGCTCTGCATTAGCCAATGCTAAAATTACACGTAACCCATGTGTCAGCACATCTGCTTTCTCACTGATTGTCCTTTAAAAATTCATGGGTGGTTCATGCATGTCTCTCTCTAGCTGAAGGAGCAGCTGTCTCAGGCTGAACAAACTCATAACAGTGAGCTAGAAGGGATGAAAAAGGAGATCTCCCAGCTGACGCAGGCACTGCACCAGCGTGACATTGCTATCGCCTCGGCCAGCGGATCCACTTCTGACATGGAGCAACGAATGAGAATGGAGATTGAAAGAATAGAGAGGAAAGCTGTGGAGCACAGGGTAAAAATGACTGAAGGCTCTTTCTCTGTCTCCATGGCCTTTGGGACCCTGAGGGTTGCAGCACTGGGTCCTGCATTTCAGCTAAGCTAATGCTTTCCTTCTCTCTTGTGTTTTTAGCCTTGGGATCCAGAGACTGGCATGATCAGAGCAAGGGACTGGAGAGCCTCCCAGGAAGCTCTCTAACCCTGTTATGTTCCCCGCAGCCTCTTGCTTTCCTGACCAAACTTGTAACCATTACTTGTCTTTCCTGCTGAAAGGGGTGTGGAAAAGAATTTCTGAGCATGGTTTGGATGAGGAGAATCCTGTTGTAGCTGCCTATAGAGCTCTGGCATTATCTTAGGCTGTCAGTTGTGTGGAAGGAAAGGGGTAGAGAAGCTTTCCTTGAGCAAAGAGGAACTCTTGACAATCTCTACTTGATCAAGGTGAATCAACTCATTGTTCCATGTGGTACCAAAGTAGCAGCAGCTTTCAGCTCAGTTTAGAGACTCTTAAAACAAGAGCAGAATGGTGCTGCTGTCTCTGGAAAGTCAGTCTGTTCACTGAAGTAGATCTGGAGATTATGAGCAAATGAGGATTGCCAAAGGAAAGCTTCATGATCCTATCCAAACTGGAGCCCCTCTCGGTAACTATCCATATTTTGGTCTCCATGCAAATTATCTCAGTGTGAAGGAATGATAGGAAGAATAGTAAGAGGCCAATATGGCTCCATCAGGAGCTCCATAATGTCCTGAAAATCTACAGAGAATCCCACGCAAAGTGGAAATGTGGATGAGTTGCTAAGGAGAAGTGCAAAAGAATATCACGAGCAAGGAGGTACAAAATCAGGCTAAAGCACAGAATGATTTGCACCTTGTAAGGGACATAATAGGCAATAAGAAGAGGTTCTTTAAATACATTAGGACCAAAACAAAGATGAAGGAAACTAGGTCCTTTACTTAGAGGGGAAGGAGAGCTAAGAAGCAACATCAAGAAAGTTGAGGTGTTTAATAACTATTTTGCTTCAGATACTCAGCACAATTAATATTAACAAGGGGGAAGGAAGGAACACAAGCCAAAATAGGGAGAGAGCAGGTTAAAGAATACTTAGATAAGGTAGATTGTAGAAGGGCTTAGCTGAGGCTCATCCCTCTGCAGGGCTGTGGGGTATCCCACCACCTCGCAATATGGGCCCAGGCCCTGGGTCAGGGCGGGGCAGCAAACAAACAGGCTGGAGCTCAGGCCCTCAGGCAGGGGCTGAGCCAATAGTTCAATAGAAACCCAGGCCCTGGGTTAGGGCGGGGCAGCAAACACATAGTTTGGAGCTCAGGCTTCTGAGCGTCTGGGGTGAGGGGGAGACTGCCACCCGTGAGTGGGGTGGCAGGGGGGACACAGGCCCACCCACTCCACTGCTTCCCAGCCCGGGGCCCTAGCAGCGGCAGAAGACTTGCTGCTGTGTCAGTGGGGATCCTGACCACAACACACTGACATTGGTTTGGGCAGAGCTGTAGCCAGACCAGAGTTGACTGCCCCGGGTTTCTTCTGGACTCCCCCTTGTAAGGTACCTGGGTTAAGTCGGCGTCCTCGGAGGTTTCCAGCACTGTTGGTTCCTCCAGGTAACTGGCGAGGGGTAGGCTTATCTGCTTCTCAGGGTAGCTTGCAAGGGGTAGGCTTGGCTGCTCCTCTGGGTAACTGGCATGGGGTACACTCGGCGGCTCCTCAGGGTAGCTTGCAAGGGGTAGGCTTGGTAGCTCCTCTGGGTAGCTGGCCAGGGGTAGGCTCGGCGGCTCCTCAGGGTAGCTTGCAAGGGGTAGGCTTGGCTGCTCCTAGGGGTAGCTGGCCAGGGGTGGGCTTGGCTGGCCTGGCCAGTCCTCGTGTCGGCCGCAACCTGCCGGCGTTTCCCAACCCGGAGCTAGGCCACAGGCATCTGGCCTCTCCGGCGGCTGGCCTTCAAGTGAGCTCTGCAGTTGAGTTTTTCTACTTCCTGTCCTGCACCGTTCCCTCTGGGGGGCAGGTGCAGGATCCACTGGGTCCGCCCACATTGGTCCTAGAGGAGGCTCATCCCTCTACGGGGCTGTGGGGTATCCCACTGCCTCGCTACACAGATATATTCAAATTGGGAGGGCCTGATTAAATTCATTCTAGGGTCATTTAAGGAGCTAGCTGAAGAATCTCAGAACAGTTAGAAATTATCTTTTGAGAACTCCTGACGGACAGGTGAGGTCCCAGAGGACTGGAGAAGGGAAAACATAGTACCTGTCTTTAAAAGGAGGAATAAAGAGGACCCAAGGAACTTTGACACCTTGCAAGATACTGGAACAAATTATTAAACAATCAGTTTGCAAGCAGCTGGAGGATAACAGGGTTATAAGGAATAGTCAGTGTGGATTTGTCAAGAACAGATTATGCCAAACCAACCTAATTTCCCTTTTTGACTGGGTTACTAGCCTGGTGGATAGGGCAGAAGCAGTAGAAGTGATATCTCTTGATTTTCGTAAGGCGTTTGACACAGTTCCATATGCTATTTTCATAAGCAAACCAGGGAATTGTGGTCCAGATGAAATTACTGCAAGGGGAACAACTGGCTAGGTGGTAATACTGCTGAAAAGATCAGGGGATTATAGGGGATCACAAACTGAATGAGTCAACAGTGTGATGCAGTTGCAAAAAAAGCTAATGTCATTCTGGGGTGTATTAACAGGAATGTCATAATGTAAGACATGGCAGGTAATTGTCCAACTCTGCTTGTATTGGTGAGGCCTCAGCTGGAGTAGTGTCCAAAACAGGGTGCCAAACTTTAGGAAACATGTGGACAAATTGTTGTTCTCCTTTGAACTCTCTCCAAATGTGATAAAAAGGTTTAGAAAATCTGGACTATGAGGAAAAGTCAACAAAACTGGGCATGTTTATTCTTGAGAAAAGAAGACTGAGGGGGACCTGGTAACAGCCTTAATATGTTAAGGGCTTTTATAAAGAGGATGGTGATTGATTGTTCTCTATGTCCTCTGAAGGTAGGATGAGAAGTAATAGGCTTAATCTGCAGCCAGGGACATTTAGGTTAGATATTAGGAATAACTTTCTAACTATTAATTAAACTCTGGAATAGACTTCCAAAGGAAGCTGTAGCATCCTCATTATTGGAGATTTATAAGAACAGGCTGGACAAACACCTGGTCAAGGTGGTCAAGGTTTAATTGGTCCTGCCTCAGTTCAGGGGGTTGGAGGTGATGACTTTTCAAGTCCTTCCAGTCCTTCATTTCTATGATTCTGTGAATTCAATTTGAGATGTCTTACATTAATTAGACTTTGGCAATAAAATCCTATAAACCAATGTGAAAATAGGCTGGCTTGGACTGTGTACAACTAAATAAGTTGTACAGGTGCCATTGCAAACTTAGTGGGGACTACAACACAGAACTTGCTTCATAAGCTACATTAGCATTTGAGCTAAAAGTGGGAAAAGATAGCATGTAGGTCTTTGATTAGTTATTTGTGTTCATCCTGTCTTCTCAGGTGATTCTGGTTCAGCTGGAAACCCTGAGGCTGGAGAACCGTCACCTCTTTGAGATGTTGCAGAAGGTGGAGTCTAGTGTGTTGGGGGTATGGAATTTGGAACAGCAATTAGAAGACCTAGCATCGTGGTTGTGGGCTGTGTGGTAGCAATAGTATTAGCACTTGTATATAATGCCTTCCACACCTAGGCTGCCAAGTGCTTGATAAAGTTGGATAAGCATCATTTCTCCTGTTGTACAGTTGAGGAAAGTGAGACCCAGAGATTATGATGATAGCTTGCTCTTATATAGCGCTTTTCATCAGTAGATTTCAAAGGACTTGAGAAAGGACGTTGATATCATTATCCCTATTTCACAGGTGGAGAAACTGAGGCACAGAAAGGGGGAGGTGACTTGCTTAAGGCCACCCACAAGACCAGTGGCAGAGCTGGGGATAGAACCCAGGACTCCCAATCACTCGTTTAGTCCCTAGCCACAGTGCTGCTGCCTCCTGTCATCACATTGTAGTAAATGCCATGTTTTTATCAGCTTGTCTTCTAGCTTTGAGCTGATTCAAGAGTCTGAGTATAAATCCCGGATGCCTCCTCCACAAGTTTGAGGGCTATAAGTATTCTGGCTCTTGCAGTTACTGCACTGAAAATACATTTTACTTCCTGGTGAGAGGGAATTTGATAGACTTTCCCCCCTCTCTTTAGTCAGTAGGCAATGGCAGAGATGTGGTGTTGAAAAACATCATGTAAATCTACAGAAAATCTGTTGGACTTGCTGCTACCACTAGATGTCGCTTTGGGTGGTAGTTCTGAATAATAGGGAGGGAGAGAAGGATGGGGCTTAGCATAAAGGCTGGAATATACTGGTCACTACTGCAGAGATTTCTCAGAGCAAATCATCCTTTCAGCCTGGGTTACTCCCCACCTGTGCAATGCACGGGAAAGTAAAATCGGTGACACTAAAATGAAGTAGCAGCAACATTCTGAAGGAAGATATTTCGGTGGCATTTTATTTTAGTGGGTGTAGGATGGAATTAACGATGTCTGCTTTGTAGGCAGCATTTTACGTAACCAAAATCAATATGTCGTGGGGGAGAGAGAGCTGGATTCAGGCAACAGAAAACCTATTAGAACTGGTTGGGAATATTTTATCCAAACTTTTTTCTGGGGAAAATAGGGGAAAATACAAACATTCAGTTTTTGCTCATGTTTTTCAACCAGCTCGTTTTCAACAGTTGCGTACTAATCTGTCGGGAGACTCCCAGGAACTAAGGACCATCCCAAACCTCCCCATCTTCCTGTTGAAGTGCTAGGCACACATGTCCAACCTGCTTTCTTTAATGTAAACAGCGAATCACACAGACCTCTTAAAAAAAAAACCCAACTCCTCCTGACAACCCCACCAAAACACAGTTGCATGCTGCATACACAATTCTCCTCTCTGGGTAGAGGTTGAGAAAGAGAACAAAGCACCATGTGGCAGATGTTAGTCTCATTGCTTAATGCACAACTAGATAGTGCTGAGATACTGTGGCCATAAGGGCATGGTAAGAACGTGAACAAAATGGAATAGACTGTGATAGCAGCCAGTTTGAATTGCCAAGCCTATCAGCAAGTTGAAGACTAACTAGTGGGCTCTGAACTTTTTCCAAAGTACAGCTTTGGGATTGTCTGTGAATGGACAAAAAGAAAGAGGAGGAAAATTTATAGAGGAAAAACAGTTGGGAAATAGAAATTTCCTTTCCCCAGTTAGAAAAGGGGGCAGGGAGGGAACTAGATGCCAAAAACTGAATCACTGTAGTTATGTACAAACAACCCATTCCTGCTTTTGAAAGACTTAACAATGTAAGTAAGTAATGTGTGAAATTTGGAGAAAAGATTGGAAGTGGCATTTCAGAACTAGATACATTTCTGCTCATGGCCACAGACCTGGCATTGGCTGGAGGAGGAGGGGAGAGGGAGTTTCTTTTGTCTATAAAGGGTTCTTGGAGGCAGAATTCTAGATTTGTCAGTCCCAGGTCATTACTTTACCACTTTGCTGCAGCAGGAAAGAAGTCATTCCCTGTGTAAAGCCCATTCAAATAAATAGAAGGTGCTTAGTACATCTAGCCACACCAGTGCAAACACATGTGTTTTGGGTATACCTGAGGAGTCGTTTAGCAGTTAAGTGACTCCCAAATTTGGCTTCAAAGTTTACACCCAGCTGAGATGAATGAAGGGAATTCACATCTCTGCTTATTTGATTAGCTCATTCTGTCTGGTTGCAGACTCAATAAGAGAGCAGCAATTGATTTACCCTCTGGAGGTATCATTGCTAGTAAAAAGCCTGGAAAATTCACTCCTTAAAATGACACTCCTAGAATACGTTCTAGGAAGAACGTGGTCCATCTGTGCTCTGGATCTAGATTATCTCTGTCAAAATCCTGAAAAACAGAAGTTTGGATTGACTTCAACATCTCTCCCTTTGTTAGGCAAAAGATGTCCCTGTAACAGACATCCAAGAAAGCTACACCACAGCACTAAATAAATTAGAGGCTGAGAATCAGCAACTGCAGAAGGATCTGGCAGAGACTAAAGCTAAGTTAGAGTTCTCCACTCAGGTCTGCCGGGACAAGTATGAGAGCATCGTGCAGCAAATGCAAAGCAAAGTGGCTGAGATCAAGGATACAGAAAACAGGTAAGAGCATGACATGGAGACAGAGGTTTTTTTATTATTATTATTACAAAGGAAAGTAGAAGGCAAACGAATAGGTGCCTGATGACACATTCTGTACAGAATATCTACCCCAAAACTCTTACACAAGGCCATTCTGGAATTTGCCATTGTGCTTTAAATGGAGCAATAGCTGTTAGTCCCTGTTATCTTTGTTCTGCAGTGCTGGCTGGCCTCTTAGGCTACGTCTACATAGCATTTTGGATTTGACAGTGGGGCTCCCAGCCTGGGTTGACAGAGTTTGGTTAGTGGGACTTGCACTAGCAGTCTAAAAGTAGCTGTTCAGACAGCACTTTGACTGTGCTCCTCGGGCTCTGAAGTCTAGGGAGCGGGGGCTGGACTTCAGAGCCCAAGCTGGATCTACGAAGTACAGTCTACACAGCTACTTTTAGACCACTAGTGTGAGGCCTGCTAACCTAAGTCTGTCAAATCGGGCTGGACAACTCACTGCTGCAGGCTGTGTAGACATGCCCTTACTGGTGCTCTTCTTTGTTGCTGCTATGCTTAGCTGCTTTTGTGTAGCAGAATTGGCAAAATGAGCACGTATATGAAGCATGCATGCATTCTCCTCAGTTAACTTGTACTTACTGGTTTTTGTAGAGGAATTAGCTGTGGCACAGGAAGCTGTGGTTGTAATAGGATGTTCCACAGATTGTAATACTTAAAATGACCAGAACAATAGAATAAATGGTGTTGTGAATTCCCTGGAGACTGGATATACTTCTGGGGTCTTGTGAAAACAAGTGATAGCAACCAGTTTGAATTGCCAAGCCTATCAGGAAAGTGAAGAGTAACCTCTCTGAACTTTTCCAAGAAAAGGCCCTTGCATAAGATCTGTAAAACAGAGCCAAACTGTCCTGACTTTAGATTTGTGCTTTCTGTCCTGCTCTCCAGAAGAACCCAGGAGCTGCAGCACAAACACGAGGAAGAAAGAAGGAAACTGCAGGCCAGGCTTGAAAAGACCATTCAGCACTACAAAGGGGTGATCCAGACTCTGAAAGCCCAGCATGTGTCGCCTGGGATGGGTGCTGTGTCTTGTGCAGCAGGTGGACGGAGCCCCCACATCAGCAGGAGCAGCTCTAAGGAATCCCTGTCCTCTGACTCGCTGCTGGGAGCAGAACCTTTGCCCCCTGTGCTGGATGGAAAACAAGATTTCACTGATGATGCATCCAGGGAGTCAGTCTCTAGTCAACAGAGAGAAATTGTGCCCTTGGTAAGTAGTAATATAGGAGCTGTTGATCACTGTTCAGGGAGAAGGGATATAGTCAGGATTCTCCATTCTCTTATGTGACAAATATAAGCAGGTTTCAGAGACTACCTTTTAAACACCACCATACTGTGTGTGCACGTATAGGTACATTGTAACCCAGAGCCAGGAAAGCAAATAGTACAGAGATACTGAATACTCTAAGAACTAGAACGACGGTTTGGAATAAGATTATTTCCCAGAACACTTTGGGTCAAGACTTTCTGCTGAAATACAAATTCTAAACTCCAAGTTGGTTCAGCTTATAGTGAACTGCTCCTTGATGCCAACTGACGTGAGCAACCCGCTTCAGTTATTAAATATTCTGTATCATTATCTGGTGAAACTTGGCTCAGGCATTAAATATTTTGTAGGAGAGGGAAAACTGCTATGCTGAAAATATTGTGGATAGGGAGGATGAAATTAAGTTTCTGAGGTAGGAAATTAGTTCACACATTTTCCTAGTACTGATTGGAGGACACTTGGAGGTTTTTGGTTCTCCCCACACCATACACTGTACTTTGTCACTATTTTGTGGCTCTTAAAGGGCTGCCACTGGTAGATCACTCTCCTACAGCATTAGTAGAGAAAGGGAGCTTGCCAGCAGGCAGCATTTGTCACAAAAAAAAGAGGTGATTGGAGAAGTGGTAGTAAACTGGATGAAACTAGCCGCTGCATATCTATGAAAGGCCAGGATTTTCTGTTTTGGGTGAAATCCAGGAGGCTCTCTCTGGATGTGGAAATCACCAATTGCCTTCTCTTGCCAAGAAATTGGAGGCAGGCTTTCCTTGATGGACAGCAGCTCCTTCCTGATCTCATATTTTATCTCCCCTCCCCCCACATTCCCTTCTCTGAAAGTCTCCTCTCATTTTTAATGTAGTTTAAAACTTAGCTTCCAAAGCTTGCCCCATGAAAGGGGGACATGTCTAGGGGAGGCAAGTGAGTGGCAGAACCAGATTCTGTTTTTATTTGAAAGAATACATGACAAGAGCTGACTGAAGAGGACTGTGATGGGAGCTCAGTGCATTCCTGCCAGCTGCATGGGACTCATGCCTCAGAAACCTGTAATGTTCAAGGAGGCAGTACATAAAAGAAAGCAGGGACTTCATAGTCTGCTCAGAAACTCATTCCCGCAGTGGGGAGAGACAGGCGGCAGCAGGTGCGTGAGTAACATGCACAGGAAAAGGTGGCTAGACTCAGGTAATAAAACCATTGTAATGATTTAAACTTGCATTAGACAATGGTTTTATACAACCTCTTTCATAGTTTTGAGTTACCCTAAAGCTGTGTGGAAAGTTCAACACTGAGTATGAAATCCTCGCCCCATTGAAGTCAACAGGAATTTTACCACCAACTTCCCCAGGGCCAGGATTCCCCCTAGAAGTGTGGTGGTCGGGTAGGTAACTGTGGAAGTCATTTTCCATGCAATAGTAGCTCCCACTCAGTCCTGGACGTGTGAAGTCCTTGTTATGGAAAGCAGTTACATGTGCCACGATAATGTTATGGGATTTTTCTCTGCTGTTGGAGACTGGCTGAAGCTACCTGGAGAGTCAGTATCTCTCCCTGTGTGCCCTACAACTAGCAACTAGGACTGAATTGTTGTATCAGTGAGTTGTCTAAGCATGAGACCCCAGTGCCTGACTTGGCCCAGAGGGAGGAGTGTCAACACAACTCATGTAGTGCTGTACTTTTTGAAAGTATGACTGGAATCCTGTTTTTGATGACCTTCAGGCTGGCACTCTTTTTACTGTGACCGACAGGCTGGAAGCACGCCCAATCTCTGCATTATTGATTTCATATTACTTCAGGCTTTTTGTGGCATCCTGAGGGCCTTGCTCATTCAAAATCTAGCTCCTTGCTGAGTGGCAAGGGACTTAGGAGCAGATGTCCCAGCTATGGTTCTTCCAGTCAGGCTTCTGCTCCTAAGTCATTTGTTAACTTAGCCACTTGGGACCTTACTTTTAGAATGTTACTGTTTCCAGCTGACCTTTTAAGGTTCCTAATCTGCCACCTCAATAAGTTCCATAATGACATAACTTAGATTCTAGGTTCCCTGAACATGGTGAAACTGCTTGTGGTTCAGTACAGTTTCACTTGAATTAAATGCACAGTTTTTCCCCCCACAGTCGAATGCCAGAATATTGCATCTGTTGAAGCCTCCTGCTGCAGTTTATTTGTGTGCCCATGACCCCGTTAACATCTCTGTTTTCCTTTAGTGCCCCCTGCCTACAGCTCCGATTGGCTCAATAGCAGCAAGGTTTTTGGAGGAGGAGGAAGTAAGATCTCAGCATATCCTGGAACGCTTAGATGCTCACATTGAGGAACTGAAAAGGGAGAGCGAAAGGACAGTGAAACAGTTCACACGCCAGAAGTAACAGTTCTTCAAGGTCTGTGGATTTGAAGACTGATTTAACTAAACCACATCAAACTGAGGGGGAAGGTACTCATGAACCTAATATAACTCAGAGCTTGCAGGAGAGATGTCCCCTTATTCCACAAGCTGAATTAGCAGTGTGGAAAACAAGGAAATCATGCTCATCTCTGGAGCAAAACACTTTGCCTGGCGGGAGTGATTGTGCTGGTGAAAGTACATCTCCATCTGAAACACTGGCCCAGGAGGCTAGAGGTCTCTGTTCTAGGACAGTATGTTTGTGTTCACTGCCATGGAGATTGTGATGTCTTCCTGGAGTAAATTTCATTATAAACTATTTATTGAAAATTATTTTTTATCTGTAAAAAGGATAAATAAAAGCAAAAGCGGAAAAATCCTTTCTCCCTGTTCTCATTTCTACTCCTCTTCTCCCCACCCCCACCCCCCAAGGCACAAAGTAAATCATTTTCAGCTAGTGAGTTTTCATTTGTATCCCATCTCCAGGGAATTAATCTGACCATCTGCTTCCAAGAGTTGTTACGCTCTTTAAAAAACAAACAAACAAACAAGGTATACAGCAAGCCTAAGTGGGGGAGGAAACACTTTCCAAATGAAGCTCTCCTCTCCTACTGTACTGTTGGTAAATATTTCCTACAGCTTCCTGCAACTCCTACACCCGGCTGCTTGCGTGCTGTGCTGTTCATTTCCATCCGCTTCCATCTTGCTCTTATATTGCTTTCACAGATACCGAGGCAGCAAAATACTCAAGCAGAAAACAAAGGTGGCAGAATTCTCACTATGGTGATATAAAAGGCGCAGTTGGAACAGAAGGTGAAGTGAAGTGTAAGGGATAAACACACGTAAATGAAAGCCACTATATTTGTACAACAGCTGTATTACAGAGCACTGAGCAGCTGGTGGGAATTGTAAGAGTGGCTTTAGGAGTCAGGTCAGTGTGCCAAATAGCTTCTGAGAAGTTGTTTCATTCTGACAGGAGTACATCTTAAGGCACTTGTCCTTCACTGTTTTCAGTGTGTGTTCTGTCACATCTAAGGGAACACATTGGAGACCAAGCCTGATGCTTTTTTTGTTGATAATGAATTCCTAATCCACCCTCACCAGCTCTTTTGCTTTATGTACTAGCCTCATTTATAAAGTGGACTGGATTGGCTAACCCAGTCACGTGGCAAAGTGGTGAGCTAATGCTGCCACGTAGCTCCAGTAAGAGTCCTCACAATGAATAGGCCACTGAGCCAAAGTTATTGTAATAATTTTGTCAGCTGACAAATCAGAAAGGGTTTTATGCCCCTGTTCTGTATTAGGTGAGAGATTCAAAGATCCCTAGGGGAGTTAGGTTCCTAATGGCCATTGAAAATCAATGGAAGTTGCACACCTAACTCCGTAGGTGCCAGCCATTGTCTTTCCTCCTGCTCCTTTGTTGCGCTTCCTTTTCTTGCTCAGACTCCACCCTCCCATTCCATCTCCCTCAGGCTCATCTGCCCCTCCTTGGCAAGGCTGTGGGTTCCCTGAGCGTGGTCCAGGTGGGCATTGATCTGCACTACTCAGCACCCTGCTGCATTAGCTTGACTCATAAATGCAGCTTGATTTAAAATGTACACTGTGCAGTATTGGCGTCTCCATCCCCACATTTGCCACTCCCTGTTTCTCTCTCCTTATTAGTTTTCCATTTTCATCAGTTTCACACACTAAGAAGACCTGAAATCACAGACCATGTGAAGACTTGCCATAAGCGATAATCAGCTCCATCGATCCAGACCATCCAGTGAAGGAGGTAAGTAGTGCCTGTCAAAACAAAGGCGTTATATTCTGTTGTTGGAAGCTTTTGCCTCATTCCCTCCCCTCTCAACAATTATGAGTCAGTGTATGTTTGAAAGCTCTCCTACATTGCCTGGGGAATTTAAAAATGTGGAAGATTTGTGGATCCCACCAGCTGTCTTTGATAAATGTAAATGATGGTTCTAGAGCCATTCCAGAGACTTGTGTCATACAATGGGACCTAGTGCCCTTTTGCAATGTGATATTTATTATAGACACTTCTTTTCCCATGTAACATATAGGGCCTGAAATCACACTGTGGTGGCAGGATTTTCTAGCATGCATAGTGATGGTCTGATTCTCCTCTGACTCCGATTTCACTTGGAACAGAGGCAGGTCAATGAAAACAACTCAGCAAGGCCCTGTATATAGGGTAATCACTTGGGCCAAAGGGGCAACAATAGCAAAGGATCTCAAGGCTTCCATGAGCTGAAGTATATAAACATTAAGGTGGTGGAATCCTGGCCATTATCTAGTCAGTGGCAAAACTTCCATTGACTCCAGTAGGGGCCAGGAGTTTGCTCTATGATTAGCAAAATCTGGTAAATCCTGAAGTAGATGATGGTTGCAGATGAGCAACACTAAAGGTTCTCATTTGTATAGAGCCTGTGCATGGATGACTAGAGAGGAAAGAAACTTAACAGACAGACTGTGCCATGAAAGGAGCATTACCCCAGTTGCATCAGGCTGGGTTGTACAGCCACACTCTGAGATATGAAGCCATTTGCTTGCATTTTATTATAGTGCATGAAAATACTATTCCATCACCATCCCATGCACTTAAATACACTATTACATTTGGGCCATTATTGAAGAAATTAGCTATAATTGATAGATAGAGGAGCTGAGAGGCAGTTATCAAAGTTCTTCACTTGTATGTGTGTACGATAATTTTCCAATGTCAAAAAGGATGAGACCTCTGACATTAGCAAATCACAGCCGACAATGTAAATTCTTAGCTCAGAGTAATTACTTCTCTGCATGGCACAGGGTTACAGAAACTCTCCCAGTCCCCTTTCAGACTGAAGGATAATAGTCCATTTGAATTGGTGGGGAGGGTTGACATCAAAAATGTGCGCTATAAAACTGTAAAGTGTACCAGTCGTTTTGTGAGGAAGAGGAATAGGGTTGTTTATCCTGGAGGGAGATGGCAAAGTGAGTCCAGGCTTTATGGCACTTTTATCTGGGTCTTCAGGGTTTCCGTGCATTCATTTATGCCTTCTGAATGTTGAACATCCCTCGGAATAATTACTTGGTTCTAGCAGTTTTATAATTAATGAAGCTGGAAATTTTTTTTTTGTCTTTGAACTCATCCTTTTAATAACACCAAACGTTTGTCTTCTGTTTCATTTAAAAAAATATGTGGAAACCAACTTATAGTGAGTTGTGCCTTGATTTCTAGTCCGCACCAAATGTAAGGGAAAGGCTGCCGTCTTGGCAAGACTTTTAATGCTGGTCTCACCAGATATGTGACAGGGCATCAGATGTACAGTAGATTGTTCCTTATCAATATGTGATATTGCATCTAGGTCATGTGTCTAGTTAATCCAAGGGGTGAGGGTGTACAGAGAGAGAGACTAAAACAAATTGGCTGCTTGTATTGAGGGTAATAACAGTATCCTATAGCCCCAGGGGAGAAAATGAGTCCTGGAGACTGTTATTGTGATAGGTGACAGGAAATCTGTACAAAGAAACTATTTTTATGGCTGTTGCTCTCTGAGCATCTGTTACATGAGTAGTTTGGGATTCTCCGGCCCCAATTCCAACTTCCTTCTCCCTGCCACTTTACCTGCTGGGTGAAGGTCTAGGGACTTTCTTGTGACAAGCAGAGTTTTGGTCAGCAGCCTTTCAGAAGTGGTGTGCCGAGTCTTCATTTATTCACTCTAATTTAAGGTTTTCGCGTGCCGGTAATACATTCTAATGTTTTTAGAAGGTCTCTTTCTAGAAGTCTATAATATATAACTAAACTATTGTTGTATGTAAAGTAAATAAGGTTTTTAAAATGTTTAAGAAGCTTCATTTAAAATTAAATTAAAATGCAGAGCCCCCCAGACCAGTGGCCAGGACCCGGACAGTGTGAGTACCACGAAAAATCAGCTCACGTGCCGCCTGCAGCACGCGTGCCATAGGTTGCCTGCCCCTGGTCTAGCCATTTGCAGGGGCTTTACTATGGTCAGACTTTGGGAGCAAGCATAGGCTTCTGGGAGCAGCCTGTATCTATGTGTTAGCCTGGTCTGTAGAGGCATGGGGCTGGCTGCTGGACCCTGAGCAGGAATACTTGCTGGGAATGAGGGCAGGCTGTAGGACTGCTCCTTGGAATCACACTCAAGGTAGACTACTGGCAGTCCCAGCTCTGGCCACATTGGATTCTGATGCCACAGTGATTCGATGGAACTGGTGTAAGTGAACATGCCAAACTAGTCATTTCAGATATTGAAATTCCCAGTGGCTAAAGGCCATCCAGAGAGGTAACAGTTCACCAAATGGGCTGTGTATGCCTGGGTGGAGCTGAAACACTGTAAGATCCACTTGTATGAAATCAGAGAGCTCTGTCAAACCTCGTGGCCTTCTCCAGCTGAAAGCTGTGGTCCAAGGGAAAAGGCATTCCTCTGCTAGAGGCCAAAATAAAGCAGGACATGCTTCAAGTAAGGCCCACAATAATGTTGTCATAGCAATCTTGGCTTAATCTTCACAGAGCTTGTCAGAAAGGGTTTCCCTTTCTTCTCTCTGCATCCCTGCTGTGTTATGTATTCTGCTCTCCAGGGAATCAGCTCCCTGCTGCTGGGATTAGCATTTCTGGGGGAGCAGCTGCCAGTCTACCCAGCCCCGTCATAGTCCAGAGACAGTGGGCTGCCTGAGGGGGGCTTTACCTTGCTTTTAGATGCTGCATGGAGTCCCTTCAGAACAGCACAGTGCACACAGTCCCCCAAGCACTGCTTTCGCTGGCATTCTGGAGAATGTATTGCCAGACAGTATTTTTGCCAACAGAAGGAGCTCAGATTGTTCCGTGAGTGCAATAACTAGAATGAGAAATTATAACTTTTCTGTTTTGGGAAAAAAAATCAAGTTAAAACAAAATGCTACCGCTTGGAACATACTGAAAAATATGCACATTGACATTTTCATGAAAATGAAGTGTATTTTGTGGTGGGGTTTTTTTTTGTGTTTTGTTTTTTTAATTTTTCATCAACTATTAAAAGTAAGACCACTCAGACTACTTCTCTTGCCTTCTGCATGGAAATTTCTCTATGAACAGGGCATCTATCAAAATTATGGTTTCCTATGGGATATTAGCAATAATGTATTACTGTAGAGACCCAAAGTTCCACTGATTACGCCTGTCAGAGCAATCCCCCAGATATCCCATCACACTCAGCAGTTCTATCTTGGACAGACAGGTTGGGTTCTTTTTACATGTTGGTTTGAGAACTAACATTATTCTCAGTTTAACTGTGACCTTACATATGGCAGAAAGTTCCTTTTGTGGTTGAGATAAAAGAATTGTAGTGTGCTAGATGAAATTGAGTTACCCCTTACAGCAAAAGTGTTTACAACTCAAACATCCAAGTAATAAGGTAAAAATTAATGTTTTTTTTATTGAATTGAAGATCTAGTGTAAAACAGTCATTTTGCAGTATCATTTTAAATTTGTAAGACAATGAAGTGCACAAGAAAGCCTTCACTTAGTATATATTCTTTCAGTAGAACATCGCTTCACTGGGATGTATTTTGTTGTTATGCTAGAGATACACAGAGTCATGTTGCAAAACTATAAGGTGCTTTCTTTTCCCTACCCCATGACTAATCAAATTCTTCTTGCAATAGCCCTGATAAACCTTTTTGATAATGCACGATAATTCAGAACCCAATAGCTACCGCTGAAATGTTAATGAACTATGGACATAAAAAGTCAATTGCTTCCTTCAAACCATTTCTCTGGAAGGTATCTCCTAACAGTGTCTATAATTAATTTGAATTCCCTACACAGCTGCTCACTTTACAACAATTACTGATTTTTGCTCATTTTCATCTTGCACTGGCTCTTCCAAAGATACCTGAATGTTGTTCTATATTTGTAGATTTGATGGAGGAAGCTAATGGGAACAATAAAATGATGTGAGTTTTAGACATGTTGAAATGTTGTTAGTTTGTGCAAGATGACGAAAAGAATGAGAGGGGGTTTACTGGGTCTCTACTTCATATTTCAGGAGGTATGAGAACTTGAGATTGGCATTCTCTTGCACCATGACACACACCTCTGTGCAGCCAGAAGTATTACATGTTCCTTCCCAGAAACCATCTTTACTCAGGGTCAGAGGAGAAGTGTCTTTACCCTTAACAAATGCCTTTGCTATACTATGCAGCTTGAGCTTAAACTGAACATTGCGATTGGCTGGCAGCAGCCCAGCAAGTGGCTCCAGTAGTTCATAGCTTTCTGCCCAGTTTCTATAATACTCTGGAAAAACTGGCCACTTCACTTCGGTGTTTGGGCAGGAGATGAGGTAGTTGAAGATGTAATTGTAATTGCCTGGGTCTGACTTCTTCTTGGCAAACAGTCTAAGAACAAACTTTCCTGCATGGGGGAGATGGATCTTAAACTCAATTTGGTTTCCTCGATGGATTTCCATGATGTGCCTTCTTCTCATATCCTCAGTCAAGCTAGTATTATCAGAATGCAGTGAGGGTAGGATACTTATATCTTTACCCAGCGTGAAAGTGATGGAACACCGCCCGTCATTGGTGTGAATAATGGGGTCAGGGTGTGATGGTCTCAGGAATCCTTTTCGCTCCGTGAACCAGCTGGGTCCAACAGGTTGACGTAGGTCCTTTGGGAAGCACATGTTCTTGTCCACAGAGCTGCACTCTATGGTGTATTCTAACACCTCATTGTAGTGATCCTCTGAGCCTTTGGAGGGCTTGGCAAAGACCTGCAGCTTGTGATTTCCAATCTTCTGGGGATAGATCTCCAGCTTCATCCCATTCTTCTTTAATGTCATTAAACCATGGTCCTCAGTTCCCTGCAGCTTAAACATAAATAATAGTGGAGCCCGGCTCTCGATAGAAATAGTTGCTTTTCCGTTTACTGTGAAATACAAAGAAAAGAAACTGTTCAGGAGTTTCCTCCAGTTTGTTTATGTAAAACCCCTGCAGAGAATGACATGGAGGACTGAGTGACCCAAAGGCTCACCAGTCAGTGAAATGAAAGGGTTGCAGTTGGCTGGTTCTAACTTGTCAACCACCAGCCAATCAGTGTCCCTCCCAAGGAACAAGATGGGGGTGGTTGCTTTGGAACACTTGTTTATCTTATTTTATATTGAATGAGATGGAGCTGGTCAGTGCTCTTGGATTCTGCAGAAGATGGAGGCCTGTGTGAGCTCTTGTGTTACATCTCAAGCTGCCCACACTCCTAGGGACACAGGAATTGCCAGGCTGGATCAGACCCAAAATCTAGTCCAATATACAACAGAGGCCAGCATCAGCTGCTGCAGAGGAAGGTCTGAGAGCTCTACTGTAGGAAGAGAGAGGATAATCTGCTCCCTGTGTTGGGTCTCATCCTGATCTCCAGTAGCTCAAGATTGGCTCAAGGCCTGAAGCATGACGATTAATATTCATTATTGGGAACTCTGGATATTTTTATCGTTCGTATAACAATCCAATCCCTTTTTTAAGCTTGTTAAGTCCTTGGCCTCTTGGTTGAAGCCCCTTAACAGCTTGAGCCAGTTGTTTTTGCAACCTTACAATAAGGCCAAGATTTAAAGTAAAAAAAAAAATGAAAAGGGGAGGGAGTGCTAAAATTAGGCTCCTAAATTCATAGCTAGCACCTGAATAAATGACGTATGCCAAAGGGAGCTGCTGGTGCCCAGTCCTGAAAATCAGGGTGCTTATTTAGACACCTATAGTAAATAAAAACTTAGAAGTTTGACTGCAGACATTCCGGGCTGCCAGTCTTCTGCCAGGACCTCCTCCGGACCTGGAAGCTGTTCTCTGCGACCAGGTCCATGGCGGCCACCAAGGGGGCAGATCTCCTCGCGGAGTCCCTGCTACACAACCCCCAGCTCTGTGTGTAGGTGGCGGAGTCCCCCGCGGTGTGCCAGAGGTTGGTCCTGGCAGAAGCTACCAGGGTCGGAGACCTCCTGGATTACAAGCGGGGAGACTGGATGGATCCCCTGACGCTCGCTCGGCGTATGGGGCTCTCCAGACCTTGTACTCCCCAGCGCGTACTACAGGAGGTGAAGGCCGCTTTGCCACCCGCTGCTCGGGCCTACCTCGACCGGGTCCTGCAAGAGGGCACGTCCCACCCACCCTCCACCCCATCCCTCCGGACCTTTTCATCAGGCACTGTCCTGCAGACCCGACCGGCCCCCCCGCCCCTTCTCCACAAGCCAGCTGCACGATCTGCAGCCGGTCCACTTCCAAACTGTGCCAAGGAAACATCTCTACACACTCGTGCTCCACACCTTTCACTTCCTCACCCTCGTCCCGCCCCAACACAAAGTGGCGGGACCTCCTGCCACCTCTCGAGGGTGAGGAGCCCTGGTGGGCCACCCTATACTCTACCCTGGTTCCGAGGCCTGTTGGGGATATCAGCTGGTGGCTCCTTCATGTGGCCATGAGCACGGGCGTGTATTTGGCGTGGTTTACCCCTGCCCCAGACACCTGCCCCCTCTGCGGCGTGAGGGAGACCCTGGTGCATGTTTACTTAGAGTGCGCCAGGTTGCAGCCCATATACCGGCTCCTCAACAATATACTGTTACGTTTCTGGCTGCACTTTTCCCTTCACTTCCTTCTTTATGCACTCCCTATCCGTGGCCCCACAAAGTCGCAGGACCTCCTGGTCAACCTTCTCCTTGCCCTGGCTAAAATGACCATCTACGCAACCAGGGAGAGGAGGTTGGCAAATGGAGACTCCTGTGACTGTGGGGCTTGTTTCCGACTCTCTGTCCGTTCACCCATCCAGGCAGAGTTCCTCTGGGCAGCATCCACTGGCTCCCTTGATGCCTTCGAGGAGCAGTGGTCGCTGTCTGGGGTTCTCTGCTTGGTCTCCCCATCAGGCTCCCTTCTTATGACCCTTTGACCACACTGCTGGCGCTGTTCTTTTATTAGTTGTCCCCCAAAATCAGTTGGGTTTTTGAAGTCCTGTAGATCTTCCCCTTAGGCTGGGGGGGATCCTTTAGCATTGGGCAGGCTTCCGCCCGCCCAGTTCCCAGAAACCCAATAGGACACCCAGGTAAAAACTCTTGCCCTTGTTTTCTAGGTGGAGTTCAATGTTTACAGCTGTGTGATGGGTTATGTACCCAACAGAAATAACAAAAGACTTAATAACACCTGGAGGATGAGCCAGGTACAAATGAAGATGAAGCTGGCTGGCGGAAGGTTGGGTCATGAGCATAAAGGGAGGAAGCCCAGCTGAGAAGAAAGGTGCAGAGAGAGAGGGGAAGAACTTTGTAGTCCATTTCTGGCAGCTGGAAATTGAAGGAAAGGCCTAGAAAGAGGCAGATGTACAGTGAACCAGGTGAGGGAAAGGTACTGAAGGAGGGCCAAGCTAGGAAGAAGTCCAAGGAGGCAGCAAGGAATCTGAGGGACCAGACCTGTTGAGCCTTTGGAGCTGGGCCTCCAGAGAGAAAGCCCTAGAAGGTGTTTCTCCACACAAAAGTGGGAGGATACCATGCAACGCCTAGGAAGGGGTGAAGAGTCTGAGGAGGAATGAGCTTAGGTAGGGACAAAGAGTTTTATGTTCAGTTGAGTTTATTGGACTCTGTGTGCTGTAGAAGGATTAGGACTCTGTGACCTGACTGGAGGGTCAAGTCATAAGAAGAGGCAGACCATTGCAAAGGCAAAGAGGCTGAGGGGATGCTGGAGGAAGAAGGCCTACTACACCACCCCAGGCCATGAGGGAGCATGCCAGTGGTGACTCCACTCCATGAAAAGCTGCTAATACAGGGGCTAGTTTAAGTAGCCCAATCTAATATGCAATAACACTTCTGATTTCACACCTTTGGGATTGAAACCACAAGCAGATGATATTTACTTGCGATTTCTGTAGGCCTTCAGGCCGCATGCAACCATGGTTTACCCCAAATAGACAAAAATTGTGTCAGTGAGGGAAGAGAGCCTCTCATGCTACCCATTTATCAGCAGTGAGTGGGAAATGTAACTCATCCAGATCTGTACGAGACACGAGTGCTCTGTAATGTCTCCCGTTGGGTGATGTTACCTGTTTGGATGATGGGCGTTTCTGGATGTGCGGCCAGCATTCCCAGGTTGTAAAACTGACTGTTGTATAACATATTGCTCTCAAACTCTTTCAGTGTCAGAGCTGGCTTCAGGAGCTGCCAGTTGCTGTTGTCTGGGAAATGATTATTAATAAATAGGGCCGGGTGCGTAAGAAAATAAAACTCCTTGTATCTGAAACAAGAGGGAAGAGGTTAGCAAAAAATGGAAAGTATTTAATTAGTTGTAGAATCTTTCAACTATACATTTCAAAAATTAAATGTAACAGTATTCTAGAAGTGAAAGCAGTGTGTGGAATGTTGACAATATGCCCAACTGCTGTTATCTCTTTTAATAGGGTGCTGCCATGTGAATGGTAGGGGAGAGGACAGGGGCCCATTCCTATATTGCCTGTGTAACCCCAAACTCCCAACCAAGTCCTATTTTCAGTCCACAAGGCAGTGTCTCTTTATTCAAACACTTATGCGCATGCTTATCTTTAAACACGAGTGGCCCCATTGACTTTAGGGGAAAAGTTTTCATGCTTAAAGTTAAGCGTGTGCATGAGCATTTGCAGGATTGGAGCCTTAATTTGTAGATGCTCTTATGCAAATTTTGTAACATACTCCAAGGCCTCTCTCTTATATATGAAAATGTGGCCTCATATGGCCCTCTGGGATATCGGCTACAGGATTCAGACGCAGACTAAAACCATTCAATCAAAATACAAGGTCTGAGAATGATGTCCCTTTTAATTGCATTTGGGGTGAACCTTACCCCAGTTTTAAAACTAATGACAAAGTGCTCTTAGAAGTATGTGGTCTGATTTCTCCCCACCTCCCAGCAGCACCTATAAATGTTTGGTAGAAAAGAAATTGTCCTTTCTTAAAAAAAAGCCCCCAATTTTTCATTTTCTTCTTTCTGCCTCTGGGTAATTGTATTGGAATTTCCTGTTTTAATAAAGAAATGGAGGATTTAGGAATTTTAGCCAGTTGAGTGATTTAATATACAGGGCACATCTTAAAGCTTTCCCATTAGGCTTATAATACAGAAAGACCTCGTTTTATAGTGTTTGCTTTGAAAATTCAATCAAGTCTATGAAATAACTAAGAAATAACCACATGCATATACTTCAGTTTTAATCCACAATGAAAGCAGAGTTTTGAACATTTTTGAAAGCCCAAATATTTTAATGCAAGTGTCTGGGAAATCTATTAGCAGGTGCCTGGATTGGCTGGTTGCTCACGTTACCCCATCTTTTTAAAAGGTGGTCAAAAGGTCTGCTTCATGTAACGACAATAGAGAGCAAGATTCTCTTCAGTTCCAAGTATAATCCTGTGGTGAGTTGTTGACTTCTGGAGTTTTATTTATTCAACGGCTCAGTTGTAGGTGCTCTTGAAAATTTTACTCCTGCAACCTCAGTCCCGTTGTCAAAAGTGACTTAGGCCCAGATCCTCAAGTGTCTAAATACCTTTAACTCCCATTGATTTCAGCTCCTAAATATCTTTGAGGATTTGGCCCTTAGAAGTGAGATCCCATGACTGTCATTGAGACTTAGGCTCCTAAATCACTAAGGTGCCTTTGAAAATGTTACCTCAGTGCCTTTGTCATAAATTAAAAGTAGAGATTATAAAAAGACTGAACTACCAGCAGCTGCTTCTCCCCCGTCCCCAAACCAGAAAATTTTATTAAAGCTGAGACCAAACATTGCCCCATTGCCACACACATTGGCCCTCTTCATGCCCCAGGTTGTTCTAGGTCTGGGTGTTAAAATAACAAATGGTACCATACTGAAAGGTGAACTTGCTGCACGAATCATTGACTGAGCCACTTCCCCAGGTGCTGTCCAGCAGATGCCACCTTCCATCAAGGTAAACTGCATTCCAGGCATGGTCACTATCCCCTGTAAAGGACTGTCCACGTCTGTAACTGTACCCTTTAGAGTATCCTGATAACTTCATGCACTGTACACCTGCAACACTGAGGGAAGGAGGGTATTACAAAGCAATATCTTATTCATAGGGAGCTTTTCATTTTTATACAGTTGAAATCATGGAGCTGCACAGGGGTGACCATGAAAATTAGTGTTTCCATCAGCATTAGATCCCAGAATCCTGTAGTCACCTAGTTCTTTCCTCTGATTGCTAGACCATATGTCTTCATTGCTCACAGACGAAATACTGATTTCATGTGCAGTGTCTATTTTCTTTGGGCTTGTCTGAACTGCAGTTATAATTCTACCAGCCCAGGTTGGACAGTGTTCCATCAGCTATCTCCCTATAAGAGATACATTCTGTTTCTTCCAGTCATGAAACATGCATTCTGGTTGAACCCTGCATGGCTAGTGGACTCAAGCAGATACTGTCTTTACTGGGCTGTGATGGATAATGCCTCCCCACAGGAGGCTGGGTACCAGCATTGATCCAACTGTGCTAAAGTCTGTTGACACCTTCCTGATATAGAGTAAGATTGATCTCTGACCACGCCTTTTCCTGAGGGCTTGGGCAGTGTGTTCTATTTTAGGAGAGGGTATCTTTTTTTTCCATTCCTTGTATGATTCCTCAGTTTCTCCTCTCTTGGTTTTCACACCTCAACTGCTAGAACAGGGCCTCCTCCTCCCTGATTGAACTGACCTCGTTATCTCTAGCTTGCTTGCTAGCACACATATATATATACCTGCCCCTGGATATTTCCATTACATGCATCTGAGGAAGTGGCTATTCACCCACGAAAGCTCATGCTCCAAAACGTCTGTTAGTCTATAAGGTGCCACAGGATTCTTTGCTGCTTTTACAGATCCAGACTAACACGGCTACCCTCTGATACTCTAGTTTAGTGTTACAACCATTATGAAACAGAGCACACTTGATTTCCTCCATCTTGTTACTCATTAGAGTCACTTCCAAGGTTACCCAATATTAGAGAGAGCCACTATCCTGAAAATTGATGGCTATCAGTCTCTGAAATAAGTGATCCCAGATTTTTAATGCTGCAGTAAATGTCCTAAATTTTCCTAAACTGAGGGAAATTGGTTTAAAAAAAAAAGTTTGAGTTTTTCTCTGAAAATGCATTAAGGGGTAGTGGGGAAGATCAGTCCATATTATTTTTATACAGAATGAAAGCGAACCCATCCACTGGACTAGACATTGTTATGTAAATAAAATTAAAATAGATTTTGCATGAATCAGTGTCTGTGCAATGGGAGAACAAATGGGATCTAAACACATTGGAATCCTGTGGACTGTTTGTCCAGATTTGCTTCATTTAAGCAGAAGATTGTCCTCTGAATAGGCTGGAACTGAAATTTTTCTGGTTCGTTGAAAAACCTTGTATTAAATGGGGCAGATACTTAACACAATAAATGATGTGTACTTTAGAAACCAGATTATCTGTGGAATGAAATTTAACTCCGTGAGATGCAAAGGGATTCATATGACATAAATAAGGAGAGCTACAAATTGATGGATGGATATTTGGATAGTAGCGGGTGATATAAAGAAATTTAAGGTAGACAACTGATGCACTGGCTGTGAGTTCACAGCGTGATGCTGCTCCACAACAAAGCAAGGTATTCGTTGATCTATTAAGAAATCTCATGTAAAGTTAGAGTGGTAATAAGGCAGTTTTATATATAGGTCTATTAAAACCTTAATCTGGATTATTATGTATTACTTGTGTTTGTGCATAGCATCCAGGGGTCCACAAGTGGGGCTCCTATCAACTTCAGTAGGCTTTGTATCAGGCCCTATGGGGAAGATATTGTTTTAGGGAAAGATCAGAGACTGCAGTGGTACTAAAACGGGACTGTGATGAATTGAGAGCCAGTGAAGGAGTTCAAATTAAGTAGTGTGAGGAGAAAGGAGAGGTGAGGTGGGATCTACTACCACTGTATAAACACATTCAAGGGCAGAGACTTCTTTATATTATCTGGGAAGTAGGGCAATCAGAATTAGAGGCCTTCAAAGAAAAAACTAAAAGAAAATTCAGGGTACACATGAGTAAGCATTTCTTTAACCCATGCTTAAGCCGGGCATAGGATAGACCATAACATAGAGGTAATGAGGGATGGCCTGTCACTGGAAATATTGATCAACAGGCTGGTCAAGACTGGAGGGAGAATTGCATTGGGAAACCTTATTTATGGTGCAGAAGGCCAAAAAAGGTGACCTACAATGTCTTTGCCAGTCCTTGATCACTTGTGAACCAAATTCTGCTCTGTTTCACGGCAGTAAATCTGGAGTAGCTCTGTTGATGTGAATGGAAATAGCTTGGATTTACACTGATGTAATTGAGATCAGGAGCTGGCCCATTGACTTGAAGGAAAATTGTAGGTAGGCATTGCCAAGTAATCTAGGTGACCTGGGTATCTAATTCCCATAAACCCTCTGAAAATCCCCACATTAAACATGTTTAAACAGAATGCCAAGGGTCATATTCTGCCCAAAATTACCACCTCTGCAATCCCATTTAGGATGAAATTAGTAAAACTATCCCAGGGATGAGAGAAACCAGAATATGTTTGCAATTCCCAAGGGAGGTGGTACATGCACTACTGCTAGAGTCATTTAACAATAGACTGGGCTGGCTGAACGTAAAATATAGGAACGACCCTGTACTGGCAGGAAGATGGACTAAACAGGTTTCTTACATTTGTCATTTAGATGTTATATAAATAAATTGTTCAGGATTAGGGAGAAGTGTGAGGAACTCAAGAAATACCCAACAAAGCCAGAAGACGGGACCACATGATGGTAGATTATGACATTAAGTGCAATGTAATCTGGATTGGAAGACATGATTAAGCTGATTGCATGTGGTGATGCCATCATTGTAAACACTTTAGTGAAAACATTTTCTTAGTGCACAGAGATAATTAAAAGCAATAGAAGATGCTGGCCTGTGTTTCAAAAAAAAGATAAAGACCATGCAGACTAATATGGAGAATGTTACACTGCCTTTATATATCTGAATGGCACATCCTTCCCTTCAATTCTGGGCTCAATTTTGGTGAACTCATCTAAAAAAAAGAGGGAGGATGAGGGGGTGGGGGGGGCAAGAGGGGAAGAAATGTTCCAGAGAAGGACAACAGAAATGGTACATGGCATATAGGGGGAAGGGGATTTCATATTAGAGAGTAAAAGGGTAGGACAATTGAATATGGAAAAGGTAGAAAGCAAAAGGAGAAGGCCAGTTGAGTGCCTGCGTGTACTCATTCCCATAATGCCTGCATAAGGGAAGTCTATGGTCAGGTTTACACTGGAGACTGTAGTCAGTTCTGTTGAAAATTTATTGTATTGAAACCTGGGAAATGCAAATACTAGTGTGCATTCATACTAGTCATGTTGAGTCAGGTCCCATGTCCATGCTAAGGTTGTCCTAAGCTGATTTATGTCACCATCACAAACAATGGGTTCACTGTGGTCCCGGCAAACAAGCCACCTGCATTTTGCTGACTGCCACCTGAGAAGCCAATTTTGGACAATTAAATATTGCTGAAGTATTTGTAAAAATTCATGTTTTCATTCATTTCCAGAAATGTTTGATTTTTAAAAATTGGCTTTGGGTGCTGACCTCCCAGTACCGACCTCCCAGTACCGACCTCCTAAAAATGCCCTGGTCTTCATTAATGCCCCACCTTCCCCTGCCACGGGGCTCTCATCTGGTCAACCATAGGAGGTTTGCCAGCTGAAGAGGTATCCACCCATCATTTGTGCTTTGGACTCTTGTCCACACTGGCACTGAAGCGACTGAAGCTCAATCAGGGACGTGAATGGCAATTGCGTGGTGCTCATGACTTTTGGCGAATCAGTTCATTCATTACAGTTGCCTCAATGTGGATTTAAGAGCCTAATTTTAGGCCCTCATTTTTTAAAAATGTGGCCCTTGAAGCATCTGAAATCAGGAGTTCTGCTCTTTTCCTACTGCCTTCATAGTTAAAGACTTATCTAAATTGTGTACAAGGATGGTAAGAAAAGGCAATGAGGTCCTCTTGCTAGAATGGAGTGCCTTTATCTGGCAACATAAACAGAAGAAATGTGCTATGGGTTGAGTTAATCCTTGTTGTGGGTTGGGTATGACCTCTGTCTTACATTCAGGATAAATGTAAAGAAACCATTATGATCAGGTGGCTGAAACAATAGCAGTAGCACGCAAAACACAGACACATGCAAAAGCTGAATAGAAGCTGAATCATGTGGCCCAACAGGTTTCAAATATAGGGGTTAGGGCTTTGATTGGTGGAGCTGTTTTTACTCCTGGGGGAATTCTGCACCAAAAAAATAAAAATTCTGCATATTTTATTTGTCAAAATAACAATATTATCATACCAGTTTCAATTCTTTTTGGTATTTCAAAATACCTATCAGCAAGTATGTCTGTAACAATACAAAGATTCAGGGAATGTTTTTTTGACAAACAGATTCCTTACTAGTCCTATTAATACAGAGCTCGGAGTAATAATTCATTTCAACTACAATACAGAGCTGTATTTCCCATGCCCCTCAGAAGCAGCGCAAAGGTTTGGGGAATTCCAGGGTAACAGAGGAGCTGAGGGAGAGAGAAGTAAATTACTGGGAAGGAGCCTGGGTGTGAACTTGGAGGTTTGTTGGGTCTGGGTGGGAAAAGTATGGAACAGGGTTTTTTCAGGGGCGGGGAGGGATTGTTAGGGATGCAGACCCTGGCTGACCCCTAGCCTTGCCCATTCAGTCAGGCACATCTGCCCCATCCCCATGTGTTTCTGCACCCCCATGTGTCCTTGCACCCCGTTTCTACATGTGTCCCTTCACCCTCACCCAGACATCCACTCCCCTCATCCCTATGTGGCTCTGACCCCTTCCCCTGTCCCTATGTGTCCCTGTACCCCTTCCTCCTGTCCCCATGTGTCTAAGCCCCACCCAACCACTCCCTTGTCCCTATGTAGCTCTGCATCCCTTCCCCCATCACCATGTGGCCCTGCACCTCCCCTCTCATTCATCACCTGCCCCAGTCTGTCCGCCCCCACTAGCCCTTATGAGCCCTTGTCTGACCTCCCTCCCCCAGCAACCCCATGTTGTCTGTCTCCCCATAGCCCCATCTCCTGACCTAGCTGACAGGGGCTGCAAAGAAGGTAGGCTCTTTCTCTTCCCTGGCTGGCTGGGACAGGCTGCTTTGTTCTATCGCCGCAGTGCCCTCTGGTGGGCAAAAGGTGGAACTGCAGCAACATTTCAGCAGAACCTTTTTTCTGTGCAAAAAATTAAAAATATGTGTGGCTCATTAATTATGCACATGGGCAGTAGTGCAGAAATCCCCCAAGAATATGTTTTGGTCTGTGTGTGAGGGCACAAGCTGAAGCATAGTGGGACAAGCTGAAGCAGTGAGAGAAAGTCAAGCAGACAGGCATAGAAGGTTGGTAATGTGACCCTGAAAAACCTAAGAGAAAAAGCTTATAGGCTCGGAACAGCCAGCAAAGAACCTGGTTTTGTTTTATTTTGTTTTCCTTCCCCCAGTCTGTATTCCAGGAAATGGAACTTTGCATAGTCTTTGTAAATAAACAAAATTGCATCAAAAATATCTGATTATTACCAATTTCTCCTTCTAACTGGAACAATCTATAAAACACCAAATTTTTGGCTAGATACTTGAGTGAATGTACCCTTGTTGCCAAGAAGGCTCACGGCATTTTGGGCTGTATTAGTAGGGGCATTGCCAGCAGATCGAGGGACGTGATCATTCCCCCCTATTCGACATTGGTGAGGCCTCATCTGGAGTACTGTGTCCAGTTTTGGGCCCCACACTACAAGGAGGATGTGGAAAAATGGGAAAGAGTCCAGCAGAGGGCAACAAAAATGATTAGGGGCTGGAGCACATGACTTATGAGGAGAGGCTGAGGGAAGTGGGATTGTTTAGTCTGCAGAAGAGAAGAATGAGGGGGGATTTGATAGCTGCTTTCAACTACCTGAAAGGGGGTTCCAAAGAGGATGGATCTAGACAGTTCTCAGTGATACCTGATGACAGAACAAGGAGTAATGGTCTCAAGTTGCAGTGGGAGAGGTTTAGGTTGGATATTAGGAAAAACTTTTTCACTAGGAGAGCGGTGAAGCGCTGGAATGAGTTACCTAGGGAGGTGGTGGAATCTCCTTCCTTAGAGGTTTTTAAGGTCAGGCTTGACAAAGCCCTGGCTGGGATGATTTAGTTGGGAATTGGTCCTGCTTTGAGCAGGGGGTTGGACTAGATGACCTCCTGAGGTTCCTTCCAACCCTGATATTCTATGATTCTTTGAATTGTCTGACAGGAGGAGAGTGTACTGGGCCAATACCCGGTTAGTATTCGATAAAGACAAATCAGACTGAATGCCTGGGGGTTTTGTAAAATCATAGAATGAGGAATCAGTGTGGAAATGTTTCAGTAGTGAGTAGATGAGTGGAGCTTGTGAATAATACAAATACCCTTAGGAATATTAATTTTTAATAAGTGTTTGTTTCTCAGTATATTTTTCTAATTACATTTGGAATAGCTAGCAATAACTTATATAAAATTCAATTATAAAATCATAGTTGATTATTAATTCATAATTTTAATATTTTATTTTAAAAAAGCACAACCGATACCTGGAACACTGAGTTGTTGGCTAGAGGCATTCTCCACATTAGCATCTTGCAGAACAGTTTTAAAACATCAGTTTCCCTCACAGTAAACTTAAGTTATTAGTGAGGAATATGCTTCCAGTGGTTCTTGGGTGGGAAGAGAAGTCAGTGATTACTGACATGTGCCAATTAAAATCTGATTTTCCCAGGCCTACCTAAAATGGGAGTCAGTGTGCCAAGAAGTTGATGGAAGGGCTCCATTTGGAAAGGGATCCTGTGGAAACCCAGGTTTCAACTAAGTTCAAAATTAATTTCTTATCACCATCACTAGTTCATAAAACTAAATTATTACAAACATTTGGGGCATCAGCCGTGATTCCCAGGGTTTGCCTTAAACAAGAGCTGTATCCTTTCTCTACTGGGGATGGAGAAATGCACTGGAGAAGCAATTTGTGCTACATTCATACCAAAGTATCAGAGGGGTAGCCGTGTTAGTCTGGATCTGTAAAAAGCACCTTATAGACTAACAGATGCATTGGAGCATGTGTCTGACAAAGTGGGTATGCACCCATGAAAGCTTATGCTCCAATACATCTGTTAATCTATAAGGTGCCACAGGACTCTGTTGATTCATACTAAAGGAATTTATAGTTTCTGCAATGAAACAACCCTCCGTTTACATGAGCTGGATATATAATTGGTTGTCAGGCCCTACTCTAAATCCCTTAAGGGCCAAACCCTGTTCACTCATTGAAGTCAGCAGGGCTACTGGCTTGCAGAAGGTGAACAGATGTGGTCCTGAAATTACAACACATCTGCAAAATAGGAATAATGATACTGACCTCCTTTGTAAAGTGCTCTGAGATCTACTGATGAAACGCATTATATGAGAACTGGTTACACCTCTACCCCGATATAATGCAGTCCTCGGGAGCCAAAACATCTTACCGTGTTATAGGTGAAACCGCGTTACATCAAACTTGCTTTGATCTGCCCCTCCCAGAGCATTCCTTTACTGTGTTATATCTGAATTCATGATCTATCGGGTCACGTTATATTGGGGTAGAGGTGTATTATTATTATGGCTTAGGTGTGAGGGTTTTTGCAGAGAATATTGGAAAAGCTTACACTTGGGCTTCAATGACTATCTCTTGTATGCGAGTTGGTTGCAGATAATGTTCTTCAGTATTTCAGTCTTGCCATTCTTTTAACCTTCAGATACAGAGCTACTCAAAGAAAAAAAAAAACCACAGCCTCTTCTAACTAAATTATCTCCATGTATTCATCTGCCATTATGTTAATGCAATGTGAAACTCAGCTGATGGCACAAAGTAAATTATGTGGGGGGGTGGGGGGAGGAAGGGAAAGCAAAATTGACCTTTTGAGGACTTGCTGTTATTCCACAGCATAGTTTGAAAGAGAAAGTTTCAAGTCCTGTTTAAAGACATTTTAGGTGATATAAAGGGAGACAAAGTAGGCACAGAGATGACAATATTAATGCTCCTCGGGGTTAAATGTTTGTGATCTTATTTACCTGCACATTTGTTGAAAGAGCCCAGCATATCCCGCACAAACGCTCTTCCCAGTGTGAAGGACATCCTTTGGCTCACAAGAACGCTGGCCTTTGTTATGAAAGCCCGCAACATCGTATTCTGGAGAAATGAAGACAAAGTAAAGTTCCTCCAAAAGCCTGGAAACAAAGGGATTGACGAGTAATAGAAAATGTTTGGATTATTTTCATCTCCAAGAATCATAAACAAAGAGAAATGATCTGTAGTAGGAGCTGTACAAAGATGTTTCCTCTGTAAATGTCTGTTTTGGGTTCTCTCCGCATGCATCTCCTAAGGAACTAAAGTTGCAAACCTAGGCTCTGATTCTGCAGTCAGATCCAAATGGGCAGATACTTATTTCTGTGCAGAGCCAATGTGTCTCCTTTAAGGATCCATCTCCATACAGCTCCAGTTGCAGGATAATGGCAGTAAAGGGTAAAATATAAAGTCCTCAGTATCAGAGAAAAATCCTTGAAAGTATATAATCAATGAAAAACATGGAACAGTTTGTTGTAAGTGTATCACACATCAATGTGAGTAGAGCTGGGTAATTGTCAACCTTTCCATGGCACCAAAACTATTCATGAATTTGGATCAAATTTGGCAAACGTTTGCCCTCCCAAAATAGATTTTTTTAAAAAGTCAAAATAGTTCATTTGAATCATTGTGAAACAAATCTGTTTGAAAGATGTTTTGTTTAGAAATTTATATATATAACATGAAAAACATTCAAATTACATGAAACACTGAAACCAATTAGTTCTGGATCGAAAAACATCTGAAAATGAACTAATCCCTCCACCCAACATTTTTTTTATCCGTTTGTTTCATTTTGGGTGTTTGTGTTTTTGTTTGTTTTCAGCCTGAAAAATGTTAATTTTGGGGTTTTTTTGGTTGAGCCACCAAACTGTAAAATCAATGATTTGCTCAGAACTAAACATGGGCAGGGAATTTATAGTTTGAGCTGGAGGAAATAATATTTTCAAAATAAATACAAAAAGAGAAACAAAGGAGGGTTTATAGGCAGAGCTAGAGCAAGTGGCCCAGGAAAGTTAATTTTAATACCTAGTAACCTTGACTATGGCCATAAGTCTTTATAAAATAGTAACATATTTTTCTGACAAAGGGCTAAGGAGTGCCATCAGCACGCTTGTAACATTCCTCCTTCCTTGAATGCTGTTCAGGAGAAGAGAGCCTGCGAATGCTGCATAGACTGATGAAATGCTGCAACTTGACTTTCATCTGAAAGATTCCATTAATATAAGTGCCTTTAAGTCTGCTCCTGAGGGCATGAGAGAAGGAAAGCTCTACAGCAGTGATTTCCAAAGGCTCCTTAGTGATCTGTGGAGCACTGGCTCTTGGGATACAGAGAGAGAGCTGGTCACATGGTGCTGGCTCCTTGTTTCCAGCTGCTAAAGTGCATGAGACAACACAGCTGAAAATACATGTAGTGCTTTTTCCTAGAGGGATGATACACGATCATGGACAGGAATGGAGATGGCCCATGCAGTGATGGATGGGAGGCAAGGTGTTCAGGAGATGCTTTCTTTTTTAAAATGTGGGCCAAACCATGACACAGTTCATAACTGCTGCTCTACAGGATCCCCATAGGAAGACTGAAATGTGCCAATCCAAAGGTCATCTACTAGCCAGAACTTGACACTGATTTAAATTCCTGGTTCCAAATTGGAGCAGAGAGTCCTGTGGCACCTTATAGACTAACAGACATATTGGAGCATGAGCTTTCGTGGGTGAATACCGACTTCGTCGGATGCATTGTGTGCGCAGGGGAAGTCGGAGAGTCTACCCTCTTGCATGCCCATCACCAGGGAGGGTGGACAGGGACCTGGAACAAAGAGCTGCGAAACAGGGTGGTGGGAATAGCACATAACAGTGCATCAGAGATATCCTAAGAATATGAATGGGAATAAATGGATTCCCAGGTACTATAAATCAAGCAAATTGTTCTGATGGGATCTTCAGTTATAAGAGCATTTGTTAGTTTTGTCCTAGAATGAACCTCAGAACAGAGAGATTGATTAAAAACCTTATAATCCATCTCTTCCCAGCCTCCTCCTTGTTATTACAGAAGAATCCTCATCTTTTGCTAAATTATAGTATTTGATTAACATGTGATATGTTCTCCTACACTTTTAGGGGATGGACTCTATGATCAAATACAACTATTCCATCTCCACACTGTATGATTCTAATTGGCATAGCTATGTACAAACATAAACATGTCAATTAAATAGGTGCCTGAATTATTAGCAGCTCACTGGAATGCATGGTGGTATCATGACTCAGTTTCTCTGTTTCATGAAATGCTTAAAAATAAGCAATGTATAAATAACAGGCATGTCATCTAAGAGTGAATATAAGAGGGGTGTATGAACCCCAAACTGCTTCACTAGGGTCTCTAGGAGCCTGAGCCCAGTTAGGCAAAGGGGTGACAGCTGGAGGGAGTTAAGCATAATTGCTGATCAAATGCACCTGGGGAGGAGCAAAGGGCAGTGGGAAAAAGGCCAGGGATGAGACCTGGGAGAGGTATCTGGAAGTTTTATCTTCTGGACTAAAGGCAGCAAGAAATCTGGGAGGCCTTGAGCCAGAACCAGAGGGTTCTGAGCCAGGAGGAAGCCTGGGGCCAGAGCTAGGTTGTCCTCAACCAGGAGGAAGCCAGAGGCAGTTGAAGCCCCAGAGGCAGTAATGATAAAACATAAAGCCACTTGGATTGAAGTTTGAGAGGCTGCAGAGAGAGATGAAAAGGAACCGTGTAGTGCCTCTCTACGTAATAGATGCCAGAAGAGCTGGCCCTCTAAAACTTCACAAACCAGAAGGGCTTCCCCGACTCTACTTGAAATGTCTTGATTTGTAAGCCAATCTCATGTCTTTCTGGGGTTTGACTCATAATGTTTTGAACAAGTGGGGTTGGGAGCTACAGTATTTTTTATGGTGCCAGTTGACTGCACAAATCTACAATATATATTTTAAAATGTAATTCAGGTGGAGTTGAGGAAAACGTTTTTCTTTGTTTTAAGGCAGGTTCAGTACAGTAGAACCTCAGAGTTACGAACACCTTGGGAACGAAGGTTGTTCGTAACTCTGAACAAAATGTTATGGTTGTTTTCCAAAAGTTTACAACTGAACATTGACTTAATACAGCTTTGAAACTCTACTATGTAGAAGGAAAATGCTGCTTTCCCTTTATTTTTTTTTAGTAGCTTATGTTTAATAGAATACTGTATTTGCTTTTGTGTGTGTATATATCCTGCTACCTGACTGTGTACTTCCAGTTCAAAATGAGGTATGTGGTTGACTGGTCGGCTTGTAACTCTGGTGTTTGTAACTCTGAGGTTCCACTGTATTGTGCAGATTTTGTACCAGTGGTAAATCTACTTTGCACCACCTAGTACTGGGAAACTCCTGCTGTGGTGGTGTTTACTTCTTGGCATGGGTGGCTGCAGTGCATTTGTTGCCAGAAACAGACCTTTACTGGAAATTCTGTGTTCCAATATGAACAGGCTTCATGCTGAGGTTTTTAGTTACATGTTTTTGGTAGAAGAATACATTGGGTCTATAAATCTGGGTGAGAGAGAGGGAGTTAAACATGCCCTTCTCTTGGGCCCTGATTCTGCACGGGAGTAATCTTGCAGGCAGCTAGTGCCACTGACTTCAATGAAGTTGTGCAGTTAAGGATTGCTCATGTGCTTTGCAGGGTCAGAGATGGGTTGCAGACACAGGACTTAGCTTCCTGGCAAATTAAACACTTAAAGAATCACACACGTTACAGAAAGTAGCTGAAAAAGAGTGTTTATCACACTTTGCTGAGCATGCACGCTCTCTTCTGCATGTCCCTAGCCACTCGTGAAATGCTTGTGCATATGAAAAAACAGAGGAGCCCATGGTTTGTAAATGGCTGTCCTCTGCCTTATTTATTCAAGGTCAGAGTCAGCCCAGCCCATACCCGGCGATGCGGTGTGTAACGAGGCTCCACCCCCGCACAAACCCACTTGTGTGGTCCATGTAAAGGTCAGGCAGAACTGCAGCCCCTAGTAGGGTGGGGAGGGGCAGGCACAGTGTGAGATCATGGCTTTTCTCTCTTCCCTTCTCCCTCTGCCCCTCAAAATAAATGTGTGCGAGCTAGCAGAGCTGGCCAGCACCAGGCTACATGTCACAATCATGGTCTTACTGATGTTACAACCTAGCATTTTTGATGCTGCAGTCACTGGCATGATGGTGACTTGTTCTGTGGCATCTCTGAATAACTCAGATGGGAAACTCAGGCTTGTCACGTAGGAGGAAATCATTGACACATCACCCTGGTGGAAACTGGCAGGGATGGGAGAGGAAGTACAGAAATATAGATAGCACAAGAACCTCTCAGTAGAGTTCTGGATACTGACAGCAGACTTTATCCAGAATGAATTGTGGGCTCCCCTTCTCCTCTCCCTCATGTGCCCCCTACCAACCTACTTACAACATGCAATCACAATATAATGAGAGTGACAGCAGCAGCATTGTCTGCCAAATCTGTGGGAGTCCAGGATCTCGGCCTACCTATGTGATGACATATCCACATCCAAATGGCTCTGACCTTCTCCAGATCATTTCGGGCTTCCCGGAGCAGGGCTTTCACCAGTTCCTCTATGCTGTTCTTGACACTCACCTGTTTTTGTATGGGATAAGATTAGAGGGTTCAAGTGAGAAAATACTAGGAGGTAGGATGTCCCCCTTTTCTACCTTCCTGTTGAAGTCATAGAGGCCCCTCTATGACATTCCATTTGTTTTTGCATGTCTGGCAGCGCCTCTGATCATTTCTGCAAAGCTCTCGCTGGGCAGTACCAGCACCTACTCTGTAGCAACTGCCCTTTGAGTTTGCTCATTCCCCAGCTTCCTGGAAGCTCTCTTGGTGAGAGACCCCAATGCTCATGAGACTAGTTCCTTGTAAAGGCAATGCAGATTAGGATTATTGTGGGCCAGACATGTTTAACCTTCATGGCAAAGCTCAATTTTTCATCACAGAGTAGCCACCCTTACCAAACATTCAAAGGACATTATTGATGCATCTATGCTTATCACCGCCCTTGCAAAGCATATTTTGCTTTTAGATCCCCACACACAAAATCTTCATCAATGTCACCGCTTGTTGTAAGAGCCAATAGTCATATATCATCACTGGTATTCCCCATCCTCCCCTGCACACACTCTGATTTCTGTTGTCTCTTAACAAAGCAGCTATCAGCTTCATAGTTCCATAGAATATCAGGGTTGGAAGGGACCTCAGGAGGTCATCTAGTCCAACCCCCTGCTCAAAGCAGGGCCAATCCCCAACTAAATCATCCCAGTCAGGGCTTTGTCAAGCCTGACCTTAAAAATCTCTAAGGAAGGAGATTTCACCACCTCTCTAGGTAACCCATTCCAGTGCTTAACCACCCTCCTAGTAAATAATTTTTTCCTAGTATCCAACCTAAACTTCCCCCACTGCAACTTGAAACTATTACTCCGTCTTCTGTCATCTGCTACCACTGAGAACAGTCTAGATCCATCCTCTTTGGAACCCCCTATCAGGTAGTTGAAAACAGCTACCAGATCTCCCCTCATTCTTCTCTTCTGCAGACTAAATAAGTCCAGTTCCCTCAGCCTCACCTCATAGGTCATGTGCTGCAGCCCCCTAATCATTTTTGTTGCCCTCTACTGGACTCTTTCCAATTTTTCCACATCCTTCTTGTGGTGTTTGGCCCAAAAGTGGATACAGTACTCCAGATGAGGCCTCACCAATGCCGAATAGAGGGAATGATCACATCCCTCAATCTGCTGGCAATGCCCCTACTTATACAGCCCAAAATGCTGCTGATGACTCATCACTTCAGATGAGTCATCAGTGGAAATTCAAAACTGTAAGTCCACATTGAGAGTGATTGATATTTTTGGTCGTACTTTTTCCTGAGTAGGCTATTCCACAGTTGAAAGGGCCAGGGAAAGATATTTTCAGTGTAGTTTTTGGGCAGAAGTTCTGAAAGCCTAGGTCAGACTAAAGGACAACATCACCTCATTCCCCTATGGAGCACCTCGGTCTCCCAGGGAGCGAGTTCCTGAATGGCTGAAGACAGTGTGGTCTTGTAGGAAGACTGAGTTAGATGAGACGTACCTTTGATGCATAGGCATCCAGTTTCTCAAACTGCTGCAAATCTAATGTCATGGATTTCAGACTGGATTTGTCCCATGGATATGCTGGGAACAAACAAGGAACAATCACTCCAGAAAAGAGAAGCTTTGTAACTGGCCAATCATCAGGCAATCAGAAGAGTCTCCCACCCACTGACTGAACTTCAAGTGTGTGCCTAGGATGACACTTGAATGAGACCCTCCCAGATTGTAGGTATCTGCTTTATCAGTTCCTCCCATCCAAGCCAGTCAGATCTGCGCTGTGCATGTCTAAGCTGGGAGTTCCTCCTTTGCATATTTTGCACAACATAAACTGCACAGTAAAATCTGACAGTAAAAATAGGGTATGATGTCCAACAGGTGCCCAAACTGATAACGTTAGAATATCAGGCCTGGAGGAGTCAAATAGTATTCATCAAGAGCTGACTTCTGATATCTATAGTCCTCAAATAGTCTCAGTAAAATATATGGCACTATTTGCCTGATAAAGGCTCCAATCCTGCAAAGCACAGAAGTAACTTTACTCATGGAAGTAGTGCCAGTGAAATCAATGAGGTTACTGCTGTGAGTAAATTCACTGATACATATAAGCCTTTGCAGGATTGGGATTTAAGGTTCTACTCAGCAGGGGAAAGGGAAAAAGAAATTAGCCCTAAATTTATGAATACTGTAATATATTCAAATGAATTATTCTAATATCTTCCCCCTTTTTTCACCAAGTATATACAGCTGATTGAATGTTCCACACATCACTTACTCAATGGATAGCACCCCAAAATTCATTTGAATAGTGAACAAAAATCTTTTTTTTTTTTTTCTGCAACCATCACTAAGCAGGCCATTCTAGCAAGTCAAAGCTACAAGAATCCTGCCCTCTGCGATGCTGGGATTAAGAGATTCTTCCAGATATTGCTTTATGGCTGTTAAATTGCAGGGAGGCAAGAGGGAAGGGGGAATAAAAAAGATAATTAGAGTTCAAATTTTTATTGTGTGAATTCTGAGTGCCAATAAATAGCAAGGGAACAGCTTAAAGTGTAAGAGTTGGTAACCTCAGCAACCCAGCTGTGGTGGCATGAAGAAAGACTAGGTTATGTTACCAAATGGGTGTAGAACTGTTACTCTATATGTACTGTTTGCCACTGGAAGTGAGGGTCATCTGTCAAGAGCAAGAACTGAACTGGTGACTTCAAGATCACAGAAGCATGAACCTTTACTGCCTGAGCTGGAATACACAGCTCTTACAACCTGCCTGTATTAGTCTGATCAATCTTTATCTGTGGCCTAGGCACCACTAGAGGGGGATGGAGCACCACATTGAGCAGACATGAGTGGTTACATAGTGTAGCTCCCATCTGTAGGAGCACCATCAATGGGAGGCAGGAATGACTGGTCCCCAGGCCATCCCAGTCAGGCAGGGGCTGCCAGAACAGGCTGCCTTCTGTGAGGTGATGTGTAAATACAACCCCTCCTGCATTAGGAGATAGCTTCATCTGCTGCTAAAGTGCTCAGTTCAGGTTCTAGCATCGACACTCCTAACGCTGGGACAGCTGCTATCTCAGACATTGGCTTGTTTGCTGCAACCTTTGACTCCTGCAAGTGGAGGCCATAAGACCACCCTTCAGGATGGATTGCCGCAAGTAGAACACAGTGAGACGTCTTAGTGGACTAGTGTCTAGTCTTTTTTTTGGGGGGGGGGGATTCTCTTTGGCTGTGGTTTAAGGCTAAGAAGTAAACTGGTTTCCTCATCCTTCGTGGAAAGTATGCTCCCAACCTGGATCTAGTTAATGGAAGCATCTCTCTTCTCAGAAGTCCCCAGCCCCCACTGGCCAATTACGTGAGCAGAAATCTCTGAGCCTGGATTCTTCAATATTCCCCCAGACTTAGTTCATTGTAATGGGAGAGCCAGCCAGTTAATTCAATCACAAGCAATGGCATCTCCTGTTACCTATTGGGCCAAATTTGCCTAAAACAGTGTGGGAGCACACAGCTTCTGTTTCTCTAACAGGCTTGTTTGTTTATCTAGCTTTTCACTGAAAAGGGGCTATTACAGTGACCTAAAGAGAGAAAGCAGATTTACACATTTGAAAGGTTCTTATTCTATTCAGCTCTGAAAATTACTTCTTGCCTTTTGGGAGCCAAATGGGTTTTTAAAATTGGTTATCAGTTTTCGTCTTTGTCAGGTTACAGCTGCAAAGGCTCCCCACAGACACCGAATCCAAAATAACTCATGCAGTCCGACACTATTACCTTGGCAGTTAGAAATGTGTAGCAGACCCATTTGCAAAGCAGACTTCTCAGTTATGTTGCACATGCAGTCTGTCTAAAACACACATGACATTCACCGAACCATCCTGACTTCGAATCCCAGACAATACAGCGTGCAAAGCAAAGTACAGTTAGAGAGACAGAAATGAAATCATTCATTTGCTGTCACTGTACTTCGATAGAGTTGTTTTTGGCCAGTTCCGCATCATTTTTGTGATCATCGTGAGTCCTATTTCTAAAACCGAATGTGAGTCCCATTGGGGGTGCTCACTGCAGTGTAGAAATTATGCCGTGCTAATCACAGAAAGCTACAATACAGCAGATAGTTACCATGCAGGTCTTTTCCACCAGGCAGGGGCACTCTGCCCTCCCCGTTCTCTTGAAAACCTAGAAGGTTGCCAAAACTGAGGTGAGATAAACAGTAGAAAAGTAGAAAAGGGTAGAGGAAAGTTAGTGTGTCTATGTGGAGTACATGGAAGGTTGAAAGACAGGCTTTTACTTCCTTGTCTTTAACCCTATGGTTCATATCATGTTGCATACAGCCCATGAGGGAGAGATGGAAGCAGCACAAGACAGAGATAAGTAGAGAGTGCTTCCCCTCCCACCAGTCCTGTGACCATGAAGGTACCAGACAGCACATTCACAAACAGTCAGATGTCTTCTGTTGTAGGCTGAAGGCTGGGAACATTGTGCTCCATCTTGCCAGCGAGCCAGACATATGGCTTACTGTATGAAAGAAATTCAAGTGTGTGTTTCAGCGAGATCTTAGCTTGTGTTAACACCTGCAGCACAGGTTTTTAAATGATACTTTCCCAGAGTGAGCTACAGATCAGCTGGAGCATGTTTTAGGGGTGATTCAGCCACCAGAAGGTCACCAAATGTGAGATAGCTGTAGTTCTGGAGGAGGCCCCACCCCCACAAAGAAAAGGATTTTGTTCTCACTACCAACTGCTCCTCTTCATACAAGACCCAAGAGCTGGCAGAGCACAACCAGCATCTGCCCAGCGGGGAGTCTGGGCACATGTCCACCTCTAAGTAGCACAGTCATCATCTGAACTCAGCTGCTGGCAGCCTCTCCAGTGCCCCAAGAAGGCAGGCCCCATAATGAGAGATGTTGGGCTAAACTTATGGCTGGAGCAACTCCACTGAAGCTGGACTAGTGTTTCCACTCACAAAATACGCAGTAACCAAGCAGCCTCACCTTTGTTATCCAGGCCTGTCAGACTTGGCAGCTTGCGGACTCCTGCAATAACCCCCCGACAGAATTAGTCAAGAGTTACCAGTGGAAGAAAACTCCACCAGCCATCCCAGCACTCACAGAGTGCCTAAACACCTCTGTGAGCACCACAGGCTCCATCCCATTCCTATTAAAGCCCATGGAATGTCTTAATTTTCCCTCCGTTGGCTCAAGCCCCAGATGCACTGAGCATTTTCTTCTTTCTTCATGGAGGCTTTTTTTTTGTTGTTACTGTGCTGGTGACACCCCCTCCATCCCCCACGTGTCCTGATATTTTCTTCCTTTCATCTAGTCACCCTAGTTTAGATTAATCCATTTTTAAGTATGAGGGATTTGAAAAGGGAACCATACACTTATAATATCTTTTTTTTAAATTATTTAAGTTATAAAGCAGCTGGTGGTTGGAAGCTTAAATGTGGCATGGAAGTAGTGGTTACTGAGGGGAACTGGCAGTGGGTGTTCCTGTGACCATTAGTTTGGATTTGACTGAGTTATGAACTTTAGAAAATCACACTTTGAGCAGTGTCACCTTTCTGTTACTTTCATCATTGATATGCACAGACAACAAGCTAACACGTTTAACACTGTGGTAACCAAATGAGCTCCTCTACTCCCTGCTTTCTAGTGCAGCTGATATGCCATATTTTAGCTGGCCCAAATGTTTTAAAACAGTGATGTACCTTTCCCAAGGGAGAATTTCTTGAACAGCTGTGGGGTGGTATTTCTAGGATGTACCTCGACAGTCACATGAGTTCCTGCAAGGAACAAAGAGTCAGAAGTGGCAAAGAATGAAAAAGCAACTAGCAAGTGAAAACATATAAGATTGAAAATATCAAAGATTACTCTTCCAAGTGCAAACCACATTCATTAATATTGTACCAATATTAAACTAACTCATAGGGCCTCCACTTCTGCCTTTCTATGTTAACATCCCTCTTGTCCAACCTCCCCTCCCCTGCCTGTTTCTTCTCTATCTGAAAACCAGAATGTCCTTACTGGGCTGGTGCCTCAGTGCAAATGATTTGTCCACATGCCTACCATGAAGATATATTTGTTCTGTTATTTTTTAATGAAGTGAACAGGTTTGCAGCACTATGGACAGAAGAAGAAACAAAACAGTGAAATAAGCAGATAAAAAATGATCCTATGCACTTCAGATTCCTGGTGTAACAGATATTAAAACATTCCCCAGCCTCTCTCACTTTAACAATGAATTGGAAACTGAGTCAGAATTCTAGGAGCGCATATCTTGGTTTGAAGATGGTGTTGTGTGTTTGACTTGATACCACACAACATTTTGATTAAAAAACTAGAATTATATAAAAATAACATTTGCAGTGTTTTTGTAGCCATGTTGGTCCCAGGATATTAGAAAGACAAAGTGGGTGAGGGAATATCTTTTATTGGACTGTCTTCTGGTGGTGAAAGAGAAAAACTTTTGAGCTACACAGAGCTCTTCTTCAGGATTAAATGGATTAAAAACTGGCTAACTAAGGACTCAAAATGTAGTTGTAAAAGGGGAATCATCATCAAGTGGGTGTGTTTCTAGTAGGGTCTCACAAGGATTAGGTCATGGCCCTACTCTGTTTAACATTTTCACCAATGGCCTGGAAGAAAATATTAAAATCTTCGCTGATAACATTTGCAGATGACACAAAAATTGGGGGAGTGGTAAATAATGAAGAGGGCGGGTAACTGACTTAGAGCGATCTGGCACGCTTGGTAAACTGGGTGAAAGCTAACAATATATGTTTCCGTACAGCTAAATGCAAAAGTATAAATCTGGGAAAAAAGAACATAGGCCATACTTACAGGGTGGGGGACTCTGTCTGGGAAGCAGTGACTGAAAAGGATATGAGCCACCAATATGAGACTATGGCCAAAAAAGCTAATGCAATCTTGGGATGCATAAACAGGAATCTTGATTGGGAGCGGAGAGCTGATTTTACATCTGTATTTCGCACTGGCGTGACCGCTGCTGAAATACTGTGCCCAGTTCTGGTGCCTACTATCCAAGAAGGATATTGATAAACTGGAGAGGCTTCAGAGAGGAGCCATGAGAATGACGACAGGATTAGAAAACATGCCTTATAGTGATAGACTCAAGGAGCTCAATCTATTTAGCTTACCAAAGAGAAGATTTAGGGGTAACTGGATCATCCTCTGTAAGTAACTATATGGGGAACAAATATTTTAATAATAGAATCTTCTATCTAGCAGAGAAAGGTCTAAGATGATCCAACAGCTGGAAGTTGAAGCTAGACAAATTCAGACTGGAAATATGGTGTAAATGTTTAACGATGAGAGTAATTAACCACTGGAACAATTTACCAAGGTCATGGTGGCCTTTCCATCACTGCCAATTTTTATATCAAGATTGGATGTTTTTCTAAAAGCTCTGTTCTAGGAATTATTTGGGGGAAGTTCTCTGGCCTGTGCTGTACAGGTCAGACTAGATGATCACAATGGTCCCCTCTGGCCTTGGGATCTATGAAGATCAATAATGGTACAATAATGACCTTGCAGGAAAGCATTTATCTGCAACCTAAGCATTACGCTGTACTGATCATGCAGTATTGTGACCTCAGGGCTCAAAACTCAAGATTTAGGCCAGAGTTACATTATAAACGTTACTGACATAGCTTATTTTGTCCGTTAGGCGTGTGAAGAGGTGTGGCAACAAAAGCCCATAGTGTAGACAGCTGTACTTTTGCTGGTATAGCTTATTTTGCTCAGAAGGTGGCATGTGCTGGAATGAGTTCTACCAACAAAGCTGCACTCGGTTGGTCTGAGCAGTGTCCTCACTAGGAGTGCTGTGCTGGCATAGTTATACTAGAAATGCTTATTTGCAAAAATAACCCACTTTGGAAAACAAAACAAAGTTGATACAAAATTTCCACAGAAAGTTTTAAAAAGCAAAAAATCAGTTTTGAAAACCAATGGAATAAAAGTCTCTGAAGTTTTTGTGAATTATTATTATTATTATTATTTATTTTATGTATTATTTATTAACTTCTTTGTCCCTAATCAAGACCCACTTTTTTAAGGACCAAGAAAGCTTTAAATATCAATTTTAGTATAGAACAGATGTACAGGATGAATCAAACCCAAGACGGCCCGATTATAAAATGTAAAGAAATAATTTGAACCAACGGACAAACTCTTGTTACTTTTCTTGTTCTCTTAATGTCTGCTCTACACTAGGAGGGTTTTGCTGGTGGAGTTATGCCAATATAGTTCTGCCAACAAAAGCCTCTAGTGGGGATGCAGTTAAAGTGGTATGAAAGGGCTTATACCAGTATAGCTTATAGCTTTAGCCATATTGGTATAAGTGCAGTTATGTCAATAAAAAGCCATCTACACCAGCTTAGCTATGTCAGGTTAAAAAAAAAAAGCATATCCTTAACCAACCGCAATACTGGTAAAACTTTTAATTGTAGACCAGGCTCAAGATTCTTGAAAGAATTGTTCAGTGACTCTTCAAATTCTTCATCTTTTGCAGTCCGATTATAAAAAATTCTCATCTGTGTCTCTTGCTGTGGTCATGTTCTGGGCAAGTTTTCTCTCATAACGAGCATAAATAAGAGATGAATGCTGCATTGCTACAGAAAATCAGTGTTCACTGGGTTACCACCTACCTTCGTTGGTGTAGGAAGTAATGACTGGTGCCTGCTCGTCAGGCTGCATCTGAACTGGCTGGCCTGTTTATATGAAGAAAACATCTCCGTGACTAGAATAAAATGGAATTTTCTCATCCTACAGCAATGGGCACCAACTGCAGAACCAGGTTAAATCTATAAATGTGGTGCACCAATGAGCTAAATGGCACTGAGATTCCATTCTATAGCTTTTATAGCTTGTAAGGCAAATTGATACAGCAGAGCTCAATATTCTATGTGCTGTGTGAACCAATTCCTGGGCCTCAAATGCAAGTGGAGTGAACAAGAGAGTGATAGTTGGGAATAATGCATGCAATTCAGGCATTGGGAGCAAGACCCTGGCTGAGGAAGTAGGGAAGGAAGGAGAACTCTCTGGAGAGGCATGACTGGCATCAACTGAATTCTGTTTTATTGAAATGTATCACTCAGGGGCGGCTCCAGGCACCAGCACGCCAAGCATGTGCCTGGGACAGCAAGCCATGGGGGCGCTCTGCCGG